>NC_141339.1:15406176-15713676 GCF_037954235.1 Aulostomus chinensis | reverse complement strand
TTAAGGGGGTCTATGTGTGTGTGTTTGTGAAAGAGTGTGTCTGAGGTTTGGGAAGCTCTGGATTGATTCACAGGTTCAGCTTCAGTTGTTGTTTCTGTCAGCAGGGGTGAGAATATTCTTAAAATGTAGTCACTGAAAGGATATGTATGACTATCATTGCTCTCAGAGGGTTTGTATACACATTTGCAATCAAAACTTGGCCATTTAATTGGACTACTGTTGATTGGGCTTCCATGAAGGCACGATTGCGGGGTGTGGAAGCTGGATGAGGGTACGTGGTCACTGCACTAGCGCCTCCTCTGGTCGATTAGGGCGTCTATTGAGGCGTAACTCGTGAAAAAATGCAGCGGAAAATTCAGAAAGGCGAACTGCTGGTGTGTAACTGTGGAGAAAAAAGTAAAAACTAGATCCAGAAAAGTAAAATAGACAACTTCGTAGCACAGTGCATCTCTTCTTGCCATGTTTTCACCTTACCGCCCTCCATGAAAATGCTTGCCTGAGGTAAACGCCACAAGCAGATCCATGGGATCGGGCAGAACATGCTGGTCTAGGCTGATCTGGGGCCGACAGAAGCGTACTGTATACATGCCTGAATATGCTCATCTCCAACCGCGTTATCAGTTTGTCCGACTTAGGTCGACCCACTCTGTTTTCAGTTGGATTAACTTGTTTACAGGTATTTTAAAAGTTCAGTGACTAATGCATTAATTCGACATGCTGAATGTCTGGTATTCAGAGCTTTACAAAATCTATAAATTCCCTCTCACACACACATACACACACACACACACACACACACAACACACACACACACACACACACATATATACTGAAAACCCTGGGAAGGGTTAGTATTCCCAGACCAAGTTAGGGTTAGGAATTAACTTGGCTGGCAGTAGGGGCCTATGTTGCGTCCCTGCATTTCATCCTTCAAGGCTACATCTCACTATACCACACGCACACACACACACACACACACACACACACACACACACACTCAATAACACACACACACACATGCTCAGCCTTATCTTCCAGGGTCTTGTCTTGTTTGGCCAACGCTGTGCAAATAGAAGGTGCAATACATCTCCTGACAGTTCCCAAAAGCAAGGGGGAGAAACACGTTGGCCAAACAAACAGCTAACCCTGAGTCAAAGAGAGAGAGAGAGGAGATTTCTCAGGCTTTCCCCTAACACATGCAAAGACACACACACACTCACACACACATGCACTTGCACATGGTGTGTGTAACAGTAGCCTTTATTTGAAGGCTTGGGCCTCTGGCTACCTTTTCAAACATTTATCTAAGCAGTCTTAAGACGGGGGCCGCCGCTGGAGTGAATAGCTCCCAGCAAGCCATCCACAGGCTCCTTTTGTCCGCCGTCATATTTTATTATCTCATCAAAAAGCAGGAAATCCGATTCCCTCTCTCTGAAAAAGAGCTTATCCTTCTGTCTCAAAGCAACCTGTCACGAGAGAGGGAGATGGAGAGAGAGGTGGAGGGAATGGGGGGGGGGGGGGAGTCGGTGAATGAGAGTGATTAACTGCCTCATCGCTTGTCAGAACAGTCCTGTTTTTTTTGTCTCTCTTCTTCTTTGATTGATATTTACCCAACAAGCAGCATGACGCACAGGCAGCATGTAGAGACCAGCTTCATGCTCCCTCATCATTTTTCTTTTTTATTAAGACGAATCCCCTTTACTGGTTCTTTTTCTCCACTTCTCCTTCTCTTCCTCCTCTCTTTCATATTGTGTTGCACGGCGGTAGAGCGACAACGATATCTCTTTTCATGAAAGCTTTTGTTACTTCTTACCCCTCATCAGTTTCCTCTTCCCCCCGAGCCGTCACACCTTCTCTCAACACGGGGGTTGTACTGTACCTCTTTATTAGCTGACATTTCATGTGTGCGGCTTTCGGTTGTGACAGTCACATGTCACTCACAGCTGCAGTTCGTTCCAGTTGAACTGAAAAGGAGGAATGTCCGAGTTCCCTGTTGACGATTTCATCTTTTCCCCTTTTACACTCTTTGAGTGGAACGCGGTCCATTCATGTGTGACATCTCCCACAAGTGCCGATTTCCAGGTATTCCCAGACGGATCTCACTGTAGCAGTAAAAGGTGCGTCCATACCACAGGTTGCTCGTAAAAGCTGTGAATGTGGTCGACACGCTTCGTAAGTCCAACCCCAGACTTGATCCTGCTCTTTCGCTACACCACACGCATCATCATAAAAAACAGTTTTCCATCAAGTTTCCAGCACTGAAATGCCTCCTGCAGGTTGCAGTGATTGAAAGTATTAAAACTGAGATGTTCGATCACAAAGAACTGAACTTCAGACCAGGACTGAACAGGAGTGCTCATTGTGGCAGCTTTTTTTTTTTTTCTTTCTTCTGGTTTTTTTTTTGGTGCAGCTGATTTTGATTGACGTGTATTAGTTTTAGTCACATTTTAACCATTTGAATATTGTTAATTTGATCATGTTTTAGGCACAAAAAACCCCTCACATGAAGCTGATTTGATATAGACAAGTCTCAGTCACCTCGTTTGCCTTTTCCAGGCGTCATTCCTTACACACTCGTTCCTCCCTCACTCACTCACTCCCTCCCTCCTTCTCTTTTCTCCTCCCCTCTTTGTACATCTGTCCTTTAATTTTGGACTCTGCTGAGAACTTGTTAAAAAGCCCTATGAAATATGTATGAAGGATTGTGAGCCACGCGATTGGCCCCATTTACCGGACAGCAGAGCGAATGAACGGCCACACTGGATAATCCCCCACAATGCCTCTGGAACAAAGGCCCAACAGCTGACCCCAGGGAGAGAGAGAGAGTTGGGGGGGGGGTATAGAGTGGGAGGGGTTTGCTCACTGTTGGTCAGGAGGCTGCTAACTCACATGCATTCACAAAACAAAGGCTTATTGGACAGGAATAACTCGCTCCTCTCTCTCTCTCTCTCTCTCTCTCTCTCCTTAGACTCTTCTCAGCCCCTCCTTCTCTCACCCCTCCCTCCCCTCCCGTTCTCACTCTCTCAGTCAAGAGGATCTGAAATACCAATACCCTTTTCTCCTTGACATTGCTTTCTCCTTGCAGTCAGCGTTTTGCTGTCCTTTTATAGTCAAAACGTCAGGAGAAATTCCATGCAGGAATATTCTTAGTAATGCGGCACTCCCTGCGTCCAACGCCGCTGCACCAGCAAGGTTTTGAGGGGAAAGTTTGCACACCTAAAGACTCAAAGTTGCCCTCACACCAGCGCTGTTGTTCAGGTATACAGACATTTTAACAGCCCAAACAATGAATTCAATCCCATTTAGCAGGATTGAGTTTTTTTGGTGGGATTAGATCTCTCTCTCTCTCTCTCTCTCTCTCTCTCTCTCTCTCTCTTTCTGTTTCTCATCACACACACGCTTACACATATATTGAGCTCCTTATTCACCTCTTCCTCGACACACACGGGCATCTTAGCCCCCCATTTATCACCCTGAGGGGGGTCGGGTAGGTGTCCCATGTGTGTATGTGAACAGTCATGCCTGTGTGGTTGAGTGTGCGTGTGTGTGTGTGTTCCAGTGGCTACTAACCTTGCTGTGTCCTGACACTCCTGATGAGTATCTGCAGGACACTGGAGGAGAGGAGCGGCGCGGAGTGCGCACTGTCAGGCATTTGGGCAAGCTGCTGCTGTGTGTGTGTGTGTGTGTGTGTGTGTGTGTGTGTGTGTGTGTGTGTGTGTGTGTGTGTGTGTGTGTGTGTGTGTGTGTGAGCATCAAGGGAGGCGGGCAGGGAGACAGTCAGCATTATCCAAGCAGGTGACCCCTGAAGGCTGAGTCGCCCTGAAGCTTTCAGATGAGGAAAGAGACGAAGCCAAAGGGTAGCTACTGGGCGTGTGTGTGTGTGTGTGTGTGTGTGTGTGTGTGTGTGTGTGTGTGTGTGTGTGTGTGTGTGTGTGTGTGTGTAGCAAGCATTATGTAGTGCTCTGTCACAGTACAGGATGTGTCATCTCCTTGGCACAAGGAGGTGTGTGTGTGTGTGTGTGTGTGTGTGTGTGTGTGTGTGTGTGTGTGTGTGTGTGTGTGTGTGTGTTTGTGTGTGTTTGTGTGTGACAGAGTGTTGGCTTGGGGGAAGGTGTCACAGATCTTTGCCAGACTGATGGTGTCGCTGAGCGCTGCTGTCAGGGACACTAAAGAGGCGGCGTGTCTCCCTGTTCCCAAACCATTTAGTACTTCCTCTTTCAGCAGCACCTCTCCGCCACTCTCAACTCTGCTCCGCTGTCTTGTTTGGTCACAGATTTACAGTGTAGACGCATAAAGATGTCACACTTGCCATTGTGCAGGGAGGAAGCTGTTTGTTGTGAGAAACCCCAGACTTTTCTCAAGCTTAATGATCTTTTTAAGGAAGTTGTTGCTTTACGGTTTTACATCAGCAAAGAGATCACGCAACAAATGACACAACTGACTACTCAACATAACCATGTGGGAGGAGTTATTTAAGACCTATTCATCTCTTGCACCGGGGCACTTTCATGGCTGTATGGATAGAAAGAGTTGAATCACCAGGACCAATAGTAGCACAAAATGTTTGATAAGAGGGGAAACAGGTGCTTACAAAAAAACTAGTCACAAGAGGTGAACTGTGACGTCCAAGGAGCATTTGAGTTAGAAATATCGAAATCTTTGAGCTGAAAATAACTTGCGTTGCGCAGCACTAGCGGAGGAGGAGTCATTTTTAGAATAATTTGAATATGATTCAGCTCCTCCAAAGCTTTATGACACCAAAGACTCCTGGATATCTAGAATGGAAATCTTGTAATATCAAGTAACGATTTTCAACTCGTACGTTATTGGTGTCAAATGATGGTTTTGTGTCAAGAAGATCGTTTTGTAGAATGTAAACCTCCACCAAATTCAATGTAGAAAAATGTTCTTTTTGCTCATTAATTTAAAGGGTTCTTCCTTTTATCCTACCCTTCACCAAGTTCCTTGACAATCACTCCATAGTAGTTTTCCATCATCCTGTTCACAAACAGGATGGTGAGAGCTCACACCTCCAGTGTGGCGGTAGGATGTCATCCAAGTGATTTGAGACTAGAAGAACTCAACCAAACTCCATGTAAAAAAGTATGCAGTTTTATCTACATTTAACAGATCGGCCCCAAAATTGAATGAGTTGTTCTTTGGGTCACATTTTACACCTCCACCAGGTTTGGTAAAAATCGGCTTCATAGTTTTGATGTTATCCTGCTGAGAGACGGGCAAACAAAGTGATCACATGACCTCCTTGTAAAGATAATAAAGCATGTAATCAAACATGATTAACCATGTGATAAATAACCATCCTTTCCTGTCGTTTGGCTCTCAAGGTCCCTGATCGCTTCCTGGAGGTGGCTGAGATCACACTGAGAGAGTTCTTCAATGCCATCGTGGCGGGAAAAGACGTGGACCCGTCCTGGAAGAAGGCTATCTACAAGGTCATCTGCAAACTGGACAGCGAAGTCCCTGAAATCTTCAAGTCCCCCAACTGTCTCCAAGAGCTTCTACATGAGTAAATCCTTTCCTCCTCCTCCTCCTTTTCCTTGCTCAACGCTTTGTGCTTCTTCTTTTTTTTTTTTTCAAATTTCCTCTGATTTCATAGGATTTCAGAATAATATTCTCTTTTGTTCTTTTTTCCCCTCTACCTTTGATTTCCTGTTTTTTTTTAATTATTTTATGAATGTATGAAAGTTATGAAGTAGCATTCCCAATCTGAAGCCTCCGTGGCACTTCCTAAATTACCTAGCTATTGTGTTGTTGTTCTTCTATGATAATTACTATTTGTTTTTCTCTGCTGAACTGAGGAGACTCGAATCTCATTGGGTTTTTTTTTTTTTTTTTCTGGACCGTGTGAATCCTCATCGGTTTGGGCCTGTCACATGATCAACGCTAACTAGCTCCTTCGGTGTGTGGGAGGAGTTTCAGAGCTCCCGTACACACTACTAAGAACTGGGCTCCTTGTAGACTCTCTGAACTGTACCTGCGAAATAGACTGAAGATGTTTCTGAGCAGGACAGTCACATACACATGAACGCGCACACACACACACACACACACACACACACACACACACACTCACACACTCACACAGGCCTAGTGAGGTGGACTAAGACTGGACTTGTTGTACTAGTCTGGTCTTTTTTGGACTTGGACTGGTTTCAAATAGCAACAGAACTCTACCTTGTTTTGAAGTGTGTTTTTTTTTTCTTTCTTCCCCTGCAAGTAAGGGCATTGTGTTTATTGGGTGTACATTATTATTATTTTATCATTATTTTTGTTGTTTATGACTATTATTATTTGTCATCACTGCTTGCTGAAGATTGGCACTTCCAAGATTATGTTTGTCCCCTTAAATGCCTTTGCAGAAAAAATAAATAAATAAATAAATTATTGCTATTAATATTATTCCCCCCCAAAAAAAAGAGTTTAAATTCTGGACTACTTTGCCCACATTTTTCTCCTCCATCTGTTTTGTCCGTTACTGAAGTGAACTTCCTCTGTGGTGTTTTGATGATTGGTGATTTGGGTTGGGGTGGGGGGTCGGGGTGGGGGGGCAACACGCCTGGAGAGTTTTTTTAAATTTTGAGAGCTTCGTCTCTAATTTAACTGAAGTTGCCCGCACAAGAACTCTTGTAATAAACTAGGGCAGAAGAATTGAAGTGAGGCCTTTTGGTGTGTGTGTGTGTGTGTGTGTGTGTGTGTGTGTGTGTGTGTGCGTGCGTGTGTGTGTGCGTGTGTGTGTGTGTGCGCGCGCGCGTGCGTGCGTGCGTGCATGTATGTGTGCATGTGTGTGTGTCAGCTACTTGAAGCTCCCAACTATGTTGTATTAATTTGTTCAGAATTGGTCAGGTTTTCCTTGTTAAATATAAGAGCACTATTTTCACTGTTGCGATCACGTGAAATGAAGTCAGCCTGAGGGTTTTGATGTGACAAACTACTATAAGGTGTAAAAAATGAAGTTATTTCAAGATAATTGAATATATATATATATATATGTATATATATATACACACACTCATACATACGTATGTATATACATGTATATATGTGTGTGTATATGTATATATATACGTGTATACACTCACACATGCATACATATATATGTATATCTGTGTATGTATATATGTATGTGTATATACTGTATATGTATATATACAATGTATATACATATACAGTATATACATATATACTTACACACAAATACATACATACATATGTATATGTGTGTATATATGTATATATATATGTGTATGTGTGTACATATATGCATATATATATATATATATATATATATATATATATATATATCTATGTGTATATATGTATATCTATGTGTGTATATATATTATATTTATGTGTGTGTATATATGTGTGTGTATATATATATATACACACACATATATACACACACACATATATATATTATATATATATATATATATATATATATATATATATATATATATGTATATATATATATATATAAATGTGTATGTGTACTGTGGTGATCTAAATCACCTGAAACAATATGATGACCAGAGAGATCATTCAAGGAGGTGAAAAAAGTGAGGAGACTCAAATCTGAAAGACGGGTGTTCATTAATTTTACTTCCATGTGGAATTTTCCCTGCTTTAAGCAACACACACACACACACACACACACACACACACACACACCTTACCTCACCTGCCTTTGAGAGATCTCGCTCCTCTCTCAGTGGAACAATACGAGGTTGAAGGTGAGACGGAGAAGCTCTCAGCACTACAAAGAGCATGCGGGGACAAAGGCACACGACACACACCTGAAGCCCCTCCGCTCACTCCCTCCGTCCCACTCTGGCAGCTTTTTACCACCACCCCCCAAAAAAAACCACCATTCCGTTCCTGTCTAGCTGAGATTAATCCCAGATCTTTATCTTGTTTTTTTTTAATCGCTTTTCTCTTGCAAACTCTTTTTCTTTTAAGAAAGTCTTACCTTCCCTTTGGACGAGCTAACTTTTAATGCAGCTGGGATATTTTCTGGAATGCGTGTGAACCGGCTGTTGCACTCACCTTGGCGACATTAGCTTACAGTGTGTCTGCGTGGATCACAAAAGATCAAAAGGGGGCAGGTTGCTTAACCTGCTGACTTTTCCAAACGAGACAAAGCGACTTTACAAAAGGAGGCAAAGAAAGACAGAGAGCTACTCCCTTCATTATCTCCCCCTCTTCTCTTCCTCCACCACCTCCTCCTCTTCTTCTTCCTCCCCAGACAGTGTTCTTCTTAAGATCCGGAGTCCTGAGAGAGCCAGTCGGACACATTTCTCACTGAAGGATGGGCTATGCCCCGCATGCCTCAGAGGCTCTAAAGCAGCAGCCAAGGGCTCGAAAGCACCACAAACAAAAGGAGAAAGGAAAGGACACTTTTCTCTGATGCACAGATTATTATCGCTCCACGCCCTCCCTCTTTTTCCTGCAACCTCCTTTAATACCCAAAAGAGTTCCTGCGCTAAAAGAAAAAAAGATTAATTCAGGATAATGAAAACTTATGTGCAAAAAAAAAAAAAAGCAAAGAAAAGAAGGATTAGAAAGACCTTAATACCACATGGAAAATATTTTTGTCAATTTTTTCCTTTACCGGGGTTTTGTTTGATTTTTATCATACTGAAATACATATATAGTCTTTTTTAAAAGAATTGTACAATATAAATCTATGGGAAGAATATATGATGTAGTGGAAGTTCTTTGGGCGGCACTGTTAGAAAAAAAAAGGTTTCATAAGAGAACAATCTCGAGGGTATTTTTAGTGATGGCTTTGTTTAAATCTGTATTCTGAATAAGTGAGTTGTTAGTAGGTTAGGACAAATAGACGTAGGAATCCTTCTTTTTTTTTAATTCATTGGGATTATTTTCAGGTTTTGTGACCAGTATTTCTTTCTTTTGTATCGTGCTGAATGGCTGTCCTCTTCAGATCAGAATAAATAAACTTGTTTTCAGAGTATGAAATATTATTGTTGCACCTGTTAATACTGTCAATCAAAGAATAGCTGTACAGTTTTTCTATTATCACTCAGAGTGCTATAGGGGCGATGAAGTGGACTCACTCTTCAAAAGAAAAAAAGGAGACAGAGGAGAGTTTTTGTTAATTTTCTTCCTCCCTGCCATGCCTTTAACTTGTGTGTGTGTGTGTGTGTGTGTGTGTGTGTGTGTGTGTGTGTGTGTGTGTGTGTTGGGGGGGGGGCTGTTTCTTGTCTGCAGCGCCCCTTGAAGTTGCACCAGCATCTTTCTTTCTTTTGCTTTTTTTTTTTTTTTAGCTGATAAACGACGCTTTACAGGCGAGCAGTCAGGTAATGACAGAGTGACCCGTTGGCGGTCTGCGGACCCTGTCTCGTCCAAAAAAAAAACCAACAACAACAACAAAACAAAAACAAAAACAAAAACGAGGGCATGTGCAGCTGACGTAGCTCTAGATTTGTCCCCCGGGGGAGAGAAAGACAGGAACTCATTGTCATCAAAGAGCGTTATGGAAGGAGCACATGTTGTACATTTCAAAACAAGATAGAGAGAGAGAGAAAAAAAGGTGATTTATACCATTTTTACTGTTCAAATTTGTGTCACTTTCTGTACGCTTTGCATTTTGTGTGTGTGTGTGTTATTGAGTGTGTGTGTGTGTGTGTGTGCGTGCGTGCGTGTGTGTATGTCTGAGCAGGAGAGAAAAGACCGATTATGAGAACCTGTGAACCAGTGAGTGACACAATTCTCAACACTGTGGCCCCTCCCCCACCCCTGGGAGTGCCATCCTGACATGTAAATGATTCTCATTAAGCGTTGGCAATGTGTGTTTGCTGTGTTTGTGTGCGTGCGTGCGTGCGTGCGTGTGTGTTTGTGTGTGTGTTGCGATAATTTCCTCTGATCTGTTTTCTGACCTGTTTGAAAGGGGATTTTTGTTTTCTTTCACCAGTAATTCTTTTTTTTTTTTAATTGTTCTTATTAAATTGCTCCTCTTTTTGTGTGTGTGTAAATATCAATGATGTGGACTTACAGTGAGAAATACTGCCTTTGTATAACTTAGCAATATGTTATGTAAATAGTGTTTTGTTGATGCTTTTTTTGTATGACATTATTATACGATTCTAGTGCAGTAATTCCAATTTCACAGCCATGTTTCAAATACAGCCTGAATAGTTACACACAGGTTGTCAAATAAACTCATAACATGGCTGTTGTTGTTTTTTTTTTCTTTTCTTTTTCATTATTGGTGTCTATTTGTCTTGCAGATTTTGTGTAATTTATTGGTTTAATTTATCCTAATTTATTTGATGTTGTTTTCTTTTTGTTTCTCTTTTTGTTTTGTTTTTTTCAAACAGGGAAGGCTGTACTGCATTTCATTCGAAGATTTTAATGCGTAAATTAGAAAGAAAAAAAGAGGAAAAAAGTATTCTAGCAAAAATTTAGAGACATGATAAATGGAGGTCTTGGCAGCTAAATGGAACTGGAAAGTTGAGGGACAAATAGAAATAAGAATAAAAGGGTTGTGAAGTTTTGTTCGTGGACAGGACCAAGGGTGGGCTAGAGAGCTGAAACTAGTTTGAAGCCGTTTTGTATTTTCTCCTGAGGTTTTTTTTTCCTCCCCCCTTGAATCGCTTTGGCCCAGCCCGAAAACAACCAGTAGTCAAATTGCCTTTCGTGCCTTCACCCTCTATGAACTGAATGTATGTGCAGTATATATGCAAGCTTGTGCTAAATGAATAAAAAATGGAAATAAAAATGAAAAAGTGTAGAAAATGTCTTCTGGTTTTGTTATATGCTTGTAGACAAAGTGTGTGTGTGTGTATGCGCGCGCGTGTGTGTGCGTGAGAAAAGATTAGCAGTGATTTTAATCAAAGATGTGTGTTAATATTTACAGAGTCGGTGTTTCACCTTGCTAATTTATCACATTATTTAGTTATCAGTGCATCAGTGATCAGTGTGTGTGTGTGTGTGTGTGTGTGTGTGTGTGTGTTTAGTGAACCAGCAGTGCTCTGCAGGACTTAGTGATCCAAGACACTAATGAGAGGTTTGCCGACAGAGAGACAAACTCACGTTCCAGTTTTTTTCCTCCACAGATGACTGCAGATGCCACCTCATCAGGGCTGCATGTATCACCATGCCCCGGGACACACACACACACACACACACAAATGACAGAACCAAATCCCATCATCAACCTTGCAGAGTCGCGGGAGGGAAAAAAAAGTAGTCCCATTTGTTTCAAATATAACCCATTTGTAGAAAAATCAATACATTCTGGCACATGAAAATACAAAAAAATTGAATTAATTGATAGGAAAATATTTGATATTGACTCAGTATTGATTACAATCATTTCATCCTGTGTGATTTTAAGCAGAAATTATTTACACTGAGTCAGCATTGAATATTCTGTCTGATTGATTACTTAGGGTTTGTTAAGTCAAGTGGATTCAACGTTATTTAGTAAAAGTTGAAGCTTTCAAAGAGTGTGTAAAAAGGCTCTTTAAATCTGGGATGGTCCAACTATAACACACACACACACACACACACACACACACACACACACACCTCCTCGCTTTGTGTGTCTTGTGTGTTTATAATTCAGAATGTTGAATAAATCACGTTTCGTGAAGTTTCATGGGAGTTTCTTTTACCGTTGTTTCAACTGTGCATCAGCAGCAAAAGAACACAAGTCCCAGACTTTATTTTGTGTCTGAGGTGAAATCACACACAGTTTAGATTTACGGATGCTTGAAGTTACTGAAGAAAAGCACAAGACTGTTTCAAAGCTTTTCAGTGCGTCATTTTCCTTTTTACTCATCGTGACCTCGGTTGTACTTTCCACCACGCCTGCCTGTTTTTCTGTTCCTTTTCTTCCTTTTGTTCTTCCCTGACTGCTTTTCACCGATGTTTTTTTTTTTTTTTTTTTGCTTTGATGCTCATTTTTGGAGTTGCTTCTTTTGTGTCTTTCTTGCTTGCTTGCTTTTATTCTTTTTTTCCTCTCTCTCTCCCTCTCTCTCTCTCTCTCTCTCTCTCTCCTTTTCCCTCTTGTCCTCCGCCTGCCTCCCTCCACTTTGCCTTCACCGGAGGCTACAGCTCCTTAGGTTGGGCTGAGACAGCATCTTTGTACAACACCGACCGTCTGCTCTGTAATCAAATACCATCTGTCGCTACATCTGAAGACTCACTCTCTTGCTTCCTCTACCACACACACACACACACACACACACACACACACACACTCATGTAGGCACACACATACACACACCACATCTGTGCTTCCCACTCTTGAACAATGTGTGTGTGTGTGTGTGTGTGTGTGTGTGTATGTGTGTGTGCCTTTTATTACCAGTGTACTTACATTATTCCACCTGATTCATTCTTGGCCTGCAGGGAGGAAGTCACTGGAGTCACTTTCACCACTTCCTGTTTTTTTCCACTCCTCCCACAGGGTGGGTTGGGGTGGGGGATCAAAGGTCATTGTCTTCAGGTATCTATGTTTGTTCTGTGGCTCTGTGTGTCAGCAGGACCTTGGCTGCTGTATCAGACAGGAGATAGTGGACTTTAGCTCCTCAGTCTTAGATCAACGGCCCACTATCTCAAAGGCTGCCAGCCTTTCCCAATGTTTGCCCAATGTTTGTCCCTGCTCCGGCACAGAAAATGTTGACACGGTCCCCAAGGTCCCTCTTTGAGTCCCTCCTCCCTCCGTGGTCGTTTGTTATCACACGCTCAGGTTCAAGAACATTTTCCATTTGCTGCTTAGGGTATGTATTTGTTTTTGTCTCGGCAGACAATTTTTTTAGAGCTTTGTGTGGACATTATTTTTTTCCGCGGCAACGTTGTAAGAACATTTATGTTGAGTATCATCACACGCTGATGTAACACTCCATGCCGCAGAACCTTTGTGACGAAGAACAGAGAGGGAAAAGAAAGGAGTTAGGACCTGATTTCGATTTCTTCTCTGTACAATCCTCCTACCGACAACTGAAATGAGCTGTCCATCGTTTGAACCATTTTGACACCTACACCTGCAAAGTGACTGTGGGCTTAAAACAGCTGAATCTGATTATTCTCCATCAGTAGACGTTTGTTTACAGAGGAAGGTATCAGTACGTGCGAGTGTGTCTGTGTGTGTGCGCGTGTGCATCTTCTGTTTGCTTGATTTGTCATATGGAATTGTACGCCTAAGCAGCTCTAATTCCAATCAAAAACCATAAAACAGATGTATAGATCGCCGGGATGGATCATTCAGCATGTGTTGGTAATTAAACACAGTGTTTCATCTGCTGTGGGTGAAGCAACACTATACTCCAGAGCCACTGGCACAGAGTGGGATTAACTGTGGGATGCCCACATTTGGCATCAGTGGACACCTAGTGGTCAAAATGTGAAGTTTACTCCTTGTCTTAATCATCCCATCCCATAATTCTTTGTTTAATTCAGTTTTTTTCTTCTCTTTATTCCTCATTTACCTTCATTTTGCCCTCTCCTCTCTCAGCATCCTCTTGGTGTTTGTATTTGTTTGGTGGAATTAAAAGATTCCAGTTGGACAGATCATTGTGCCCCCTTTTTCCTCTCTCTCTCTCTCTCTCTCTCTCTCTCTCTCTCTCACACTCTCACTCTGGACTGGAAGGCTCCAACGCAACTGGAGCCTCGGAGGCTCAAGAGAGGAGCCTGGGAAAGGAGGAACAAAGGGCCGGCCGTCTGCAGCCATCACCAGTCTGCACCTCCTCTCCTCTGCCTCCTCCTCCTCCTCCCTCTTCTTCCCTCCCTCGGTCCCCTCGCCTCTCTTCCCTCTCGCCACTGGCCAGCTCCCCAAATTAAGACTTCAGACAAGAAAATGGGCTCACTAAAAAAGGGAGCGAAAGAGGGGGCGAAAGAGAGAGAAGGAAGTCCATAACAAGCCAAGAGGAGCAGAGCGACAAAGCCTCTGTTGTTGGATGGCAGGGCCCCTCTGTCGCTCTGCGAGGAACTGTCACTGTGTCAACTTGGACCCCTTGTTGTGAGGAACACAAACAAAAAACCATAATGAACACACACACACACACACACAAACAGAGAACATGCTCCCATACACAGAGGACATCGCTCACACACAAAATAGGCTGTGTGAAGTATGCAACTACACGTCCATCAACACGCACAAATCATGCAACGCACTCACGGATTTAAATAAGTAGAGACAGGATAGGTGAAGAGACAGTGTGTGATGCTGCAGCTGTAAATTCCCATCGCACACTTTCCTTTTTACTGCCAAGAGAGGTGGGGGGTGCAAAGTGAGTATGTGTGTGTGTGTGTGTGTGGGGGGGGGGGGGGTTAAATAAAGGTAGTGAATGTTTTTGAGTGTGCGCACACATGTGAGAACATGTGTCAGCGGACAATAGGAGGATAAATGATATATAAATGATTAGGGCCTTTAAGGTGCACGGAAGGCCTCCGGGGCAAACACCTGTTACAGGATCCTCTGACACACACACGCGCGCGCACACACTTCAAGAGAAGAGGTCATGGGAAGTGTGTGTGTTTGTGCATGCATAACTGTGCGTTGAGGGTTAAGATGGAGGCTGAACTAGTTTGGCTTCTTCCAGTCTAAACTGAGTCTAGTGGCTCCAAGACAGATGGCACTCAGGGCAAAGCTGGTCTGGGATTTCTGTCCCTCTTTCTATCTTCCTCTCTTTTAATAGCCATTATTGGCATTCTTTGCCTCTTCCAGATCCCTGAATCAGAAATCACAGTGGCCCATTATATTTCCTATTGACCCATTTGGCAAGATGGTGGGAGCAATGAGTGCTGGATTAAATCAAAAGCAGTTTATAATCCCGTAATTCGAATGTTTTAATTACTTAGATGAACAGGAGGCGTTTGAGCAAAGGCTAATCTCTGAGACATAAGGGGGAGAGACACAGAGACAGAGACAGGAAGAGATTTGTCTTTCTTTGCAACACACACACCCACAGGCTTACTCGTTGAATATTAGCGAGTATTAAAGTTTATCACCTGTTATGAAAAGCAGATTAGGAGATTCACAGACTTGATAATTCATATTAAGGCTCAGTGGCGTAGAGGAGGGAAACTACTGCCAAGCTTAGTCACCAAGTGTCGGTATGTCATTTGCATTTGTATCTGATTTTGATCCCAAATGGTCTTGAAATACAATTTATTAGGCACTATTAAATAAAAGCAAAACAGCTTAAAGTGATACTTCAACTAAAAAGTTCAATGAACATTTTAAGTACTCAGATATAAGCGTCTAGAACTCACATTATCGCCTTTTCCCCCTCCAGCATCACTTCTTTTGTCACTCCAGAATGCAGGAAGAGTCAGCCATGTATATTTAGCTTGAAGCTAAAGGCAATTTATAGCTAACAAAAGCTAAAAACAGAATGTTAACTTTGATTTGAGCTGAAGACAAACAGACTATAGCCCTTCTGTGAAAAGAAGAAAAAAAAAAGCAAGTTGGTTCAGCTGAATATGGCAGCTGGTTGCTAATGTGAGCTAGCAGCAAACTGCAAATGTTATACTTTATCATCTTTAGCTTAAATCAAATTGTTTATGGATTACTGACCATACGGCTGATAACGAAGATGTAAATTATAACCGACGATACGCTTGGGAGTCTGTGAAATGATAATCTTGGCCCTCAGAGGCCATTAGCTTCACGCTTCATATAAGTGGCTGGTTCTTTCTGCATTCTGCGGTCCCAAAATAATGCAGGAGGGAAAAAACTGTGTGTGTGAGTACTTGAATGGCAAAATACACATTTCAGATAAAGTATCACTTTAATACAACAGTTCCTAATGCTCACTTTCAGAAATTTTATTTGTGGTGCTGTTGAACTCTACTGAGACATCGAGAGAGGTTTCTATTTACTTTTCATTTTTTCACGTAGTGGCATCAGTTAATTTCACCTGCAGCACAGTTTCCAGCTTCCAGTATGAATGTGTGCCCGTTTCTAGAATAATTTCCACTATTGTCATAAATATTTCTATTGGAGATGTATCCAACATCCATGGCTGTGACCAATCCCAAAATTGTCTTTGATCGCCGCCCCTCCTGTCAATCCAGCTGTATGACAAAGGCTGCTAAAGCAAGGCTGATGACCTCATGCCTGGGGTCTGCTCCATACCGAAGGGGTCTTAACACCGTTCAACTTGCCTTTTGTGTCTGGGGCCATTTTTGAGATGGTGCTGAGTACAGAGAATCGCCTCGCTGTATCTCTTGGGGCTGGGGATGCACACACACATGCGCCGACACACATCCCCTTGATCCATGGGCTGGAGCGTTGAGCCAGGAGTGAGCCTTAAGACAAGGAGTGACAACCGGGACAGCTGCAGGGGCTGGAAGCCAGTCTTATAACAACCCCCCCCAAAACCACCACCACCCCCACACACAGCCTCCAGCCAGCCAAACAAGCCATTGTTTCTGGCCAGCGCCTGTGGTATTTCATTTGTCATGAAATGGATACAGACACGGGATGAGCATGAGGCTCATTCTCCAAAAAAGACGCTGCTACTGCAACTGCTACTGCTGTGGCTGCTGCTTGAATCGCTAACTCTCATCATCCTTAACCTTCTCATGCAGCTTGCCCCAAGCACCTTGCTCGGAACTATTAATAAACCAGCTTTTTCCAAGGTGGGGGAGGATGGTCGAATGGTATTGTTTGAGCAGGTAAAAGAAAAAAAAATGAAAATCTGTTTTCGGTGCAAACTTCATTTTCTGTGGTTTCTTAGAGGACATGAGCCCAGAAGGTCATCAGGTCAAACTGTACTGATGGATGCGTGCCTCTGTCAGACACACGCTACCTGGTTCATGTCATCTTATAGAGACTTCCGACACATGCATGGCAAAACGATGCTCCAGAGATGCTTGCGGTCTTCATAAAAACAGTCAAGATGCTAACATATTAATTGCCCTCACTACTACATCATTTTTAATTCTCCAAGTCCAGAAGAGTTCATGGGCACTAAAACAATGCCCCTCTATCTCTGTCAAGGGCATTCCTTGGCACAACAATAGGACCATCTCCTCCCCCTGTATTTTCCTTTCCTCCCCTCCCTCCTCATTCTCCAGCCCCTCCATCAAAGAGCATTCCAGCTCCAGAGCCCCCCTAAGCCCTTCACTCAGGGCTTGTCCATGTGACACGGCACGCAGACAGTCATCTTTAAGAATTGATTCACTCTGGTATCCAAAGCCTAGGGAGCCAGGCTGCCAAGATACCCAGCATAGGCGCCACTCATGGGCTCCAGGTACACAACAGCTGCTCCCCAACAATAAAGACCAAAAAAATGGGAGGCACTCAGAGGGAAGATGCGGCCCTAACCACCCTCTCAAGCGTGAACTGGTCACCTTGAGCCAGTTGTTGCCTGCCTTCAGAGAAGACAAAGGATTCGGGTTCAACTTTGCTGTGAGGAGGTGGTTAGTGAAAGACACCTATTATTCAAAAATAGAAAGAGGAGTAAAAGTGCAAAATATGGATGGTTTTTCTCACCGTTGGATGCAGCCACAGCTGGGCTACAAGGATGGTACAGAGAAGATCGTAAATAAGACAATGGCATGTTGTTTTCTTCTAAGGTAGATCATCTGGTAACACAATGCCTGCTGGAGGTCAAGTGAAGGGGATGAAAGCCCACGGACCCCCCCCCCACACACACACGCACACACACACACACACACACACGCACACACACACAAACACACATATCTGTAGAGTGATACTACAGATAGAGATCACAAATCACAGAGAAGGAGACAGGAGAGATATTACCTCACCTGAAGTGTTTCCATAAACTCCAGTGTACCAAAGCCTTGGGAAGTGGTATCACTCTTCAAACAGGTCCTGACCCACACAAACCAGTGATTTATGATGATACAATCTAGCGCTTCATCCATCATAAATGAAAGAGATTAAAAGAATAGACTATGGATATTCCACAACCACAGGAATTACTTTAACTGTTGGGCGGCTTTGCGTTCTCTAAACACAACTTGTTTAGGAAGAGAGGGAGACATACATGTTTCACTTTCTTCCTTAAAGATAAAAGATGAGGCATCACAAGAAAGAAAGACAGAGACACAACTTTGCATCGTCTGTCTTTTCATTGAAGTTGGAAAGCGATGGCAAGCCCGGGGAAAGAGATGGTGAGAGAGAGAGAGGGAGAGGGGGGGGGGGGGGGGGGAATTTACCAAAGCTGCTCAGGAGGGCCCTCATTACGATATTAAACAAGATTTAATAAGTGAGAGTGATTTGATGAGGTGATTATCCTGGCCCATTAATCAAGCAGGTTTCTGGCCTCGCTGTAATATGGCCCATCTTTCCCTCTATACCAAAGCCTCTTTAGACGCTGAGCTCCTTACTGCGCTAACGCCGCTTCAGAAACAACACCAGGCCAACAAAAAAAAAAAAAAGGCATATTACATCTCATCTCTCAAGCCTGTGGATATTTTCAATGTTCGCTCATCCCTCCCTCTCCCCCGTCTCACCCTCCACCAAGTCCGCTCTTCTGGTACATCTGATAAATTGAACTCCTTAACATCTGGGTCAGAAAGTAAAGTCTTATCAGAGGGAGTTAGGAGTGATAACTGGCAGCGATAACGAGAAAGCATCTGTTGGCTTTGAGGCTTTTAGGTTTGAGAATATGTTCAGGATCCACTGGTTGATGGTTTCCTGGAGAGGTAGGGGAAGAGTGCTTGTGTGTGTGTGCGTGCGCGTGTGTGTGTGCGTGCGCGTGTGTGTGCATGCGCGTGTGTGTGTGTTATAGCAAGGTGGGAGACCTGGACCAACCTGCGCTCCTTCACTCCAAGCTGGAGTTGTTTCTGAGCCAGTGTGGGCCAGTATTTTTGAACTGGTTCGGTCCAGTGCATTAAAACTGGTTTAGACCTGAAAGTGTGAACTGGTTTAATCCGGAACATGTTGTCTGCCTTGGTCCAGTCAATGTGAATTGCTATAATCTAGTACCTGTGAAATAGTTTGGACGGCATGGCTCAGCGGTAGAGTGGCCATCTAGCAACCAAAGGGACGCTGGTTCAATCCTCACTTCCCCGGGTCACCATGTCGAATCGGCCTTGAGCAATATACTGAACCCCTAATTGCTCCTGATGAGTAGGGTGGCACCTCGCATGGCAGTTCCACCATCAGTGTGTGTGTGCGTGTGTGTGCGTGTGTGTGTGTATGTGTGTGTGTGAATGGGTGAATGAGACGACAGTGTAAAGCACTTTGAGTGTCGCTAAGGTAGAAGGTGTAATATAAAAATGTGTCCATTCTGTATGTGTGAACCGGTTTGGGTCAGTGCAAATGAACCAGTTTAGTCAAATAAATATGAACTGGTTTGGTCCAGTACGTGGGAAATGGTTTGGACCTGTAGGTCTGGCAGCCAAAGACAAACCCCTTTTATATCTGACAACTCTTCACTCATGCAACGTTGAGCTGACGCCTTGGGTGCAGATGATTCTTGCTCGTTCTTAACCCTGCTGCTACCAAAACCGGGCCTCCTCGTTGTTTTGTGCTCTTAGCTCAATTGTCTGGTGTGTGCATTCTCATGATTAAGATAGCAGTCGTTACGTCTGTGGTTCCACACAGGTTTATTAAATCTGGCATTAAAATAATCTTCACATGTGCACCTGGTACAACAGTTAGTTTGAGGTCAGAGGATGAGCTGATTGATTCGTTAGTAACAGAAAGTTAATATGCAACAACCTACTTATTGAGGCGCCACGAATGTGAGTATCTGGTAGTTCACCACTGCAACAATCGCAGTACAATAAATCAGACAATCAGAGTCGTTTCTCCACTTTTTAAATCTACAATTCAACATTTAATTATAATTCATTTCCATGGAAAAAAACTGCACTTCCTGTGAATTAGCAAAAATTACTGCACGCCAGAGAACACAAATACACTCAAACTCTCATAAATGTTCTTTATTGGTGAGCGTGGTAGTTAACATGCATTCACATGCTAATGGTGTACATTAACATCGTAGATGTGTAGTTAATCCCTATCATTAAAGGAGAATCCAATCCCACCCAGGAGATCCATTTGGATCTGAAAAAAAGCCTCCTGGCCACTGACTGTGCAGGCGTTACCTGGGCGTATTTAATAAAGATACACAGTATAACTTCATCAGGTGGAATGATAAAGTGATTCAGTCAAATATAACCTCAAGAGTAGGAGAGATAAGGTATTACAAAGACAGACAACCCCCCGAAAACATTTTAAAAGCTCAAGTGGAAGAAGATTACCTTAAAGCAGGCGTGGGACGGAGCTTTTTCTGGGAACTGCCAGAGAGTATTAATACAATAAGCACAGAAAATATAATACAAGAATGTTTTTATCAACGTAATCCGGAGATACGAGGCCAAACCAACCTGGAATATAATCCCAAGGAGAAGGTCTCCTGGTTATTTGTTATCAGGGACACACACACACACGCGCACACACTTACCGAGTCTCTCTCTCGCTCTCTCTTTCTCCCTCCATGACTCAAACTGGCTTCAAATAATCAACAGATAATCTTCAAGAGGATGTTGTTGTCCCTTCACTCTTATCTTACTGTGACATCATCCTCCAGTAAAAAGGGTCAACAGGTTAACCGCTAGGTTAAACCGTCAGCGAGAGGTCACTTTGGTGATATTTAAATGGTTGGGACAACTTATATGAAAGTGTGTGGACTCTAGAGAAGTTATACTGTCCTTTTATGTGATTCAGTAATAACTCCAAGTGTGAGATGGCACTCGGATCCCTGGAAAACACAGTCAGCCGGTCGGAGGCAGTCAAACTAAACAACCGTTAGCTGATGACGTCCATCAATCCCTGAATTTCTATGAGTTTAAAATACGCGACAACTTTAGCTACTGTCTCTGAGTACTGGGAGTACAGAACTTCAGCATTCAATTATTATCTTCTTTTTTTTTTTACTGATCCTACGCCTGTGATTACGTGTGGCAAAGATAAAGACAGGACAATGAACAATAACATCCCATCACATCCCGTAAGAACTAGAGCTCGGCAGACACGATGTGGAGCCAAACACTCTCATATCGCTGTACATGTTTTTTTCCTATAAATATTCCTCAAAATGTAGCCATCAAAAATTTTAAAGCAAAGATATCTAGTACAACAGGATATTTTACACTGAAAAATAAACTTTATGAAACAATAAACTTCACTATGAATGGTTTCACAGTTTAAAAACTTTCTGAATTTTATTTTGCAATTAAAAAAAAAAAAAGAGAGAGAATCATATAAGCACTTATCTGACAACATATACTCCGTTACTGATCTGTCCATGATCTGGCCAATATCGGCCAGTATTACCGCCAAAGTGATATCACTCAGGTTGAACCACTTTAAACTCTGACTGAACACTCATCTGCTTTTTCTGATTCATTTGATGAATCAATTTCTGTACCAAACTTATTTTCATGTCAGTTAAATCTCGAACACTTGAAAACTCACTATTGAATACATTATCCCCAGATCTATGCAACCCAAACAAACTCTGTTTACCTTTAAGACAAGAATGAACTAAATGTTCTATAATAGCAGCACAAGTGAAACAGAGACATCTCCAGGGAAGACGGGGTTTACTTGAAGGACGGATGCAACATGAATTCGTTAGCTGACACTGGCGGTTGTAAGACAATGTCGCCTTGGCGAGTAACTTTGTCTCGCTCGCTCACTCGCTCGCTCTCTCCCTCCGTGTATCTATGCAGCATAATTTGAGTAAATGACAGGGGAACATCTGCTGTGCATAAGAGAGAGGCCAACACTTTAACATGCAGATGTCTCTCTCCATCTGCATTAATTCAATAATTACCGCAATGGAGGGAGGGGAAAAAATCTTTTTTATAGCTTAAGACAATGTTATCTGTGCCAGTTGGTATGGGGAGGGCAAAAAGGGAGGGAGGGGAGGGAATCAGTGTGTGTGTGTGTGTGTGTGTGTGTGTGTTTGCTGCTGGAGGTTTGTGAGAGGAGGGGTAGATTATTACACCATTTAGCCAGAGCAAGCTGTCACATTGTGGAGAATCTCACTAATTCCATTGTGCCCTTGGTGCGTCACTGGCAGACTCCAAGTGACCGATGATGCCTCGACGCCACCACTTGGCCGCATCACGACCAAACTCTCGCTTCACTCAGCGTGTCTTTCATACATATGTGTGTGTTCGATGACTAATCTGTCTATTACAATGTCGGCAAGTGTGTGTGTTTGTGTGAGTACTCACATGTGTTTGAACTAATAGAAAAACCTGCATCAGTGCGGTGTGTGTTTGTGTGTGTGTGTGTGAGAGAGATTATCATATAGTGTCAAGGTCTCTGAATCCCAATTAAGGGGGAAATTAAGGTACAGCAGCAATGACAGAGGACAGCAGGTCAAGGCTTTGACACATTTTACAAATATTGAAGTGTGCTTGTGACATCTAAAATGGCAGGCAATCACATTTTGGCCGGCACCATCAATTACCATGAAAATATTGGGCCACAGAGAGCATTAACACGTAATGATTTCCATTCAAGTAGAGCTAATTAGTTTATTGAAAGGTGGACTCCAATATCTCCCTCTCATTAAAAGCATTTATAAAGCAATCAAACAAATCTGATTATAATGTCCTTGTTTGAGAAATGAAAGGGATCAAATCTGGACAGAATGATTTAAATGATAGGAGGAGGTTACTTTTTGGATATTAAAGAAACAGATGGCAATATAGCCGGGAGATGTCTACCAAAAAAAAAAAAGAAAAGAAATAATGTATTACGGTATTCATTTAATTTTTCATGATACTGGATTGATATTCAAGCTCACAGGAGCAATATTGTATCAAAAAGTTCATATGAAAGGGTATCGAGATCCACGTGTGTTAGTGACAGACACAGGAACTTAAATGCGCTTTATTTTTCGATGTGATTTTTACGGCCGCAACATTTGGTGTGAAACCTTGCAAGTATCACCCGAATTACTTGGATTGGAAACTTTGAAACAAAACCTTTCTATTTAATTAAACCTGCATTCTTTATCAGAAGATTACAAAGGAAAGTCAGCTCTTATTTGAAACTTTTCAGTAAATTACAAAAAGTGTCACAGTTTTTATTTTATCGTACCGTATAATATTGAAATATACCCTGATAAAACCTTAACATGTACCTGTGTATTGTGATACACATCCAGAGGTGGGAAGTAAAAATACCTTGTTACTGTACGTGTGTAGATATGCAGTTACTTTGACTACATTTTAACTCAAACACCTGTACTTTCTACTCCACTTTTGATTACACCTTTAAGATTCTGTACTACTGTACTTTACTTGGGTAAACTGGTTGAATCAGTACCTCTGCTTTTACTTTTTTTTTTTTTCTTCAAAATATATATCTAATCACATGCCAAGTGATACAAATACTTATTCTGCCAAGCGGCACCACCAACCAGTCTTGGCATGTGACCTCTCTGTAAAAGGTCACATCGTGTGAGAGGGGCTACACGCACACACACACACACACACACACACACACACGCGTGCCCGCGCACACTCACACTCACACAGAAACATACACACAAACAATTAAGGGATGTATCGCTGTACATATATGATTACATACATATATGAACATACAACCTGACATAACACCCATGAGCATGCACACACTTGGATCCTTGCACACACACACACAGACACACACACACACACACACACACACACACACACACACACACACACAGACTCTTACATGCCTGCTAAACATAGGGACAAAGGAAAATATTTGTATACTTGGCAGGCCAACTTCCTTTGATTGCAGGAGTGCTGCTGTAGGAAACAATGCACAGGCACTATTAATACACCAAGGAGAGGGAGAATTCCTCTTAGAGGAAAGCTCAAAGGAGCCAGGCTATTTACAGACTTACTGACTGATTGAATGACTGACTGTACTACACTGTCGTCTCCATCTTGTCTTACTGTTTTTTCCTGCAAGGACTCTGACATGCTGACACATACAGACACCATGCCACAGAGAAGTTGCATAAAGCCTCCTCACATACATTTTGCTGACTATTCTGGTTTTGGTGCACTGATTTTGAAAAGAAGCAAGTAACAAATCTCTTCCACCAGCCTTTGACATTTGACTGGTGGTAAATAGCCACCCGGCAACACTTATGATCGCCTCTCCTTTCTAAAAGTGCCCAGTTAAAGAGCATCAAATCCCCACTCGCTAAACCCACACAAGCCCAACCTTCATTAGCATAGCTAACAAACTCCCTGGAAGAGCAACAGTGGATGGAGAGAACAATGGTAGTCTATTAAAGGGGTGGAGGAGAGGGTGAGATGAGGGGGGAATCTATTGTTCTGTTCTTATTTAGACCTTGGTGTCACCCTGCAACTGTTGTCACTTCTAAGTTTAGCAGGACGGCTGAAGAGGACAGCGCAAGGAAGGAGGGAAGGGAGGTGCAGGAGGAGGAGGAGTTGGGCAGAGGGAGAATGAGAGAAAGGAAAGGGGATGGAGAGAGATAGGGTGAGGAAGAGGGGATGATGAAGGGTAGAGGGTTAGATGGAAGCAAATGGAAGACGGAAAGAATGCAGGATGAGATGATGTAGATTGCAGCCAATCGGGAGGAAGAGGGGATATTAGGATGATGATGGAGTAAAGTTGGAGTGGTGGAGTGACTTCAGTGACACGCGCACATACACACACACACAAACACACACACACACACACACACACACACACGTGCATACACATGCTCAAAAAAGGCCAACACAGATGATTCAGCTTTGCCCAAGTGAATGAATGATGAGGTAAATGTCAAAAAAACTATTAAAACTCTAATGTTGCAACTAATTAGCAAAGCAGTTAGCATTCAGGTAAATATAGCCGCACCTCCTCTCTCTCCCCTCACGTCCTCTACTCCCGGGCACAGGAAAGAAGATTCAAAAGCTTTAAAGAAGTTGTAAAATATTGCAGTAAAACATCAGTTGGTGGTTTTCCACAGCAGGAACAGGTCAGCATGTGTTTTTGTATGTGTACAAGTTCAGGTCCCTGCTGAGGGGCCCCAAAACCTGCCGGCGGTCGACGACAGTGATGGTCCATCAGCTTCTTGACTGCTGGGAGCTAATGTTTCATGAGGAGTCAATACAGTAAAGAGCTGGTTTGGTTAAATCAGAGCGAAACATTTGGTTACGAAGGGTAGGAATCACTATGAACTTGACTTCAGCAGAAGCGGTCCACCTGTCGCCACCATCCATGACCCAACTTGACCCCTGTGTTAACACCAGTAACCAGGGAATTCTTCTTCCCTCCAACAAAATGATTCTAATTGATTGACACTGACTTTGTCTCCATGTGATTTAAACACATTGTAAAAACCACTGAGCAACGCAACGTTGTCATGGTCATATAAGGTAAGGTATAAGGTTGCCCTGATTTTCCTAACAAAACAAAGACAATTTTAACTAAATATCAACATAGAAGGAACAGAGACATTTGCCTTCTTGCAGTTCACTATGCTCCATTGGACTCCTCTTCTACTTGCTCTATTGTTTCACTGAGTTCGGGTCACACGAGTCATGTTCGACTCATCTCTCCAGTTCATTCTCTGCACTGGAAACAGAGCAAGTGGAAGTGGCCAGTGCAAATGTAAGTACTACCAGGCACATGTCCCGAGTTCCTGCAGTGGAAAGCCACCTCGTCTTAGTGTTGGATCAGCATGACAGTGCTACAGAGGACCAAGAGAGCTCAAAGAACTATCAGGCAAAACCCAAGAAGGAAGGAAGAAAGAAAGAAAGAAAGAAGGGGAGAAAGAGAGAGAGAGAGAGAGAGAGAGAGAAGGGAGACAGATTAGCCCAGCTGTCTGCTCATAAAGCAGCCGAGGGGTGAGGCGCTAAGCCCTCCAGTGAAAGCAGAGCTTAGGTGGGTGACACAGGGCAGTAGACCCCACTCAGCCCACAGTGGCCTACAGCGTAGGGTGTGAGCCAAAGCAAAGACAGATAAACAGTGGGAGATGAGGCTCTGCGCCTGCAAAGCCCACAGGGCTAAGACGGCCGAGCAGGCGTGCAGGCAGGCAGGCGTCACATTCCCCCCCAGCCGGGAGTGGAGACATAAGGGGTTAGACCTTAGGCTTGGCTCCCTTACTGTCTGATAAGGGACAGGGTGGGATGGTAAACATTGTCTCGGTCAAGTCACCGAATTTATCTGAAAGAAAGTGGATTTACTGTGCATCGCTTGGGCTCAGGGTAGAGAAATAAAGGGGTGATTCATATGGTTTTGGCATGTATGCCCCCCCCCCCCCCCCCCGCCCCCAAAGACAACCTAGAATAATCATGAGCAACTCTGCAAACAAACACAGCCCATCTCTGAAGCTTTGCCCTGCTGGTGACCCCTAGTTAGCGCAACAGTCTGAGAACAGCCTGCGATGACAAGGTCATGAATATGAGCTGATGAGGGCCCCGGTTCACCACTACTGCAAGGCCGAGAGTAGCAAAGGTCCTTAACCACACTGGATTTCACACGCAACCCTTGTCCCCAGCACTCATGGCACAGAGGCATTAACAGCTGCTGTTTTACGAGGTCCCCAATGTGACAATACCCAGTGAATATCCATCAGCAGTTTGGCTGCGAGCTTTCATACAGCGTCTTCGGACGGTGTGAAAACAGAGGGCTTATGACGCGTGATCCTTGAAGAAGGGGAAGACAGCACCCATCATGTACGGATCAAAACAAAACACAAGAGTCACACGGCTCTCACAGACGGATGGAACTCCGCCGTCCTTGAGGACGATTCCGTCTGTAAGACTACACTGAGCTGAACAACTGTCATACCCACTGTATTAACATCAGTTTGCTGACTTTATACTATTTGGTTCAAATTTGAGCCTTTATTGAAACTATATCTATAATATAATACTGTTTGTTTTTTTTAAAAAAAATCATTACA
Organism: Aulostomus chinensis; assembly: GCF_037954235.1. Taxonomy (NCBI): domain Eukaryota; kingdom Metazoa; phylum Chordata; class Actinopteri; order Syngnathiformes; family Aulostomidae; genus Aulostomus; species Aulostomus chinensis. The sequence goes on along the minus strand of NC_141339.1, from coordinate 15,686,752 downwards.
TTATTCTTTTATTTTTTTTGAAAATAAAGAAAAATTGGTGAAAACTCACTACGTGCTCACCACCAAAACCACCAGTCGATGTTGTGCGTCTTTCTTGGTAACGAAGTGACGCATTCAAGATTTATTCCTGACACACTGGGACTTCTTGATTGACTTTTTGCTGTTTCCTTCTAATGATATAGCCCAAGCACAAACTGTGCTTAACATACCTCACCGTGACATGAGCCCTTGATCATAGAGTAATCCAGCACTGTTATCAAAACAATCACACTAGAAATAACTTTTGGAGCGTGATAAACATTATAACACCGCTGCGGGCAAAAGCTTGGCGTCGTTGACAGGTGACCTCATGAAACACACCTTTCATGTGATATTTCACCCAAAAAGTGCATTGTCCGTTTTAGCGTCCCCACAATTAGTGGGGATTGTCTTGATCTCACAAAAGATGTTGTTGTTTTTTTTTCCCCTCCTGCATCGCTTCTTGGTGGCTCCAGAATGCAGAGAGACTCAGACGCGTACGTATATTTAGTGAATGGCGAAGGACAGCTAACAACAGCAAAACCACCCACAAGAAAATCTGTTTGCAAACTCTCAAGGGCATTATCGGGTGTAATCTGGGTCTTCTTTATCCAGCCGTATGCTCAGTAATCCACAACCCCCCCCCCCCAAAAAAAATAAATTTAAAAAAGCTATAACATAACAAGCAAAGAACCACGTGTTATTGTTTGCATGTTTTTAGCTCAAATGAATTTGGACAAAAAGGAAATCATCTTCAGAGGCTCAAGACGGTTATTTGTGACAGTTGAAAAAGCTGGACAGACAATGAAGCATTGCTTGAGTTTGAGGATTTATCTGAGTTTTGAGTAATGCAAATACACAACTCACAAAACTACGTAACGCGAGTCAAGTGTTTTTTGACACCTGTTACATAAATGCGGGTTTGAAGAGGATGGAGGTGAATGCAGTTAATGCATCAGGTACAAAAACATGATTTTATTAGTTATTAAAACTGGTCCAATTCATTTCACATGAAAATCCATGGCAATTATAATAAAGTACAGATATTTGATGGAACTAAATTCCAGTTTGTAAGACAACTTGTCTCTCAAACTAACCAGGTCAGGCTTCTACTGTATCTATTTAATACCACTGTCCAGTCTCTTATTCTGTTTTCCCTAACAGGTTTTCCTTGAGAACTAAATCTACTTTAGGATTTATTGTTTCTTATTATTTCTCATCATTGGAAATTATAATCCTTTCACCTAATCCCCCTCTCCCTCCCTGTTTCAGATCCTATTCATCAAGATCATCCTCTCTGACAAAGCAAGAAATCAGCACAGAGGGGAGGTCTAAAGAGATCCGAGTCCTGGAACAGGGGGTTTCTTCTAAATCAAATCAGGTTCCTCTGATGTAATCAAGACGAGACGCCAAAGACGATGAAATAATCTCCCAGGGACATGTCTGCCTTGCTTGAACATTATTAAAAAATGAAGAGGAACACATCTTTAGATTGAGAGACTGGAAAAATGGAATTATAATAAATAGAGGGAAACTGGGGCAAGGTTGGATAAAGGCTTCAGATACAGATGAGGGACAAATCTTCACAGTGAGATAGGGCACACACAGTTATACACACACGCACGCACACCTGCCTGCGTGTTGTGTGTTTATGGTTGTTTATGAAATATTTCAATTCACTCAAGAGCAAGTCCCTGACCTGAGCTGTGCCGGTGAGCCCGTGTCACTCTTACTACATGTCTAAGGTAATAACACGAGGACGAGGGCCTTCATAATCACTTGAAGGTGCGTTGACGGTGAACTCCCACACGAGGGCACAATGTGACAGAGCTGGAGGGAACTTGAGGGCCCCCACTCTTCATCTCACCATGTCTCTTGGATCCACCATCACCGAGCACTCAAGACTTTTCTCGACAATATTTAACTCAACGACATCATTTAGCCAACATATCTCCAAACTCTAAGATGAGAGTTGGCACAAAGCATTCCTAATCTTCACCACTAGATGGCCTCATTAACCTACATTCAAGCGTACCAACACCAAGGAGCTGAAACACTTGATGACATGAATGCTGCTTTTGTTCTTTGCACAACTTAGCTCATATCCAGTACAAGGCGGTCAGATTGGTTCAGAAAAGTTCATCCAAATGAAACAATCTAAAGCCACAATGGAGACTTACGTGTTTTCATCCATTGCCAGCAGCTACAGACTTCATAAAGTCCAGTTTTGCGATGGTATGTGAAATATACGTGACATTCATTTGATCACCAAACTGTATCAGCATATAAGTGAACCATGACTGCTAGAGGTGAACGAACATTTTGCTGATGTTACAAATCAATGAAGGAGATCGTGCCGGTCATGCAACCTGATTGGAAAGCATACAAAACAGATCATAACATATGACACCTATGATGTACACATAATTACATATATATAAGGCACAAACCCACTTTCTCTCCAGAAGCTGTCTCTCTGATGAGTACTTAATGAGGAAAAAACCCTCTAACTCTAATAACCACTCACTATAAATTTACTTTTAATAATTTCACATTAATTGTGAATAATTCTATATTTATTCCACTGAGTTTGAGCCATTGCTCCACCTGAAACCTGAACATCCATAACCTACTTATTCTCATTTTTTGCTCTCTGTATCGTTGTATGTCACTGCGCCATTGCACTTATACGAACAAAATGTCTATGTATTTGTTCATATTGGGTTAAATGTTTATTTGTCCTGCGTGTGTTAAGTAAAGAGAAATGTAAAAAAAAAAAAATGGGGTTAAAATCTTGGTATGTGCACTTCACCAATAAAGCTCATTCTGGTTGAGATTTAAGGACACAGAGCAAAACTCATGCGCTCAATAACACCAAAAAAGGACAAAAGCAGATGACAAATAGAAACCCAATGGGCGCTGGTGTTCATGTTTCCTGTCTGATGAGGAGGATGTATGTAGAAGTCTGTAGCAATGTTAGCTCTGCGGAACCTGACAATTCATGTTACAGGTGAAATCCTGGATCATTTACATGGACAGAACTCTAAAAAAAAGAAAGAAAAAGTATTTATCGTATTGCTGACCTGAGTTGATGAAGTACTGCACACCAACGTACATCAAAATGATAAAGGCTCACATCAACACTTATTCTACCTTTCAGTTTAGGTACCTGGCAAAGCTGATGTGAGCTCCATATCATACGCCAATCACCGCTCACCGACTTGGTCACTAAAAATGGTTTAAAGGGTTCTGAGGGGGAAAAAAATTCTAACTCCTGAAAAAAAAACAACCAAAAAACCGAATATTGTTGATTTCTGACGCAAAACTCCAGAAAAAGTTGACGCTAGTGGCAAAATCATTTCATTAATATCCGTGGTGTATTAATGAGATGACATGGGTTCAAAACATCCCTCAGTTTTTCCCCATTTATTCGTTTCATATTTTCTCATTTACTAAATGTAGTTCCATTACAATGAGGCGTTATGACACGTTTTGATATCATTGGTTTCATCTAACTGTCTGTGTAGCAGCCGCTGCCTCCTAGGGGGCGCTGTTTCGCTCATTTATTTATTTATATTCTTATTTAGTTATACGTTTATTTATGTATGCTAGAAAGGAAATATTTCTCCCGTTCAGGCTTGGTGCTGATAAAAATCGCCACTGTACTTTCCTTGAACCAGACGTCATGCTGACCACAACTACGATAAAAATGTATGTATGCCTCCTTAAATCAGAGTTTTTAAGTGAATAGACTTTGTCTCTCGATAGAAAAGTGGAACTGAACCTTGGTTTGTGTAAAAGTGCAGCGTGGATGTGCTCTCTGACAGGTCGACGCCCCCACCACCACCCATCCCACCTCTCTCTATCCTGACGTGACTCTCTCTCATTTGGAGGACGGGGTGCAGCAGGAGGAGGTGCGATGACGGGCAGCATCGAGGGGATTGAGAGGTTTGACAGCCCGGGGAAAGGGCGAGGTCTCCGCGTTACCAAAGCCTTTAAAGTCGGGGAGCTGCTCTTCTCCAGCCCGGCGTACTCGTTTGTGCTGACAGTGAAGGAGAGAGGCTGTTACTGCGAGTTCTGCTTCACCAGGTAACTTTACTGTCATTCAACCACGTTACTGCAAACATACAAGTACATCATCAGTGACCTGCAATACTTGAGTCATAAAAGTGCCTCTGCTTCAAATCTATTTCTGTTTGGTGTCTCATCTTTCTGAAGGAGAGTTCTCCTTCTCTCCCACATGTCTGCACCACTCTCAAGGGGGAAATGGATATGGAACATGAGAAAAAGTACTTTATCACATGTATTAGTACTAAATCCATTATATTGCAACTGCAGATGGTTAATAGATGGGTTTAGGAATCACACCTGATATGAGTCGTTCAGACCATCAGCCCAAATCTGAATTTCGACGTATCCAGACTGTATTTTATTGTTACGTTGAAGAGAGAGAGAGAAAAAACACATGAAATGTGATACTTGTACATCTCATCCAAACCACATTTGGAGTTGGGTGGCAAACTGATTCTTGGAGGACTTCAACAAATGTGTCTCAGTTTGGGTGCTCGAATGGGAGCTGCGTTCACACTGCAGGTAAATGTGGCACCCATTTGTTTTGTTTTGTTTTGTTTTTTTGGTTTTTTTTTTTTTTTTGCTCAGATCTGGGGGGGGGGGTTTGGGGGGGTGACATAGAACAGAAATCGGATCTTTTCCCATCTAATCTGAAACATTTTTTATGTAATGTCTGAGCAGACCAATCAGAATTGGTGTGAACTGGTGGTGACGCTGGTGTCACTCTCCTGTTCCCGTAGGACTTCTTCCACTTTAGTGAGCTTTGACAGTTGATAAACCGGCGTACGTGTTCATCATCGCCACCAAATGGTTTGGAATTCATCCAAGACATGTGTGACATCTTTGTGATGGTGTCGTCGCCAGGTGTGGGACGGTTTACAAGTGGGCCACATTTGAACAACAAATGGGAACGGCTAAAAGAATTGGATTCGAGCAAAAAGTCGGAACTGAGCATTAAAACTGGCAGTGTGAACTCAGCTACATTGTTTGTTGGTGTTTTATTCTTGGCAGCCTTAAGTTTGCCTCGTCTGAATCAACAATTTTGATCTCATCACCTTTAGATATCAGAAAAAGATGGCATTTGAGAACCAAACCAGCTTTGCCTCCAGTTTGAACATATTAGCTTACTGGTGAACTGTGTTGCCCTTGCATCATTTAATAACTTCAAGGCTGGGGAACAGTAATTAACACAGCCGCATGTTTCCCTGAGACAAGGTGAAGTTTATGCACAGCAACGTCGTTTAGTCATAAATCATTAACTTACGTGCTTTTTTTTCCAGAATACTTTATACTGAGTTATTCAAGGCTCAGTAAATGTCTATTGCAACACACACACACACACACACACACACACACACACACACACACACACTCACACTAACAGCAGCCATTGTCACAGTACGAACACAGGTGTCACTGATAACCCTAATTATGGTCTTTTTCCAATCAGGCAGGCCAGAGCTCAGGTACTCCGCCATCTTGGACAGCTAGCTACGGCTACACTTCTGGGACAAACCACATCCTAGCAGCTGCAGTCTAGAACTCTCTTTATTTTCAACCGATTTTCATGAAATTTGGTTCAAATACAGTCCTGACACACAGCTTCTTATAGCCGTTTATGCTCATGCTCAATTTATATGCAAGCATTTGTAAATCATACAGACGACATCCTTGAATGATAATTTGAAAGTCAAACTGATGGAGGTCCAGTTTTTCCAGCATCTCTGAACTTCCTTGGAAGTTGGAATGTTTGACTCTATTTGTGGAAAAGCTGACAGATGGGAAATAACTGAGTCAGCGTGACATCACTTGTGAAAAGGTAACCTTCATCATCATAAATCCCTTTCAGTTTTCCTTTCTTTTGATAATTTTTGTATCACTTCCGCGTGTTCAGTCGATAAATGGCTGCTATGAAAAGGGTGTGTTCTATACCAGTGTACCGGGTCGTAACCATCACTATCAATAGATAATCACAAGAAAATAATTCTTCTGCATCACAGATGAGAACAAAATTCCAGCTGAAAGAAATCCGAGTATTGAAGTATGGATGGGTGGGCGGCACGGTGGAGCAGTGTCTGCTGGGATAGGCTCCACCCCCCTGCGACCCTTAACAGGATAAGCGGTAGAAAATGGATGGATGGAAGTGTGGATGCGTGACACTGGATTATTGCTGATATCCCATATGAAGATGCCGATATTTACTTCCGCTGATATTATCCGTACTGCATTGTTTCTGCAAGAAAATACAATCATTCAAATGTTTAAAAAAAACAACACCAATATCTGTGGATGTCCATGACTCGCCAGTATTATCACACCTGTCTTGAGATGTAAGTCATTTCTGTTGTTTAGCTGACTTTGCACATTTATAATAGCAGCACTCTCCGTATGATAGACCCTTTTCCTTAATGCTCGATCAGATGTCTATAAATATGGATCCTAGGGTGACACATCCACCCCCACCTGACTCCCCCCTCCTTAAATCAAGCACCAAGCAGCTTGCTGGACTCGTGACTTGCCTAAACTGACGCAAAATGACACGGCTGTACTTTTGGACTACTTTACTGTTTCGGTGTGTTGCAGAGACAGCTGGTCCGTCATAAGGTCAGCTCTATTAATACCTCAGAATGTTTTAAAGCCTTTTTTTTGTTGCTATCACTTACAACAGGCCTCCAGCATCTGCTGTCCCATGTCTCCCAGTAACAGAGGGGGGGGGATGTTAAAACGTCCACACAAGCGTAAAAACAATCAGAAAGTTGCACACAACCACGTGCAAATACACTCAGATTTAAGTCTGGTTGTGGTCTCCTGATCTGTGCCATCCAAAAGAGAATTAACCACTTTTTAATGTCATTTTACAGAAAAGAAAACCTGGCAAAATGTGGCAAGTGCAAGAAAGCTTTTTATTGCAATGTGAAATGTCAGGTAAGAAATCGTTTGGATAATAAAATGATGCACTGTGATAAATGAAAGGAAAATGACATGAATGAAACTGACCCCCATAACAAAGCTTGAAGCTCTGGATGCTGGGCGAATGGCGCTTGGGCCGGTAATGATGGTCTCACGCTTGGAAAAAAAGGTTCCGTCAACAATCGGATTGATATTTCGTAGACTATGGGGGGGGGGTCTTGAACAAAATGGTGCACCGTGGGCCAAAATAAACACATATTTTGGCTTTTGTCTGTGTGCCACCATTTTTTAGCCTTCTTTTTAACCCTCTTTTTCTAAGTTTTCAAAGGGACGGGGCAACGACCGCGACAAGATTAGTGACAAATTGGAGTAAAAATAGAGGAAAAGACAAAAAAGAAAAGAAAATGCATTTATTACAACTGAAGACAACAAACTGCGCAGTAGTTGGTACAAGTTAGCGTGGTATGATTATGACGTGCATATGACATACATGATGGAGCAGCTTGTGTGATAAGCAGCTGTATGATTTAAATGGATTGAAATGATTTGATTAACTAAGTCAGAGATGGGAGAGCAGTGGATTGCAGGCTGTGGAGGTAAAAGGGTCAGGCTGCTCTTCAGATTAACACACTGTGGTGTCGCATTTCACCACGTTGCTTTCATGCTCTTCCAGCCGCTAACCTAGTTGAGAGGCTCTTTGTTGTGGTCCAACCAAACCGTAAATAAAGCTGCAAAATTCGATATCATGTGATAATACTGCGTGTGATTTGTATGCATGTGTGATTCTAGAAAGGGGACTGGGCCATGCACAAGATGGAGTGTTCCGCAATGATCGCGTATGGAGAGAGGTGGTGCCCGTCAGAGACGTCCCGCCTGGTGGCCCGGATCCTTGCTAAGAAGGTTAGACAAAGATATACGTGCTAGCTTTCTGGTGTGTTGTTCTGCCCATACTCACTGAGTTTCTGTTAATTATGGCCACTTTTCTACAGAAAATGCAGAAGGAACGATCTGTGGCTGAGAAGATTCTGCTGATAGATGAAATGCAGTCCCGTGAGTGATTTGTCCGTCAGCACACAGGCCACAGCATGAAGTATACCATAATAATTACATCTAAAATCTGTCAGAATAAAGGCAGTGTCTCTAGAAGGCCCTCTTAATGAAGTACAACCCATACAGATAAGCCTGAGGAGGCACTGATGGCTTGGCCCCATCTATATATATCCTATAGGCACCAGCCATAAGCTCTTGAGACAACACAGCAAGTATGCCAAGTTGATGGTGACATTTTAGGCTGGTACACACTGGGCAGACTGCAACCTACACACACACACACACACACACACACACACACATATATATATATATATATATATATATATATATATATATATATATATATATATACTGTATGTATACACACACACACATATAATAAAGAACAAAGTTGAGGAGCTTGATTTGTAATAATACACGGAGGAAGTTAAACTATGTGCATCCAGTTAGTGTTAGTATCTGATGAACGTGGATCATTTGACTCTAGAGTTACAGGTCGGGAACAAAATGTGAACAGAGAGAGAGAGAGAGAGAGAGACACACACACACACACACACACACACACAGTCTTGGCATGGTGATAATAACAGAAAATAGATCCTGTCAACAGTATAGACCCAGTGAAAACCTCTGAATGATTAAAAGAATCAGTGGGATTAAATTAACTGTCTGCTGTCTGATGCTAAAGGCTACTAATGAGGCTAATGGCTACCATCTTTAAAACTTCATAGGTTTGTCTATACGTAAGGGCAGACACACAACTGAAAAATAAATCGTGCAGTTTTTCTCATAAAGATGTGACCATGAATAACAGGAGTATAGTCTGTAAAACTGAGCCCAAACAAGTGTTACCTGGGACTTCCTATAGCTAAGTTCCAAAATTTTAACGTAATGATTCCCCTGAAAATGAGCTTGATATTCTGACAGACTACAGAAAGGTGGGAAACAACCTGATCAACCACGTAAACCAAATGTAATGAAGCTTAGGTCAGTAGTTAACTGTCAGCGTATTTACAGCTAAACATACGTTACAGTAGCTACAGCTACAAGACAGATTTAAAGAAGTGTGGGGTATCATTTGACATTAGAATCATATGTGCTAATGAGTACGGCCATAACTAATCATGAAGAGCGGGAACATATACATTTCTCATCTTTCTCTACAATTGCTGCCATGTCAAGTGACATCACAAAAACATCCCAGTCTCCTAGGTGGGATGTTCCCAGTTCGACCGGTGTGTCCTACCACCTTAGAGTGTTCTCACTTGGTACTCAGAGTGCAGCCTGACCATGACGTTAAATTTGTCCCACCAGATGCAACATCCATTTTCTTCCGCTTATCCTGTTAAGGGTTGTGGGGGGGCTGGAGCCTATCCCAGCAGCCTCCAGGTGAGAGGCAGGGTTCACCCTGGACAGGTCACCAGTCCATCACAGGACCAACACATAGAGACAGACAACCATTCACACTCACAGTCACACCTACGGTCAATTTAGAGTATCAATCAGCCTCGTCCCTCTTGATGTCTTTGGACTGTGGGAGGAAGCTGGAGTACCAGAGAGAACCCACACGGGAACAGGGAGAACATGGAGACTCCACACAGAAAGATCCTGTGCCCGAGTTGGGGCTTGAACCTGGAACCTTCTTGCTGTGAGGCGACAGTGCTGACCACTGCACCACAACAATTAAATGAATATCAAAACAAAAATAGGTGATTAAAAATAGCAATACATGTGGTCATAGAAAGTACAAAATACATTTAAAAGTAACATTGTAAATCACTTTTTCACTTTCACTTTGTGATATTAAATAGTTCGTTTGCTGAATAATTAACATTTTTTTCACAATCCGATCAGGCAGCAGAGGGGCACTTTATTCAGGATGCCATTATTGGCAAGAATGAAGAGGGAAAATAAAGAGGCACCAGAGACAGTGGCACACAGGGGAAAAGCATTTTTAGAAGGCACCCCTGCTTGAGGTAAAATCACAGTTAAAACAACGTCAATCCACTGGATGATGCTGAAAAACCCCATTCTGTCGCTCTTCCTGCAGATGTGGAGGATGTAGACAACGATAAAAGGGAGCTGAACGAGGCAGACATCGCTGAACTGCATCATTTTTACTCCAAACACCTGGACTTTCCCAACCAAAAAGAACTGCTCTCGCTCTTCTCACAGGTACGAGCCCTCATCACCAACCAGCGCTTACAGATGCGTCTTGTTCTCATTTGTACCACAGATGTCTGTAAAGCTCTCGTCTCACGGTCCTAGACTGTTGTCTGTGATTTGCTCCCCTCTTTTCTCCAACCAGGTTTCCTGTAACGGTTTTACTGTAGAAGATGAGGAACTGTCCCACATGGGGACGGCAGTTTACCCAGAGTAAGAAGACAAACTCACATGCATACACTGGTTTTTATTTCAGTGCTGTTTTTAACAAGACATTTAAAGGGATTCTATGAAACACTGAAAACTAGCATTGGAATGTCTCTTCGTGTAATACCACTTAGAGCCTCAAGAGGCGATGTCGAGTCTCTGCAAAAGTGCATCAGCGTCTTTTCTGATGCTGCGATCAAATGGAACTTGTGGTTTCGACGTTGGAAGCTGTGCTTTCGAAATGTTTGACCTTCTCAAGAGGTGAAGTCGCAAGAAAAGGGCTGTTGGGCTCCAGTAATATCTGCGTCTACAACGACTCCTCGCTGTCCTCTCATTTTTCACTTCTTTCAACGAAATGTTGGTCTAGTTTTCCCTTCGGTGCCATGCAAAGGAACAAGACATGAGATGTTTTACCTCTGAAAAAGCTCATTAGTTAAGGTTTCTGTTAGCATGCTAATACTAAGTAGCATTCTCAGGAGTCTTTCTCCTCCAGTTGGACATTTGTTTGCTCCCTGCTGTTGCAGAGGCTGTAAAGTTTTAAAATTGGCTGCCTGAAGGTGAATTTGCAAACTCAGCACCCTTTTTGGGGGCTATTTCCAGTCTACAACTCAGACAAAACCAAGGTCATAAACATATTTCAGGGACGCCTCCTCCTGTTTGTCTAGTTGTAGTACAAATACCTGCTAAGAATAGAGCTTGGCTGTTGTCATAGCTATGAGCAATAGTACGTCAGGACTGGACTCACTGCTCCTCCATCTTCTACGTAGGGAGGGAGAAATAGAAGGCGGTTTTTTTAATTCTAATCTCTTTCCTTGTCTTGGTATCTGCAGCGTGGCTCTGATAAACCACAGCTGTCTTCCCAGCGTCATAGTCACATACAGCGGGACGTGTGCGGAGGTTCGGGCAGTGAAGGACATGAAACCTGGAGATGAAGTGAGGAAAGGGGACAGCTGCCTGGAGAGGGGGTTGGGTCTTCTTTGTTTTTCCAAGTGTGTTTGTATGTCTTCATGTCCGGGGGGGGGTCCTTCAAAGAAAGAAAGGGTGAATAGTGAATAATCGGTAATTATGTCAGGTCTCAGTGTGAGCTCCCTCTAGTGGTGGAAGAAAAGGCTCTGTTTTAATCACCCTACAACCAAATTCAAGGAGTTTTAACAAAAGGAAGGATTTTAAGCTTAAATGACTTTATTTTAACAGCATTAATCTTCCATTAATTTAGAGGTAGGATGATCAGTTTTGGGGTTCCTAAAGCATTCGATTGTAGCATTCAGATTTTTTACTTGAATGTCAGCGCGTTTGACTGGTTGAAGTTCTGGGGTTGGGCTGTCATAGAGACTTCTCTGATAGCTAGAAGTTCCCTCTAAAGTTGACACACGCACCGCAAACTGTTGAGAGACAAACTGAACAGTTCATGCAAGTAATCATGCAGGATTACGGTTCATTGCACGTCACAGGAGTGTGAATTGTCCACAAGGTTCACATGTGTCTTTATACTGACCGCTCAAATGCTCAAGCTCCATGATGAATGGCTTTCTCTAATATCTGTAGGAAATGAGCGAACGTAGACTTTGCAATTTTGAGGGAGCTAAGCTGACTAGCTAAAATCAATGTTAGAATTAACTTTAGCTATCAGTGCGAATGGTCGCTGTCATCCTGGGGAAAAGAATAGATTGCCCTCAGAAGGGCAGCACAACCCTCTATTGTGTGTTTTAAAGATGGAAGCAGCAGCTCATCAAAGAGTCTGCTGCGGTTATTTTCAGACCTGACTTTTAAACTTGTCTGTCTGGAATGGAATCAGGAAAAACCTTCTTGAATTAAGTGTGTGTGTGTGTGTGTGTGTGTGTGTGTGTGTGTGTGTGTGTGTGTGTGTGTGTGTGTGTGTGTGTGTGTGTGCGCGTGTGCGTGTGTGTTATTTGCACCTCTAGGTACTCATCAGCTACATAGACGTCCTCTATCCAACAGACGACCGCAACAACAGGCTGAGAGAGTCCTATTACTTCACTTGTGACTGCCAGGAATGTAAAACCAAGTCCAAGGTAAGAGGAAGATGTGACTTTTATATGTGCAAAAAAAAAAAACCACAATACATCTCGTGATTGTAATTTAAATGTTAAAACAGCACTTGAAAGCCTCTCTCTGTCTCCAGGACAATAAGAAGCTTAAAGTGCGTAAGCGGAGCGACCCCATCGAGCCGGAGGTTATCAACAACATGGTTCGCTATGCCAGGAAAACCATCAGAGAGTTTCGAGCGCTCAAACACCTCAGATATATCCTTTAACATCACTGGGTGACGGTTTGATACCTGTTATGAAGCTAATCTGCTTTTTAAGTTTATTTGTCTCTGCTTTACATGAATCACACACTGTTATTAGTGTTTGCATGTTTGCTGATTTGGACTAAATCTGTGATGGGTGAGTCTGAGAAGAACAACAAAGTCCCTCAAAGCAGATATAACTCAACCAGCAAAACTTTGAAACGGAACATTTCTGTTCAAAATCAGTTGTGAGGCATCCTTGACTCAATGGCACCCCCTAGTGAGCTACTGGAGATGTGCGAGCAGAGCATAGAGGAGATGGGGAGCGTGTTTGAGGACTCTAATGTCTACATACTCCACATGATGTACCAGGCTATGGGCGTTTGTATCTACATGGAGGATGTAGACGGAGCCATCAGATACGGAGAGAAGCTCCTCAAACCCTTCAGGTGGCCGAAAAATCAGTTTGCTATTAGTATGTGGCTGCACTGTAATTATTTCATTTTCAACAAAATTCTTGCATTCGTATGAATTATGAGTTTGGTAGCTTGTGCTCTTGTTAAAGACACTGCGCAACAACTCTAAACACAGCGATTATTTGGTGTTTTTCCCCTGCAGGAAGACCATATCAAGCTTTTCTCACAAGCTGAAGTAACAATTTTGACACAGCTTTGATTAAAATCATATAAAATTACACCACCACAAAGGAAAAAGAGAACGAAGCTGCAGGGCAACAACCATCTTTAACACCCAATTGATGATATATTATAATTTATGTCGTATTTGAAGCTGTTCCAGGATCATTTTATACACTCAGGCGTCCAGTCTAGGACCAACCAGCACTGAGCTCTACCCAGTAGGGTTTTTTTTTTCGAGGACTTTTCAAATGTACTTACCCTGGAAAAGGTGCTGTTCTCCACCAGGAAGGGCCCCTGAAAGAGGTTCTAGCACAGCTCTTGATGCATTTTACCCTGGAAACCTGCCTCATATGTGACTAAGTAATGGCTGTACTTACATGGGATTGTATGAGCCAGTGTTTGGGGAGACAGAACAATTTAAAGGATCTAAAAGTCTGTAAACAACAACGTAAACAATGAGTGTTCTCTGTTCAAAGGCCAACTTACCTGTGTGTGTTTTGGGTAAAGTAACAGATGTAATATCTATGTCCAACACAGCCAGCTGTACCCCGCCTACTCTCTGAACGTGTCGTCCATGTACCTGAAGATGGGTCGACTCTACATGGGAACGGGGAGAAACCCAACAGGCCTCAGTGCTATGAAGAAGGTAGCGCAGACTCAGACACAATCAGCTGAACCAAAATCCCTGAAAGCTAAAGTGACGCCCCCATGTGGAAGAGAACGGACCAAATCGAGATGAAGTACCAATTTGTTTTTAGGGATTTCGGATGTATAGCAAAACATATATATATATATACACATATACATACACATATATATAAACATATATATATACACATATACATACACATATATATAAACATATATATATACATATTATATATATACATATTATATATATACATATTATATATATATACACATATATTATATATATACATACATACATATATATACACACACATATATACATACATATATGTATATATACATATATACATATATGTATATGTATATATATATATATATATGTATATATATATATATATGTGTGTGTGTGTTTGTGTGTGTATCTGATCGGATCAATATGTTATGTCAAATATCCAAAATCTCCTCATGAAATTGATTGTTTATTTGGTCCACGTCCATGGCGAAGAACATCAGGGATATTAGTGGAAAAGTTATCGCCTACTTGAGAAGCTACAGCAGGATTAAGTAGGAATGCTACATAACTGGCTGTAGATGTCATGCACGTACATGTTGTCAAGCTGTGTGTGTGTGTGTGTGTGTGTGTGTGTGTGTGTGTACAGGCATTAGCTATAATGGAAGTTGCTCACGGCAAAGACCACCAACATGTGAAAGAGTTGCGTAAAGAGATGACGCAGAAATGAAGAGGACAGCGGCGGCCGACCCCTGTGGACTGCATCACTCCACTGATGAGGAGCTCTACTATTTTTGCTATTTTTGAAAGAGCATTTTTACACAGAAATTAATATGTGGAGATCAGTTGTTGTTTTGTATGAGATCATTTGAGGAATGTACGCATTTTGCTATTAAGTTGCTTTTTGTATAGTTCTTTTTGATGTCTTAAGGAATTTGTAGACTTGCTATCATGAATGTTGTTTACGTAGAGCCGCAACCCAGCGAGGTTCTGAGAAACCCCCTCAGCTCAAAGCTAAAAGAGTCTAAATCTGCTACATAAAAGATTGTGGGCGTTCTTAAAGAAAATAAGGCTTTTATTGCATAATAAGCAAGTACGACAGTTTCATACATGTCTGGGGAGAAATAAAACAAGACGTAATGCACTGAAAACGCATATACAAAACATATGTACACATATTTTGAAAGGTATTTTGGGTTCGCCAAAAAAAATAAAAAGGGGAAAAATTAAATATGAATGAACAGTGGAATGCCTTGTGAGAAAATACTGTCACAAAAGGAACAGAAGTGCAACAAAACACTTAAAGAGAGCAGAAAGCTTATTCTTATCAGAGAATATATATACATTGAAATATAAAAAAAATGCATGCATAGTTTATTTTGTTGCGGTATTTTTTGGGTACCAAGTCAAAAAAAAAAAAATCGATATAAAACATTTGTAGAAATCTTTTTTTCACATGTCCGTTGCTGTATGTACAGAGTTACTTTGGACACGGCAGGCTTTGCATCGTGGTTCAAAAAAATAAAAATAAAAGAGCATAATGAATGTATCATGCAAGAGTTTCTTCAGAATGTCACGTTGTAAGAGAAACAGATTTAGGATCAGATTATTGGAAAATGGACTGCTCCTTCAAAAACAACGTGTCGGGATCAAAAATGATTTGAAATATCTAAGATGTTTATAAGATGAAACACAATATTAAATACTGATTCAAAGATTTTATCTTTGGAGGAAAAAAAAACTGAATTTAGTTCACCAAACTCATTCAGAGGACTACACAAGGATGAATATATCAGCCAGCAGCTTCTCCTGTGTGTGTGTGTGTGTGTGTGTGTGTGCGTGAGTGAGTGTGTGTGCACATGTGTATGCATGTGCGTGTGTATGTGTGTGTGTGTGAGTGAGTGAATAAGGCACAATGTTACACTATATACAGTGTTGGTGGTTGTAAAACACAGTTCTCTACTGACTGGACATGTAAACATAAAAAATTTCACTCCGTTCCAAAAGTTGGGAATTTGCTGTCAGGAATTTTGTGGTTCTTAGGTTTGAGATATGATGGACACATTTGGATCACAAGCAGCTGTGATCGAAGGAATAGTTGAAATGAAAGAGTGTGTTTGCATGAGGTCCTGACAGACACGTGGTGGATGAGAGCGACCCCTCGTGATGTTTAGATGAGAGGAAGTGCAGATTAAAAGCAACAATTTAGCTCAAAAGGTGAAAAACCAAAGGATCAACATGGTTTAAACAAGACCGCAAGAGATCAATAAATTAAAAAAACATTTGATACAATGTCGAAGTAAATATTTGTTGAATGAATCAATACCCAGTGTGGTAATTTATAGAATACTTTTGCTTGGCAAACTCTTTTAGAGTATTGCAATAATACTGCTGCCACCTAGTGTTCATACAGCAAACTGCCATCTCTAATGATGGCAGAACGGGCAGTCTAGACAAACTGCAACTGAAATTTCATTTCTCAAGAGGGCGTGAAGACAGACACACAAATTCCTGCATGGAAACACACAAACATGCAGGAGCAGGTCCAAGATTAAAAACCAGGGAGAGAGGAAGAGGAAAACTGAAGAAATGGCTGACACAAATCATTTCCTCCCTTGAGGAGAGTTTAAATCCAAAGAACTGCCATGTAAGTTGAGCCGTTTCTACCAGCCAGGCGTCTGCACAGTTCTTGTCTAAGTACCATTTGTGGTCACTCTGTTCTACCATGTCACATGAGGCCAGATGGTCCCCAGCTCAGATGAGACGGGAGTTCTTGAGGAACTGGATGAGGACCTGGTAGACAAACTTGTACTGGGAGATGGTCTGAACCATCAGCATCCTCTGCTGCCTCAGGCCTGACAGCATGGTGGGAACCTCCACCGGCTACACGGGTAGAAAAATAAAACTCAAATCAAATTATTAGAAATGATTAAAGCACAGAAGCAGGTAGAAATGCAAAAAAACCAACTAATGGAAAATAACAAAATCAAGAGAATCTTTTTGGAAGAAGTATCTTTTTAAAGTTCTATTTCACACAAAACATAAAATTTGCCTTTCAATAACTTACCATTAATGAAGATATTCCCCAAAATATTTCCCCCTTGCATGAATTCTTGGCGACTCCAGAATTCAAAAAAAGCTAACCTCATATTTTCTTAGCTTGAGGTTAACTGAGACCACCGACTAAAAGCAGCAAAATTGTGCAAAATGTCCACTTACTAACCCTCAAAGATTTCTTTATCTAGCCAACATGAAGTTCCAAAGGTGGGGGTGAAAAGACAAAAAAACCGCGACTCAAACTTCTTGGGTGAAGTATCCCCTTGAGAGATTTTGGAGGTAACCTCAACTGTGCTTTATAGTTGTTAGTACAATTTTAAAATGAATTTTTAAAATGTACACGCAACCAAGGAGGAGTGGAATGGACAGATGTGAGTGAAGAGGGAATGCTGCTGCAGCATGTTGATGTTGGAAGAAGTTACACAGGGACAAAGCCAGTAACAGCAACCTAGATGTGATGACATGAAACGAGTGGAGAACAGATTGCTAATGGATACTAAAAAATATCTAACTTCACATGAAAAACAAATAAAATAGATTTAATATAAGAGAATATAACGGATATTTGGCTTTTTAATATAACTAGGAAGAGAAAATCTCAGTGGAGGCACCTGGACTTTCTTGATCTACTTTGGCCTTTTCCAGGCTGCAGGACTGAACAAGTGTGCTAGTGTTTTGCTGCATCTGTTCCCTGCTGCTCTGCTCTCAGGTCCAGTTCTTCAGCTCTTCATAACTGGGTTGTGTGAGGCAACAGAGTTCTATGATCCTTGTCCTTTGTAAAAAAAACTACAAAATCTGACCTTTCCAGCTACAAAGCAACACCCACTCAATAACTTTTGCATTTTCTTAAACAAAAGTGCCATTTCAGATCTAAATGCCCTCCAAGTCCTCTATCCACCCACCTCATTGTGCTCCAGGCAGCTGATCATGAGTTCAGTGAGGATGACCACGCCAGTACGACCCACCCCGGCGCTACAGTGAACCACCACGGGAGGATTAAGACTCTTGGAGGTGTCCAGCATGGAGTTAGTGTGTCTCCGCACTGATTGGATCTCCTCAAGGTAGGCTGAAGGGGAGGAGAGTGTGACCAGAGAAGAAGTGAAGGTGTGACACAAGGTTCACTACACATAAATAAGGAGGTGATGTGGCGATGATATCACTTACAGAGGAATCCCTGGACGTATTCAGGACAGCCCTGCTCAGGCCAGTCAGTGTACTGCAGGTGCCAGACTGTCCTCTCCTGACCTGACAGAAGGTGTTTGACCTTCAACCCGGTGGTGGCGTAGCAGCCTGAGTCTGTCCGAAACTTGGTGGTCACTTTAAACTTTCCATGAGTAGCTGAGTTGTGTTTGGAGCCAAGTTTTGGCCAGTAGCGGTGACTCTTGGAGCGGCCGCCCTCCTGGTGTGATGCCGGTGAAAAAGAAAACACACACACACACATATACCAGCTGACAATTGGTAAATATCTGTGGTTTGACTCTATTCAAGTCTTTCAGTTACTGCTAGGTAAACTGAGTGCGTGTATATCTGTGTGTGTGTGTGTCCCTGTGTGTGTGTTTGCATGTGTGTATACCTCCTCAGCGGTAACCATGGCGATGACGTTGACTCCCTGCTCCCACACCATCTGCCAGAAGTCGGCGCAGGTGTTGGCTAACGGGCCCTGGGTGGCAATGTAGTGCCACTCCTCCCCTCGGATCATCACCTTGGGAAACACACGCACACACACACACATATTAAATCAGTAAGAAGTTAATTATTAATCTGACTAAACATGTAAAATCACTTCCTAACAAGCAAAAACTCACTCCATAACTAGAAACTTTGCATTGGGTAATTTAATTAGCCACTAGAGGGCAGTGTAAACACCTGTCATCCCCCACATCCTCTCATTAAAATCCTCAACAGCTTCTCTCTCCCTCATTAACAATCAGAAGACACGCAAATACACACACACACAAATACATACAGCACTCAAGTGTTATTACATCATGAGGACGCCCCAGCTGATTCCTTGGACAACCCCGTGACTGTAAACGCTGTATTAATGGACCGACGGCTAATAAACAAGCTCTTTTGTTCTGCAGCAGCTACCTTAAATGACCAGGAAGTAAGAGGGTTACACGGTGATAGGCGGCGATTCAGGGAGGTGATCACACCCGCCATAAAATGCAAACTCATGCAGATGCTTGTCCATGCACACACACACACACACACACACACACACACACACACACGCGCAGTGAATAGAGGGGCTACTGAGAGCAGCTCAGGTTGACTTAAGAGGGTTTGGAGTTTGGACCACATTCCTTGTGAATTCCATGAGCTCTGTGAGTTTAAAGGCCCAAACAGCCTTCAATAGCAGCCTTTCATCCTCTCCTCCGAGCCGTTCCCTCGCTTAGAAATGACCACAACAAAGACAAGAGGAAAGCTGAGTGGAACTCTTCATCTGTGTTGTGTGATGTGGGGGATGCAAAGTTGGGGGAGACTGCAGTTGTAATTACAAGCCGCACACGTAAACCTTAAGATTATGAAACCCTGTGAAATAGGGTTGTTGTTTGTTTTTTGGATGCTAGGTTGTATTAATGTTCTTCTTCATAAAGCTTGCATCCAAAAACCCCCCCCCCAAAAAATCTACAATTTATGATTAGATAGGAAACGCTTTTTTTTTAATGTATTCTCGCAGAGTAAAAGGCTGTTTTCTTGTCTTATGAAATTCACATTTTGGAAATGCATAACTTTCACAGAGCAGTGATAACACACTTAATGCAAGAACACCTCCCACCTAACACATAAAAAGTGAGAATCAGAAGTGATGTTTTTAATTAATTGTCCAGAGAATTTTAAGCAAACTTTTGAGTTGTTGATAAAAACAAAACAAAACGGGAAATTCCATAAAATGGTTTGGGGTGAACAAACGTGCCACACAATGTGTACTTTGGTCAGAAGATGGCAGAATAGTCAATGTTGGCGTGAGCAAATAGTAGAGGCTCAAACGGCTGTCTTGGCTACTTTGAGGTGTAGTCACTCTTACATGCTAGCTAGTATCTGTCATGGTGCTTGCAGTCCAGGGACAAAGTTTTGCGAATAGAAGGTCAGTCAGAGTTTAAGTTTTGCGAATACAAGGTCAGTCAGAGTTTAACCTTTTAAAAAAGGCAAAAACCACCTTAAGAAATCATAAAAACTTCTTAGAGAATTGCCTTTTCTGATGCACCACTTCAAAATGTGCATTGAGCATACACAACCGAACTAGCGTGAGATCACAAAAGAGAAGGTGCCCCTCTTATCTTCTCTCTCCCACCCTGGACCCCATGGGCGCACCTTGATATGAGAGGCATTGATGTAGCCTGTGTTGTTCTCCTTGTTGGGTACAAGTTCCACTCGGTTCTCTTCATAAGGAACCACGTCACGGAATCGATTGCGCTCTGTGTTCTCTGGAAGGGTCGCTGTGGTGAGAACACAGTCCGGCCTCTTTTTGGGGACCTGCTCGTACTCAGTGAAGACCCGCTCCTCTTCCAGCTTCAACTCCAGGGTCTTACACTGTGAAAGAGGAAGAGGTGGAGGAGGATGGGGGGGTTGTTAGTCAGTGGATTCCAGTCAGAGGGTTTTGTTTCAGGCCTTACATTTCTCTACTCTCATCATCACTTTCAGCTAAACACTGATTCACCATCGAAGAACTCACAGTTATAAAAGTACTGCTTCTAAGTGGTATTTGTCCTGAGGGGGGAACATGTTTATCAGGCTAGTCATGATTAAAAGGGTAACATCTCTGTCTTTCTCTTTTTTTCTATCTCTTTCTTTCCCTTTCTCTCTCTCGGGTCAAATTCTTAACATACCAGTGGGCCCACAGGCGATAAGCACCACCATGCCATGCGTTCCACAGCCCACTTAGGGCTTGCCCCCGTTAGCTTAGCAACAGTCTGGACAAAGGCTGAGTGTCAAACCGCACACAACAACCACCGAAAGGACAGTTTTGGGGTAATGGAATGAATTACATGGACGTGATCAGATGAGACCATGCTTGAGGTTAACGCAACTCTAATGGGGGTTTTTTGTTCTTGTGCAGAACCAGCAAGTGAAACTGCAATGTTAGGATTTTTTTCTGGTCTTTAATTGAATAAAAGACTAATCTGTAACAAGAGCAGTTGAGTGACGCATTTTTTTTTAAGAAACTGAAGGAAAAAGACCTCTGATAATTATGTTTTCTATCTGTATCATACAAGGTTAGTACATTATTCAAATCATAACAAAATAAGCAGTTTTGGGCTGGGTAAAGTAACAAATGCAGGAGCAGAAAAACACTGGAAATCAACAATCACACCATCACCATTCAAAAATACTGAAATGCAAATTAAATATTTGCTTAATGTTTTGGTTCTCATAGCAGCGGTGAGCATCTTACCCGTTCGTCTGTAGCGGCCTTTCCACCTTCCTCGGTGGGACACTCTGGAACCGGCATTCGGGCCACATAGAGACCGTTGAGGGCCGCCATCATCAGCGGCCTCTTCATGGAGTCAACAGACATCTTCTGTCGTTCTAGCGTCTTCAAAAGAGAGGAAAATCCCGCTGTCATGGTTACAGGTACCTGCAGCATTGCAAGACTGAGCGAACTTGCCATGGCCTGATTACAGCAGCCTCTACTTTGGTGTAGTGTGCATTTGTAGGAGTGGGCGGAGAAAGTTTGACGTACATGTCCATATGTATACGCGTGTGTCCTTTCTGGCAGTCCTCTGGTGCCCTTCACCCTAAAATTTTGAGTTTATAATCACTGTCAGGTCCCTCCTTACTTCTTTCATCCCTTTGTTCAATCCCACCTACCTCCTCAGTCCTCTTTGCTTCACACACACAACACGCGCGCATGCACAAACGCACGCATGCACGCACACACACACGCACACACACACACACACACACTTCACTCCCTCTATCTTTTCTCTAACGCTACCACGTTAGCCAAACTCTGACCCACATTGTACGGTCCCTCCTTCCTCTGAGGATTACCTCCCCTAATCTCTGATGCTATTAAAACCTCCAGGACAGCTCCACCCTTCGCCTCTCCACCTCCTACACTGCCTGTGGGACAGTCAAAACAACAGATTGGGGGGTCACCGGGGGTACCAGCTAGGTAGGGGATAAGCCAGCTGGTAGCAACGAGGGATAGCTGCTTCATAGCAGTTTTAGACGGGAAAGTTACATTTATATTTTGTGAATTTGAACGACATCAGGTTAATCTTGAGATTCATGGCTGCAAGGCGATTATATGATTTAACTTATACCTGGACTCTGGTGCTGTGTCAAATGTTTGTTCCTTTACAGAGAGCCAACCTACACAAGAATGCCCAATTCAAAGTATAATCTGCAGGATTTCTCAAGGTTTTAGCAGCCTGGCGGGACTCAGAGCCTAGTGCTACCCTCTCAAGTGCTGAACCCCGGATTACTGCTAATCAGGAACTAAGAAACTAACTAACAAACAACAGTAGGACATATAAAAACTGGACCAACATGGTGTTGTTTTTCAGTGGAGGATCACTTATTTGTGCTCTGTCTCATGATTTTGCTTCTTTTTTAAAGTCGGGGGCAAGGTTGCAATCATAAAGACATGATAAAAGCTGTCACTGATCCCGTCATGTGATGCTGTGCTCCTTAGAAATACGCATAAATGCAAATAATACTTATATGCTGGAACATTTTGAATATGATTAGTGGGGCTGCAGGTAAAACAGTGTGTGCACAAGTACAGGAAAGCAAACGAGAAAAAGTCTGCAAAAAAATTCCAGCTCAGAACTTGCCCAAAAAGTAAAACATGATGAGGTTGCAAGTCTTTATATTTAACAAATTAAAAGCATCAAAGATTGCCACTTTTATGTGACAAAATGTGTAGTTCTCTTACAAATGTCCAATCATTTCAGTTACAATCATATCAAAATAGTCCAAAGTCAAATCATATATCCCAGGGTATGTTTAGTTGAATTATTGTCTTACCCTCTGGGCTATTTCTCTCTCCACTATGCTGTCTTCCAAAGAGAACATCTCTGACACCGGCCTCTCTTTGACTGGCTCCTTCCTCACCCTCTCCTTCACGCTGGTCAGGTCCGGTTCTGAAATAGATGGGCCTAAAACTGCTCCATTCACCCCGCCCTGGTCCCCTCTGGTCAGAGTACCTCCAGCCCCTGCACCACTACCACTGCTAGCTCCAGGGCCGCCGCTGCCGCTTCCTCCACCTCCACCCTGGCTCTGCCCGGGTTTGAGCGCCCGGCCCTGGGCTTGGCTCGGGTCCATTTGTCCCTGTGGTCCTTGATTGTGGTGGTGGGTGTGATTGTGATTGTGTGTGTGAATCTGAGCACTGCTGAGAGGTCTAGGGGGACCAGGGTACTCTGGAGGAGGCTTGTTTGGCAGCTTGGCCAGAGCAGCCTGGAGTTGAGCACTAATGCTGATGTCCTCATTGAGACCTGGGATTTGAACATCCAGCTCTGGTCTCTCCTCCTCCTCCTCTTCCTCCTCCTCCTCACTCTCACTACTATGGATCAGCATAGTAGCATTAGAGAGAGTCTTTTGATGCTGGTAGGCCACATGCCCCGACGATGTCACAGATGGTTCTTGTCCTTTCTGCGCAGGCATCTGCATGGGCAATTCTTTAGGTGGCTGAGGAGGGGCCTGAGGCTGGGGCTGGGTTTGAGGCTGAGGGGTTTGGGACTGAGGTTGAGAAATGGACTGAGGCTGAGGGGGCATCACATGTTCTCTGAGAGTATTCCTCCGATGAAGCTGAGTGTTCATGCCCTTCATCACCAGGCCCTCCATTCCCCCCCCTCCTCCGCCTCCTCCTCCTCCACCTCTCATGCTGCTGATCACCTCCATGCTGTGTCTCTTGCCCAGTGTTGAACGGTGCTTAGCTGCAGCAGTTAAAGGCTCGCTAACCTCCTGTAAGGACTGGTGCACTACAGCCGAGCTGTCCGGCTGGAAGGTCTTGACTGACAGTTGCACCATGCGAGTAACCAGCTCTGGACTGCTGCCCCCGATGCAGCGGTGACGGTGGCTCGCCAGGTCTGGCGTGCTGGTTGCAGGTCGGAAGGAGCTGGAGGGGTAAGGTGGGGGAGGTCGGGACATGTGGTTTCTCAGCATATTTGCGGTCGCTGCATAGTTTCCTGCATTTGTCCCTTGTTGTTTGGTGTTCGCCAGCTCAGGTGTGCTGACTGTGTGAGATATGGAGCTTCCTACACCTCCATCGCCGCTGCTGCCTCCACCTCCGTTGATGCACGGTGAATGACAGGGCCCCTGGCTGCTGGCCGGCCCACCTTGATGCGGTCCATGGGACACAGGCTTACTGTAGCTGATCTACAAAGTGGATAAAAATAAGCGTGAGATGCAGAAAAGAACAAAAGCAAAAAAATTGGTGAAAATGTATTTGGAATATCCGCTAATACCTGTGGGGTGTAAGGTCCTGGGCTGGGTCCTAGACCGTGGTAAGGACCCCTCTCCCTCATTTCAGGCTGACTACACACCAGAGCCTCAGGCTGGCGGTAAGCACAGGTATTACTGATGTTCAGACTCCGCAGTGATTGGCTGTGGAGATCATGGTGAGCCGGGAGCATGCGCCGCTTCTGCCGCATGACAGCATCGTACTCTGGTGTGGGCCGGTAGGACGGAGCAATAATGGCGCTATGGCGGTGGCTGGGAATATAATCTGGGCGCATGAGCTCACTGCCAGGTATGCTGAGGTTGGAAGACATGGGTGAGGGTGGGACAAAAGTCTGGGAATGGTTGAGGGAGCTTAGGCTGGGGCTGCTGTACATGCTTCCATTGGGGACTGTACCATTACGGTAGGGAAAGTCCACCGGGCAGCGATCCAGGCTGGTCTGGGACTTGTAGTAGTGGTCGTCATGGAAGATGCTGTCTAAAAAGCAGAGGAGGGAAAGACATTGAGACAGTTTTCTACTGATATGAAACATTGTTTCCTTTTCTATACAGCTAACTATGTTTGTTCAACAAATGGAGCATTCTCCCATGTGAAACTATCTCAAGCCCACAAGCAGTCAGACAAGCATAATATCCATCCACACAAAAAGGAGTGTGATGCCTGAGGTCCAACTCCAGAATGATCTCACACCTACGCATAGTAGCACGCCCAGAATGCTTTTCCACAAGCTCTGGTTTATTACAAGCTGACATGAATGAAGTTATTGGGATTAAAAAGGGAGAGTGAGCATGTGAACAAGTTAATTGAAGAGTGAAACAAAGATGAGGTCACTGTTCGGCAGCACAAACATTGGCTTAATTCGCTGGCATTGACTTCCACACCGGATGGGAAGAAGACAATTGACTCTATTCAAGTCCTTCAGTTATTGCTAGGGAAACTTTGTGTGAGCGTGTGTGCTTGTGTGTGTTTTACACATACCTTGAGAGCTCTGTGTGTCTTGATAATGCTCGCCATACTGGGAATGCATTGTCTGGAAGTTGCATGACTGAGGGCGTGGCTAAATGAAGACATAGACGCATGAGTATAAATAAATGTTATACTTGATTAAATTGTGAAGATTGTCTTTATCAACCTATACAGTATATACATAGATACATTATATATACATACATTATATATACACACACACATTTATAAAGATACACATACTTATATATATCTGTCAAAGAGAAATGGAATTGTCACTTTCAGTCAGTGACACAATTTTTACTGCATTACTTCTCTAATCTTTTTTTTTCACACATCCACACTAAAGGTGACTGTGGCCAGCTCAGTCCTATTTGAGGGCTGTGGAGTTGTTAACAACCAGTGCCTGTGGTTCTCCAGACAGACATCGGAGTATTCCAGTGGACTTACTGAAAAGCTATTGTGCCACTTTTAGCCTAGCCATTGTCTGGCCAGCAAGGATGGAGACGCACAAATCACTGCCTTCATTGTCGCACCGGAAATCAGACCAAGCAACACCCTTGCAAACTTTCCAACACCACCAACGCAAGTTAAAACCAAGACTCCGTGGCACAATTAAGAGCTGCCCTGAGTGGGAGAACAGGGTCACATCCCTAACCACAGCCTTTTCTGTCTTTCCTCCCAAAATCCCCCTCTGTCTTATAGCCTTTAAGAGGCCGAAGGGAAAAAAAAAACAATTTTGAGGGATATTAAATCAAATGAAAGAGACTTGTGGGAGAGTGACAGTACCAGAGAGAGGCGGTGGGTCCAGGTGGGTCTCCTCCTGATCGGTGCAGGTGAGTGAGTCGGTCTGCAGACACAGAAATAAATTGACAGAGGAAACTAGGATTTATTATACAAGTACTTTCTAACTTATTAATGGCTGTTCGAATGCTACAGCGATGACATATTCTGTAGGAAAGTAGGCTAGCATCACCATGTGTTCCCTCGACCAAATGCTCACGCGACTTAAAACACTTACATTTTATAAATTTTGGATTATTCCTGAAAATAAGCTACTGCACAAACGTTTACGAGACTTAAATGTTTTGTTTTGTAACATGGTTTCCCCAAATGAACACCAATTTTTTCAACTATTGAAGCTTAAATGCAATCGTAGAAAAAGTTAATGTGAGTTTCTTCTGTTGTTGTCAACCTCGGTCATCTTGTTCGTTTATTATTATTAGGGCCTGAGCCTGAAGGTACTTCAGGCGAAGACCCGATTATGTTTTTTACAACTGCCTTTTTAAGGCTGCATAAAAACCTCCACAAGGGCAGTGTTTAACGATGATTTCATGTTGCAGAACAAAACCTCAAAATATCTTTGCCAACAGGATTCAAAAATCTGATTGACCTTGAGACAAGACAAACTCATCAAATATGCTAACATATTTCCAGGTTTTAGAACTCCTTCCTGGTCCACTCTATTTGTTTTGGTGTTAGTCTCTTTTCAAAACCTTCAAATAATGTTATATGTAGAGACACTACTGAATATAAATGATCTAGTGGCCTTCAGCTGTCTTCCTTGCATGTCCTCCAGACTCACTCTGCACAGATCTTGTTCTGTTTGTAGAACTTGTGTCTGGCCGTGAAAAGACGAGCAATGTACTTGGCCATTTCCATATCCTCCTACAAATACAGAAACAAAGAAAAACATTGACATATGAAATTAACACAATATCCTCTTGTGTTTTCGTCTGCCTTCAGGGATATCCAGGAATGTTTTTGTACTTTCCCCCCCTCATTCTACCTTGTAGGAAGCATGTGTGTACCACCTCGCAGACACAACACTCACCATGTGAAAAATGATTGTATCATCTCTACTTGTTATCTCCACTGTGATGGCTGACTTATTGTGCGCTATTGTGCCAATGTCATTCCACCTGTCACACAAAAACACACATTTCCCCCATAATCCAAATGTTAATGTCTTCACTCACAAATTGACTTGTTCATTTTAGACTTCAATGGATAAATATGGGTTTAGACTTGCCTGTGGAGCATGATAGATCTGCCATTTCGGTGCTTGACAAACACTCCAATGAAGGAAACGCCGATGAAAATGTCGTTAGTGTAGTTGTCCTGTCGCGAAAGTACAAACAATGTGTAAAAGTTTCACCACAATCAAAGCCATTTAGGTACTTTTGTGTGTTCATGAGCACATAGGAAGTGGACACAATGAATGCGTAAGTAAGCAGAAGGCTTTTAAAAGCCAAGGCTTGATGTTGAGTGATGTCACATATTGAAGCCCACAGTGTGGAACTTTACATCATAGGTTCCACTGTAAGCGATTAAGTCTTCAGTGTTTCAAATGTGTTGAGCGTCACATAGCATAACCCATGAGGAATTATTCATCCACAGTCAAATTAGCACTGGGCTAGCTAGAAGAAGTCATCAAGGCCTGTTTCTGCTGTAAACATGCAGAAATGTTCAAAGTAACACACAGCCCTCGTGGAATTACTTGTTTCACCATTGGAAATATTGATTTAGTCCAATGAAGTCTTGCCATTTAGAGAGCTTTACCTTGCTGCAGTAAAGTTGATAAGCAAAGACTTTTATTTCATTTGGCTGGAATTTACAAAAACCCACAATTAATATGAAAATATGATACAACTGGACTCGTGAGCCCAGGTGATTATTTAAAATGAAACATTTAGAGATGCAAATGTGATGTCATAATGTGGATAGCTAGCATGTAGCTAACAAAATGTCTAGCTACCCATGTTACCCCATTGTCAGTAACAGAAATCAGCTGGAAAATTGATCTTGTCAGCTGCTTGTTGGCCATCTTGATGAGGATGATGAGGTTTTCTGTAGAGCAGAATTAGAGCTCTTTTTCTGGAGGCAACCATGTTTGATGGTGTTATAAGAACACTTTTAACTATGAAGTGGGCTTTTTCCAAATGGGAACTTTCCCAATTCCCTGCTCCCTGATAAGTAAAGGCATGTGTGGGAGGATTGAGTTGATTTATGTACCTTTGCGGGAAAACTCTCCTGACCGAAGCCGTCAAGTTTCTCCACCTCCTTGATGTACAGCAGCTCTGCCTCAGCAGTCTGCATTCGACTGCAAAGATACAGTTCCAGGAACTAAGAATCTACAGATCTCTTTTTTTTCCCCCACACACAGGTACAAACAGACACACACAAATGCAGTAAATAATGTATAAAAGCTGGCAGTACCAGTGGCTCTTGTGCTCTTCAGCAACTTTTTGAGTCCACTCCTCCAGCACCTCGTCTCCATTAGGCCAGTTCTGGAGGATAACAAGCATAAAGGGAACAAAACATCAGGAGGCAAGTTAAGAGAGAACATTGATGGAACAAATCAGAGCACCAGTGACTGAGGATTGTGTGCCTTCAAGCACTCAAGCACACACTCACGCATAATTTGATAACTCACCACTGGGAAAAGCACGTACTCCCTGAGGAAGTCCTGAGACATAAACTGAGTGAAGTCCCCAAAGTCAGCTAGAAAACAAAAAACACAGATTTATAATGCGTTTAATTGATTTTTTGCACATGTAAAAGTGTAAAAGGTTGATTAAAATTTTTTTTAGCATTGATGATAACTTAACGATCTTAAGACAGTCTTTCCAAATAACCAAAAAGTCCCCTTTCTCCTTAAAGCTATAACATTCCAAAGGATTCCAAAAATAAATCATAATTGCTAAAATATTTGCCTAGTCCTCTGTAACAAATCTGCTGATGACCACTGAATTGCCAGGTCTCGGAAACACTGCCAAACTTTTATTACAAAATGTGCCAACTGTGACAAAAATTAGATTTCCTGTGGCTGTTTTGGTTGTTATATAACATATTTAGGAAAGCCATTTTCATACAGTGGAATTCATTACTATTTTTATGATGGGAAATAAAGCCTTTAAGCTGATCTTGTACTGGTTTGTGATTTTTTTTCCAGCACTAATTCATTTTAACTGCTGATAAAACTCTTACAATATACTGCTCCATCACCCTCCTCAATGACTCCAAATAGGGCCTGTAAGGTCTTTCCTGCAGGCTGTTGGATAAAAAGAGGTGCGGTAGGAGGTAGCTGAGGATTCTCGTCTCCTGACTGATAAGGGTCTTCCTGATGCTGCTAATCCTAACCTTGGAGCTGGTGATAAGCTAACTGTCTGTTTACATTCCCCCTGAGACGCAAACAGCATTTAGGAGCTAGACCGCAGAGTTGGAGATCGCCCATGAGAGAGAGTGAGAGAGAGAGAGAGAGAGTGAGAGAGAGAGTGTGTGTGTGTGTGTGTGTGTGTGTGTGTATGTGTGTAAAAGCTGATACCATAGGAACTCAAGTGGATGGGGCTCTCCCTGTGGTATGCAGCCATATTAGGTTGTGAAGTCAAGATGACCTGAGAAAGTGTGAGTTTGCACTCTCTCGTTCTCTTACGCTGTCTGTCTGCCTCGGGTAGATTATCCGCATGAGTTGTTTGCGTGCGTCTGTGTGTGTGTGTGTGTGTGTGTGTGTGTGTGTGCGTGTGTGTGTCTGACCCCTGGATGTACTACCTTGTACTGCTAGGCCAGCTAGTCTGATTCCCTGCTCCACTGTGCAGTGAAGACGTCCATCCAACAATTCCTTCTTCACCTGCAAGTAATACTGATACCTGGAGACAAAAAAAAGGGGAAAAAAATCAGATGCTGTAGAGACATCCAGTATAAATAGGCTTTTTTGTGAGAAGTCTCAACATGTTTAGAATGGATGCTTATTATACTGATAAATGCATACTGAATCCCACTAACTTGATTTGGAAATGTACTGGAGTTCATATACGCCAAGGACAAGGTTAGAAAATGCAGTTTATGTGAGAGATGGGTGAGCCAGTGTAAATCAAGGAACACAACATCACAGTTTTTTTTCCTCGTTGAAGTTTGTCTGTTACAGTGACATTGACATTTGACCCCCAAATCTTTTCAGTTCATCCTCGAGTCGCAGTGTTCCAAATTTGAAGGAATTACCTGAGGGCATTCCTGAGATGACACATTAACAAGAATGGGATAGATATTATGTACATGTGAGGTTGTTATGACCTTGGCTTTTGACCACTGATACTCAAAATCATTTGGGTTCATCCTTTAGTCCCAGTGGACTTTTGTGCCAAATCTGCTGAAAACTCCCTCAAGTCATTCCTGAGACATCATGAAAACAGACATGGGACAGCAAGAGAACCCATTGAACAAAATGTCTTCGCTTCCACAGTTGCCACCATTGCTGAGGCATAAACATGCAGTTTTTCACTCTTTTTTGAAAATCTGCCATGTAGATTTTGTGTAATTTCACTGGCAGATAGGTAATCCTAGAGCAGAGTCCTCCACCATTGTAAAATATACCTTTTTTCATGATGGTGAATGGATCTGTGCCAAAATGTTCTTGATAAGTTCTTCCACTATCCAGGTCAAAGCAGACAGACACGAGGCCAAATATAACTTACTTGGAAAAGGTAATGAGTTCTGCCAATTTTTGTTGATGCACAAGCAAACAACATTCCAATTAGCTGCAGCTGTATACAAAGTGTAGTGATAATTAGCAAAGTTAGCATGCTGAAATGCGAAAGCAAAGATGTGAACATTGAAAACATCAACATTTATATCTGATAAACACAAGCGTTGCTATTTGTAAGCATGTTAGCATTTAGCTCAGAGCATCAGAGCAAAAGTGCTGCAGACTCTCAGTCTAGCATTTAACATATCAGACTGCACCGCAGCCCCTCTACCTAATTAACTGACTGCACAAAAAAAAAATCTAAGTGGGTGGTAGCATAGGCAGTCTTATTAGCTTTCAGAAACTCTCCAGCATTCAGTTAGTGGTAAAAGTGATTTTCCCAAATAGCCACAATGTCTCTGAAAACCACTTCTATAAAACTGAATTGGAAAACATGATGTGGGTGTCAGGTCTGTCCAAAGACAGAAAGAAGGGTTGAGCTGGAGGCGTTGCGCATTAGCAACTGAAGGCTTGCAAACATCTATGAGACACCACAGAGGTATATTCTCCTGGTTTGTGCCACAGAAGGAATGCGTCATGACAGTTAAGGCACCAGTATTAGCTGGCTAGGACAATGCCAGAGGAGCCTGTTGCAGAATTCGAGTGAGGAATGAGTGAATCACCTCTATTTGAAATACCACTGACTCATTTTTAACTCCAGAAGGATGCCAATTGTATACCATGCTAAATCTTCAGCTAACAGCAAGCATTTCACATGCAACCGAATGTTGACCCAATGCTAACGAGGGCTGGGTTTGATCTTAGATAGGGTAACACAAGCTTAGAATTATAATTGTTGTGTGAATGTGAGGCAAACCAGGACCAGAGCATTGTGGTTTTAGGCAGTGGTGGTTTTGCACAGTGTAAGCTGATATGATGACACTGTTCAGATTGTTGAGGCTACGGCAGCCCGCACACAATGTGGTTAAATTCCCAAAGCCAAGAAGCTGAAATACACTGAGCTCCTTAGGTTTCTGAGCTCCTTTTGTCCACTTTTAGCGTTGGTCCAACTGGATGTTTGTCTTTTGAAGAATAGAGTGGCCACACAGGAGGAAAGAGAGAGAAACGGTCAGGGTGACTGGGCTCAGCTGCATAAAACTTGCACACCGTTTCCTGTTTGTTGCCATGGCGACCGCAGGGTGAGTCTTTCCAATGTGGGCTGCGAGACAACTTTCCTGACATCTACACACACCAAACCAGAGCGAGTCTTGAGTGGAAGCATACATCAAACCGCTCATGCCAGAGTACACAAACGTCTCTCAGAAAACCACGGCGCTATACATGCTTAGTCACTCGCTCACTCTTCCCCTCTTTCTCACATTTTTGGTTGTTCCTCGATGTCTCACCATAAGACTCCATCTTTTACATCCTAACATCTTTTTATTTTCATATTCGCATCCTCACCCCCTCTCCTTCTCCTCCTTTTCTTTTTTGAGCTCCTCTCAGCATACTCTGGGCCTATAATCTGACCCCGCCCTCCTCCCTCACCCTGTCATTACACCCGTTGGCTAAGCTGCCATTCCGTTCCCGTGGCAACCCTCTAATTAGCCAACCCCAACCATCACTGCTGCAGCAGGGGGGAGGCGGAGCTTGATGCGGTTTTAGAGGGGAGGAGCCTTGCGGAACCCTAAACCTTCAAATGATTGTGGACTTTGTTTTTACAAACGCTCCATGTTTTCCCAACGTTCCCTCCGTACGGGGTCTAGGGAAATGCAGACATTGACGGCGGTTGCTTCTCTGGGGTTCACTGGTAACAGAATGAGGCCAGCGGTGGTGCGGCGGACGGCGAACTGTTGAAATAACTATGAACAAGTGAAAGCACAACAGTTAAAGGCAGTAAAACGAGGTCTTAGTGTTCACCCACGGGAGAGCCCAAACGACAAGAAGCAGCAAGAAAAATGTCTTCAAGAGCAGCGGTTCCCTGAAAACAAACCCACGTCTACTTGCGACAATCCGACGAGTACCTACAGGCCAATTCAAACATAAGATGATTGATCCCTCTCACTTTGTCTTGCTGGAGCCACTATTAGAGGCCCAAAGTTGTAAATTTATTGCATAATTCACAAGATAACATATGAGGATTGTCTGATTATGTGTATTCGAGAGGTTCTTCCCTCCTGTTGACTATATACTGAGCCCCTCAGCTTTGAGCCACTTTATAAAGCGTTAAACAAATTAATTCCCAGAAGGAATTCTTTAGTCATGGATTTACAAAGATTGAATAGTGGCCACATGACATAAATCTAAAATGACAAGTCATCCATTTTGAGATGAACCAGTCATGAGAAGTGCCTCTCTCAGTAAGCCTCTCCACCAGTGACAGCCACAAGTGCTTCAGGGTTGTCCTTTGTCAGGTCTCAATGTCACTTCATATGAGGGAAAATCTTCAAATTTTGCAGGAACATCCATTGGGATTCAAGGATGAACTGAATTTTAGTGATCAAAAGGTAAGTCTCCTCTCATGTTCACAATATGTGCACTATTCTAATTAAGAAAATGTCTCCAGTTGAGATTTTCCCTCAAATTTCGCACAAACATTAACTGGAAATCATGAATATACGGAACAGTTTTGGGGGTCAGAGGTAACTGCCACTTCTAAAAACACCACATCTCAGGAACACCTTCGGGAATTTCTTGTAATTTGTCACAAATGTCAACTGGGACTCAACAATGAACTGATTCTGGTGGTCAACGGTCACTCTGGACTGGTGAATTTCAAAGACATACACAGCCCATTTAGTGTAAAAGGTATGAAAATAAATTAATACACACAAACACTCATATCAATGTCAAATTTGATGATTCATCCAACCATAAAACCTGTTAAATTATGCTCATAAACTGAAAACACACCCTTGTGACTGTGAATAACCAGAGTGGAACAACAGGAATATTTTGCCGTTGTAAAAAAAATACTTTTCTGCACCCATTTGAATTGTATTAACATGTCTTGTACAGGAGTAAACGAATAAAATCCTGATCTGATACTATTTGTTTGATTTGCCCTCAAGTTGCAGTCTAAACGTGGGTAGCAAGCCTTATGTATCAACACCAAAATCCCAGGAAAACAACATTTGTATCACTCTTGCAACACGTACTTGTCAACAAAGACAGTCTTATAACAGGACACACATGCCTGGCATGGATGCACATCAGACTGACATCATCGTGGTGTAATAGCAGGTTAATATACACGGATAAGCATGAGGTAAAGCTTTTCTAACTAGGGGTTTCTTGTGACTTCCACCATGGCAGAGTGCTCTGCTGGCACTCCAGGCAGTCACACACAAAGAGTCCTTTATGTGCCCGAGCATGTTTGAGCCCAGCTCAAGACATGCTGCCAGATGTCCAAGCAGCCCTTACAACAAGCCTGCTAGCATATGTGCATGTATGCACAAATGTGTGTGTGTGTGTGTGTGTGTGTGTGTGTGTGTGTGTGTGAGTGTGTGTGTGAGTGTGTGTGTGAGCGAGAGAGTACATATGCCTGTACTGACCCCTGCCACCTCTGTAGTGGTATGACCCTGACCACCCCTTCAGCTCTGTTATGAGACCAGACGGCTTGTGTGGGAGGCCGGAGGATTTCACTTTGAAATGTGTTGAATCAGCAAGGGGCAACGGAGTACAGCTGTGTGTGTGTGTGTGTGTGTGTGTGTGTGTGTGTGTGTGTGTGTGTGTGTGTGTGTGTGTGTGTGTGATAACTAGCTGAACAAAGCTAGGATTTCAAGGCTGTTGCTGCTGTTAGCCTTGGGGGCTACTGAGGCCAGCTGGTCCCACTCTCGTCAACAGCTCTCTGTTTAGGTTCCTCACTCTCTCTCCTGGGGCCACTTTGCTCCTCTGTCACTTCCACACCTTACACACCTCACCCTCTGTAAGATAATTGTGTTCTGTTGGTCAACTGGGTGAAATCTACTGAAGCGAAATTCAGAGAGAGTTAGTACTGGATATCTGATTACAGCAAAGTATAACAGGTAGTTTGGGATTAGTGCTCTGAATATGTATACACAAATAAAGCTGATTCAGTTTATCCTCTTCTCACTCTCTCTCTCTCACACAAACACACACACACACACACACGAACACTGACACATACATCTTGCCACAGAGTGCATGAGTTAAACCAGTACTATTAGAACAGTTCCTTAATACAAGACACAATAAGGCTACAGTTTATTTTGTCATTACATCCAGTTACCTCAGAAATAAGAGAATGTATTTAAATGTTCTTTTTGGGTACATGTTGACTGTGACTGTGCACTTTATGACTCAGAAAGGTTGAAAACCACTGGTTAGGTATAGATTTGCTCAAGAGATTATTTCAGTTATTGCTCTTAGCCATGTCTGCATTCTGACATTTATATAGATACACATCAAATATGAATATATCAAGACTACTGCTTCCTCTACTACTTCCTCTGACATTTATTTGCAAGGGCACTGTCACCGCATCCTGGACTTAGCCCCCTCATGTCTATCATGACTGGCCTACAGAAATATAAACAAACCTGGGCATTTCTCTTGTATAGAAGGTGGTACCAGGTTGAGTTTCTCATGGACTGGTGCAGCACAATGGAGGTACGTCTGTCTACACAAGCCTGAATGAAGAAGATACAGATCCACCCTGATCGATCACTTACTGGATCATCCCTTTAACACAACTGCTGCTGACCCGCAAAGCAATGTGATGATAACAATAATACTAACTAGGCTTTAACATCAGATTTCTCCTCTATTTTCACCCTTAAGTCTGATTTTACATCACAGTAGTTTGAATATGATGTGTTTGAAGGATGTTACACACTCAAGAGCGAGTTCGAGGTTTGTTTCAAAGGCAAAAAAAAACCGTTGTAAAGCACAAGCCTTTTTAATCCTATCAATGTGTGGA
Source organism: Aulostomus chinensis (assembly GCF_037954235.1). NCBI lineage: Eukaryota > Metazoa > Chordata > Actinopteri > Syngnathiformes > Aulostomidae > Aulostomus > Aulostomus chinensis. The sequence continues at coordinate 15,650,940 of NC_141339.1, read as the reverse complement.
AAGAACAAAACAGTAGAAAAAAAAAATCCAAGCAAAAACACATTTTACACAGATTCTTGTCGGCATACTGAACTGTTGGTTAAAAACTGAGGGGTTTACAGCGGAGTTTGAGAGCCCAACATGTTTTATCTCAATACAATCATGAGCTCACCGTAATCAAATCACAGTAACTGCAGCGCCGTGTTTCCATGAGCGCCGACATCATTACATTACTGTCTTCATTGCAAGATAATTGGATTATTGGCTGAAATATGTAGCCAGAGTGCAAACACAAAAACACACACCAGGTCATTTTCAGAGCTGCATGGAGAGAATAAAGAGGGAAGGAGAAACAGATGGATGGACGGACGGGAAGAGAAAGAGATTGGGTATCAGGTTACACATCAGTCAAACTCTGAACTTCAGAGACATGACCACATTATAAAACTCCCATCACTTTCTCAGTAAATCTCTTTTTACTCAGGGTGACTTTCTGCTTTGTGGCAACAACTTACAATGGCTTTGTTTGAAAAAAAAAAAGTTTTGCCTTATTTAAAGAAAATGTCATATAGTTCTTTTATTTTAAAAAGGAACAGTACAAAAAAAACAATGTCCCTTTAAAAAAAAAACAACCCAAAACCCCAAAATAATCTGTCCTAATCTGAGTTCACATAAAAGCATAAACTTATGCAACTTATCTCTGTGGAGACATAAATATGTATACGTTCCAGCGAGTACGCATGCAGGCAGTGAGCTAAAAATGACATAAATGACATAAACTTGGAGCAAATTCTTGCTGCCAAACATTTACATTCTCTGTCCCTGCTCTTTTTTCCTCTCTTACTCCAACTCCTACTCTTAAATTGCCACTTTTATCAGACAAGCAAAGCTAAAAAAAGAAGTGGCTCTGAACAAAATGAGTCAATATATTATCTACCTTTGAAGGCGCAACTGTGCTCATTACCCCACAAACAGAGGGAGTTGTTAAAGAAAAGTGCTGCTCGTTTCAGCAAAAAAAAAGGCTTTTAATTTGGTAAAACCTTTGATTAAGTCTGGGTAATAAAAGAAGTAGGTTGAATTATTAAAAAGGGTTTGATGTGAAAAGCCTGGGGGAGTGTGTGTGTTCTACAGTATTGTGACTAACTCTTCTGACAGCGCTGCAGCTGGCTTCCAAGAGAGGATTCTTGTGTGTGTGTGTGTGTGTGTGTGTGTGTGTGTGTGTGTGTGTGTGTGTGTGTGCGCGTGAGTGTGAGGTGAGGAAGCTTGTGTGCATATTTGTGCATATGTGAGTGTGAGTGTTTTCTAAACCAGACACCCCCCCCCCCTTTTTCTTTTTAACCCCCAGCACTTCTGCTGGGAGGAATGTGTGGTCCGCCTCCTACGCTGGACGGCTGTGCCAACATTCCTGCCTAAGAGAAGAAGACAAGAAGGGAGGTCGAATGAAAGCAGGATGAAGGGATGAGGAAAGAGAGAGAGTTCAAATGTGTGACTGGAATGATGCGAGGATCATTCCTCTGATAAAAAGAGGTGGGGGTGGGCAGTATGTACAAGAATTGTAAAAGAAAGAGAGGGAGCTTGAGAAAAAGAGACTATTGTTCCTTCAATTGCCCCAAAAGGCCCCATCATAGCCCCTTCACCCTCATACCCCCCCCCCCCACACACACACACACACACACACTATAAAAGCCTGCAGGGGATTCCAGGAATACCTTCCCTTTACCACAGCAGATCCTAGGCTCTATATAACAAACCTGTGGACACATACTCCCGAACCTCTCTGTGAGCACATCAAGCCAGCCACTTACATACATGACTTTATTTGTTGCGTTATAAATACAGAACCTGCATGTCTAGTCCTGCATCACCAAATATGAAGGAAGAAGAAGAGCATCAATGGTTAACACACATCAAACCCAACTCAAGCGTCAAAACGTCAAGCTGTGACCTGCAATCGACCTTTCCCACATCCAGCAAAGCTGCAAATTCACCAGCTCAGTGCTAGGCAGACCTGCCGTGTGTGCGCGTGCACGCACGTGTGAGTGAGTGAGTGAGTGAGTGAGTGAGTGAGTGAGTGTGTGAGTGTGTGTGTGTGTGTGTGTGTGTGTGTGTGTGTGTGTGTGTGTGTGTGTGTGTGTGTGTGTGTGAGTGTCCAAGAGGTAATCTGAAATGACTGTCCACCACCCACTGACCCCTGGATGCCCTTTTCACGTCTAGGTAACATGCACATTCACACTCGCAAAATATGCACAAACACACCCTGGGAAAAAGAAAATGGCTGCTGACGATGTAAATGTACCTGAGTCATCACACATGTTTGATTCTTCACACAGATGTTAAATGCCATACTCAACCTAAAGGTGAAGAATCCTTCAGAAAGCAAACAACACAGCTGCCAAAACCTTATCTTTTCTTTATGTTGCTTATGTGAGTGACATTTTTAGAGGCTAAAAAAAAAAGAATTAAAAAATAGGGGTTTCCAGAAACTATATTTATCAACATTAATCTTCAGTAGCCAAAGAATTATCATCTGCAACTGCATCATTTTTACAGCGTTATATTTATCAGGCCAGTTACAAGTTTAAAGGTCTGAACAAGCACTTCAAATTTCACATTCCACAACAACAGGGGGCAATATATTACCAGAAAGCTGAGCTGTCTACCTTTATTCTATGAAACAAGAAAATGCTTAACTTCCTGAGCATGAATTGCAGGGGAATCACGCCACTGAAATAGCCGTTTCTCATCCTCTCCTGTCATGCTTCCATCACCATATTTTAATCAACATTTGGATTTTATTGCATTTGTTGAAATCAGTGGAAATGGAGGTGGAAGATGGAAAACTCCTTTTGCGATTAAGTTCAAACATTGAGTGCATTTAACAAACATTAAAATAAAAAAGACAAGCATCTGCACTCAGGGTGTCTTGATAAACACGAGTGTACAGAATCTGAATTTTTGGTCTTTGCTTTTCCTCACTTCCTGAAAATTCTCAAATTTGTAATGGGAACCTGATTACAGCTATTTCCCGTAAGTGCATGAGTATGGGCGCAGCTGTCTGGTCCTTAATGCTACTGTGACTCACTGTCACCTCAGAGAAACAAAGAGACATCACATGAAAAGACGGACCAGCACTAGCTTGTCCAGTCTAAAATCATCCCTTTGAGATGTCTCTTTTTCAACATCACCACATTGTACCTCATGGTTTGTTGTCCACCTCTGCATACAGAAGAGACCTATTCTGTTATTACTCTCACCAAGAAGGTCAGTTTTGATTGTCGTTTTTTTCAGAAGGAATACACTGAATTTCATGGAATTATGGCAAACTGAAATGTACTAAGAGGAGAGACAGAAGAGGTTTGGGAGTATGAAGTCAGTTGATGGAGCACATCACTGTAAAAGGAGGTTCTGCTTATAAGCTTTAAGCACGACTGCCATGTTGTTGCTGGTTTACGGGTGGCGGTGGTGCTGTACCTGGTGGCTTCTTGCTCCAACCGGGATACATTAGGAACGTAGAACATGACTCCGAAGAAGAGCAGCGGTTCATTGCCAAACTTGTCCAACTGCTTCTTAAGGGGTTTCTCCAACTCCACCCAGCGCTGTGCCGGGGCCTGGGTCTTTCCTTGGAACCACAGGCCGAAGTAATGGGTCTAGAGTGAGGGCAAAAATGTGGAGAGGGTCAGTGGGCAGGGAAGCATGGCGGGAGAGGTAAAGAAGTGAAATGGTGAAATGACTGGTGAGACATTAAAAGAGGATGAACAAGCACATATTTTCCTTCTAAATCCAATCAAATCTTTGACGTCAGCAGCATAACTCAGTGAATATAAATATTAGGCTGGACTCATTTCCATTGAGATAACACAGAAATAGATCCTATCAACATTTATAAACCAAGTATCTGGCATATTATTCTATCTGGTGATTAATATACTCATCCACAGAGAAGCACAATTCAGCTTCAAAAAATACAAACAAAAACATAATAGGGTCTTCGCCTGAAGTACCTTCAGGCAAAGACCCTAAAAAAAACCTTCGCTCAGTTTGCTGTTATGACACATTACAGCGATCAAAAGGCAATGACTGAGCACGCAAGAGCATTTCATTGAGTTTGTGTCACTGCTAAACACCTGTTTCATCTGTGTGGTTTGACTACAGTCGTAAAAGTTGTCAAAGCTACAAGCTGCAGCTGCAACAACACACACAGACACACACACAAATCTCATCATACTCCTCGCATGTGCATGAACTCAAAGCCTAAGGTGAATAAAGATGGAGACAACATACACACACACACACACACACACACACACACACACACACACACGAAATCCTGAGATGGCATGCATACAGAGGGTAGACAGCCACTGAAGCTGCGGCGTCACCTCGCCGGATTTATAACATCACCGACACCTGGCAAATACCACAACACCGTGTGAGTATGGACAACCACACCGCCTCCTTTCCATCACTTTGTTTGCTGCCCCAGCGGGCGCAGTTGGACACACATATTCATCAATCAGTCCTCAACTAAAGACACTCATTCTCTCTCTGAGCAGAGTACACAAACACACACACACACACACACATACTTGAATGAGCACAGAATACACCAAGTGAACGACATCCTACAGCTGTCTAGACTGTATTAACAGTGAAGAGACGATAGAGATGAATGAACAGCATTGGAGGCGTTAGAAGCAAAGAAAAGGTAGAGAGTGGCATTTTTGGAGTTTTCTGCCAATATCCAATATTTTCACAATTGATTTGCTCACAAATTCACTGATTTTAATACCAAATGTTTGTCTTTATTACCACAACGTTTTGAAAAGCCCCTATAAACCACATATCTTCTGCATTGTTTCCTCATCATGAACAGATGATGAGCAAGGTAGAAGAGGCTTGGAGCACACCAAAATAGGTATATCTCGAACGTGACCAATATCGATATTGAACCAATTTTATCGTGCAAGTATACAAACATGACTGTGTGAGACCAGAGCAAGAAAGTGATCAGAATCAATTCAAAAGAAGATGAAAACATTAATGCTGTCTTTCTACTGAACTATGAATTCCAAACTTTTTTTTTTTTTAACTTGTGTCAAGGAGAACTTTACGAATACTTTTCATAAGCCAAATCAAACGAGCTGACAGATGGCAGCCATGAACTGGTGTGAAGATGTCTCCTCACCTCCCGTAGCTCTAGCCGCTGGGCCACCGCCTCCAGACATTCCTGTCCCGTACTCTCCACTGACAGCGTGCATTCAATCACATTGTTGTCCAGCAGGTGAATCCGTGTCACAAAGTAGTTCTTGCTGAGGACGTTGTAGCGCCTTGTGCGCCTCAGCTTCAGCCGGAAGGGCATAGCTGGCAGCGGGGTCACGGGTTCACGGCTGAGTCAAAGGTCAAAAGTCACTTTGGGAGGAAGCGAGCGAAGAGGGAGCGAGAGAGGGGTGGGCAGGCTCTATGACCTGGCCGCTGCCCTCCTCACTCTCGCACGACGCCAGCCACACCACCGGGTGGAGAGATGCACCCTGGCCAGGCGCTGGCCCATTCCCAAAGATGTCCGGAGAGGAGGAGCAGGAGGACGATGATGAGGAGGATCAACAGGTGCTGTTGAGAGAGATGAAAAACAGTTAGATCACACCGATGTTTTGGATTCTTCTGAACATTTAAACAAGAAGGAAGGAATCTACACGGTGCTCTAATCGGTCAACACCTCTGCTATCAGACTCCCTAAATCCTCGCAAAATCAGGCTGACACGATCACTGGCAATCAGAGCCGCCGTGGTGCTGCAGTGGCAGCGTTTGCAGAGGCAGGAATGGCACAGTAGCAGCAGACAGCTTTATCCTACAGTTATGGCAGCTGTGCTCTCTCCAGCCCCCTGAGGCCCAGCGCTGGGCAAAGCTGGGAGACAGAGGCAGCAGAGATGTAAGGCTATGGATGAATGAACATCAAACAGCAGAGCTCAGACATCCATCTGAACCCAGCAGCTGGCTTTGAGGAACTAATGGAGCTTCTAAGACTCATATCTGACTGTGTGGGAGGCCTTTCCTTTCCTTTTTATCTCTCTCTCTTTTTTCTCTCTCTCCCCCCCCCTCCTCTCCCTCTCTCTCCAGACATTGTAGCGTACAGTGCAGTAGGATAACACTTCTTGTCAACTACTGCTATGAGAGAAAAAGAAATATAGAATGATAGCTGTAAATAATAACAGTTAATGAGCACACAGACACATTGTGGTTTTTAGGTTGGAGCAGGTCTTTGTGGGGAGGGAGCACTGTGAACATTTTGAAGAGTTAATCATCAGTTCTAAGCAGAGAGTTTGAAGTCAGGCTTGATCCACATGAAAAGAGGAATATGTGTTTAAGAGAGTTGACTCCATGAGGGGATTTGTTGCAAAGAATAACACTGCTGGTGTTTTCAATGGGAATGCCCCCATTACACAATAGAGATGACAAATCATAAATTGATGTAAGTAGGAGGAAGAAATGATCAGAATACAGCACAACGGCACTCTAGTGATCAAAAGAGGAGAAAAAGGGGGTGGGAAGAAATAGTGAGGGAGAAGGAGGAGGAGTGAAGATGGAATGGATGTGTTGCTTCTTGTCCTGGACTCTGGCAATATGTTGTTGATAGTCAGCTTGGACCCTGGCCCAGATTCCTCTCTCCCCAGACTGGAAAAACAGAGCACACCTGACACAAGTATGCACCACAAAAAGTGTGTGTTCATATGTGTGTGTGTGTGTGTGTGTGTGTGTGTGTGTCAAGGCTGAGTGAGTCTTGAATGAAAGAGGGCAAAAAGCTGCAAACTGCTTACTTGAAGCCACGTTGTTTGAATCACACATTCTGTGTTTTTTTTTTCTTGGAACAGCCATGCCCCCTCTGGGAGCTGTTTCACATTCCTTACTCCTGAGACAACTCACTATAATGTCGCATCCTCTTCATCGTGTGTTTTTTTATTGGCTGTTCATGCCAACACACACAAACCATGCGAGAAAAGCCGCAACAAGTGAATAATCCAGCAGCAATTAGATGCTCTTTGCTTTTTGGATGTGTGGCCACCATGACTCTAGTTCTTGCTGGACCTGAACCGCAGCCCCTCTGACCCCACCCCATCCCCACCCCCCTTCGCTGACTAAGGGACTTCACAGGCTGACGGCAAAAACAAACAAAAACAACAACAAGTTCCCAAACACACCAGCATGCGAGATCCATGTCAACAAGTACACAGATAAACACACACAAAGACACATAAAGACACATACTTTCACTGTGTAGTGTACAAACATAGACATGCATGAACAGGGCACACCGCAAACACACACTGGAGATCACAACACGCCCACCAGGTTCTTCAGAGGTTAGCCAAAGGACCAGACAGCAGTTAGTGCAACTCTAAACTAGTAATCAGTGGCATGGTTGGGAGTGTGTGGTTGAGTAAAGACAGACAGACAGACAGACAATAGGTTGGGACAAAACTATTCCCTCACACACACAAACGCAGCTGCAACACCACGACAGCTCCGCAGCAACATTCTCTCTCAACCGTCATGTTTATTTCCAGCGTGCAAAAACAGTGTATACGTTTATGAATATGCACAGTGTAATTTTGTGGCACAAGGAGGAAAGCGAGAGGGAAAACTGAAAGGAGAGAGTTGTTTTTCCTTTTTCCAGTGCTAAATATATATGAAACTATTCCCATCTCTTGTTTTGTTTTCATTCTTCCGCCAAGAAAGAAAAGAGATAGAGAAAGAGAGCGAGAGGAGAGGAGAGGAGAGGAGATATGATCATTTGCTGTGTGTTCCCTCTGTTTCCATTACTGTTTGCAGATGTGTTGGATAATGACTTGAGACATTTTTACAAATCAGCCAAGATTAAAGATCTTAAGGATGTCGATGCCTCCAAGTCATTTCATAAAAGGAAATCAGAGGGGATTAGTCTGACTTTGCATACTTTTAAGTGAACACTACATTAATAAAGTTGTGTAGTTGCCATGTGTCACGACACAAACAGAGCTCTGTTCTCACAGAATGGGGTCAGATTCATTTTTATCAAAAAAAATTTTTTACATCTAAATCACAAATATTTTCATCAACATGACACGTTTAGAAAACGGTGGCTAATAATACAGCAGCTAATTTGAACAGTTATCATGTAAACTACTTATGGAGCCCAAAAAATAGTGGACTTGTGTGTCCAACAGCAATATTAGTGACTAAAACTTCCAATATTGATATATATTAGCCAATATTCATGTAACTATTTTTTTAAAATATCAAACTAAAGAGTGAAGGAACTAGCAAAACATCTGCTGTCCTCTCTATGAAACTACCATTCAATCAAGCTAACTATGATGCCACGACGATATTCTGAAACATCATTTCACAGGATTGGACACCTTCATGCTTATTACAACCTGTAATTTTTAACTAATAATTGGCTTTTAATGTATAAAGGTTCAAAATAATGGTTTGCTACTGCTAAGTAGAGATGAACAGTGCTGCTAATGCAAACATCCAAGAGAAAGACTAAACAAGACACCAGGCTTTAAAGTATCAACTTTTCTAAAATCGCGATGATATTCTAATGATCGTGAATACAAGCGGCCGAAATGCGTTTCCTCCGCAGGGTGGCTGGGCTCTTCCTTGGAGATAGGGTGATAAGCTCAGTCATTCAGGAGGGACTCAAAGTAAAGCCGCTGCTCCTCCATGTTGAGAGGAGTCAGTTGAGGTGGTTCAGGCATCTGGGGCCTCCTGGACGCCTCCCTTGGGAGGTTTTCCAGGCATGTCCGACCAGGAGGAGGCCTTGGGGCTGACCCAGGACACGCTGGAGGGATTATATCTTGCAATAGACCAACCAGATAAGCGGAAGACGACGACGACGACGACGACAACTTTTCTAAAATGCAAAAACTAGAGTTGACACCTGTAGGTGTTAAAAAAATGTATATTATTTTGTATGACACTCCATAAAAGTGAAAATGAATTGGCAGAATGGGCTTAGACGCTCCCAAATTAGCTTCCGTTCAATCAAAGTATGAAAGATTTGAAAGTAGCCACAGAGTTAGCTAGCTAGCTAATGTGGCAAATAAGTACGATAAACAGTCAAATTAAAAGAGTCAAATTATGCACTGGAGGAGGACCTATCTGATTACATAGCATCAAAATTACTCCTCTTATCTTCACTTGTGGTCTTCCAGGTCCATAAGTCTTACAAGCACACATATGCCCCAATACAAGAGGGCTACAAATGATAGAAAGCATTTACTTCCAAGGCCAAGGAAAACATTGACCTACTATGGTAGGAAATACCTGAAAAAAGTAAATAAATCGCATATTAAAAAAGTATAGAGGTTGAGAATGGTACAATATTAGATTTGAGGGGTGCTTTCAACTAAATTGATCACTAATTCAGTCAAATTAGCTAACAAGCTTCAGCCACAGGTGCTACCAGCAGATGAGAAGCCTGCTCACCGTGTCTGAAATCAAGGTAACGTTGTTTCATAAAATTACTGACAGTTTGAAATGGTGACTGTCAATGTTGTGATCGTAAACTACACAGTGCTGCAATAGAGAGGCTGACAAGCATAGTAACTGTGGGGGGGTAAGAGAAAGGTAAATTGATGCTGTGTGTTAACAGCTGGCAAAAGGATATAAAACCAGCTAAAAAGCAATATTGACACAGGTTTCCCCCCACAGGGTGTAATGTTTTGCAGCCCGTCACCTCTTTACCCACTCAGGTGCCACCTGAGAATGAACCAAACCAAAACATGCAGTGACAGATGCCCCAGCCAGCCAGGCGGGCGGGCAGTCGTACACAATGAAAATACAAACCAGACTTGCATTTAGTTGTTCACTGGCTCACTAAACACAACTGAAAATCCTGATGAATGAACACAAATTACAGACAGAAAAAGTTGTAAACACAACTATTTCAATGTGCAAACACAGAGTCATCTACAGAGGAACAGAGCTGCTGATGTGTAGTCTCTCTCTCTCTCTCTCTCCCTCTCACTCCCTCCCTCCCGGGGCAGTCAGTCCGTCGCTTTGCTCCATTCACATCGACACAATAGCGGGAACAAAACAGCACTTTGTCGCCTACTGCTAAGACCATTAGACACAGGCTGCCGAGAGCTGAGGACGCAAGTGTAGCATGTGTAACTCAATCAATCTGATCTGTGTTGCTTGTCTCCGTCTCAAATACCACCATCCCCCTCCCCTGCTGTCACACATGAGCGCTGTAGCAAAACAAATGGGTTAAGTGCTTCACAGCCTGTAACTACTCTTCCTGCAGCGTCCTCCTTTTACAGTTTGGGCAACAAGTCCAAACCAGGACCGGATCTGATAGTGAAGCATGCAAAGTCAATTATCTGTATGTTCTCGGAACAAACAATACTCCTTTAACATGCATCAGTTTTGAATTTTCCTGCTCCTCGTTGCTAAAGTTAATCTTAAAAGGATGTGAATGCTGATATCAACAATAATGTTACATGCACAGTATGATAAAGCAATAAATACAGAGACGCTACATGATGGTGTGGTGTAAGGAACCGTGGGGTTTGCTGCTATGTTCATTTTTTACAACGCGTGCAGAAATACTGTAGGTATTGATTATTTTAAATTACATTAGACTTTTTACATGCATCATGCCATTAAATTCCACAAAAACACCTTTGAGTAATGTCAGCAAATATAATGGTAGTTACTTGGAATTGAATTACATCTTTCTGTATTACTATTGATGAAAACAGGAAAGATAATTTTAATACACAGCCAAAAAAGCCAACTAACATCAGCCTGAAAGATTTTTTTCCAAAATTTGAATGTGGAAATGGTCTTAAATATTCATTAGATGAGGACTTATACAAAAATAGGACTGTAACAAAGCTTATGAAAATGCTATTTCCCTAACACAGCTCCAAAACAGTCAGATTTTGCTTCCCTCTAAAAATCTTAAGACTTCATCCTCTTTATTTTGCTCCAACAGTTTACCACCAAACTCAGATAAGTAGTGAGATATTTGCTGGAAACATGTCTCTGAAGTCAACACACACATTCAGCAGAACCCTCAGACGCTAACCTGATTGTGGAATTGCAAAACTGTACAATTACTGGACGTGGACACAAATTTTGAAGTTCTTTTGGTACTTAAAAAAAACACGCACATGGAAAACACACAGTAGTGTCTCTCTCAGGATGGAGTCTCTTCTAAGGGACATCAGGACAAACCTCCAGGGCCTTCTTTGTTATCTGACACCAGTCCAGTCTGTTTCTGTGTGTGTGTGTGTGTGTGTGTGTGTGTGTGTGTGTGTGTGTGTGAGTGTGAGAGAGAGAGAGAGAGTGTGTGCGTGTTTAAGTGTGTGTGTTGGTGTGCACAAAAACATCCAGTTTCCTTACCTAAAAGCATACAATCACACATCCAGCAAACACAAGAAAAAGACAAAGACAAACACATACAGACACACACACACACACACACACACACACACTCTGTCACACACACAAACTTCAGCAGCTGCAAACAGATGGTGGAGCCAGCAGGCCAGACAGTATGTTGAGCTTTTTTTTAACAAGCGCATCTGCTTTTTCACTCTCCAGCTCACATTTTTCTCTCTTCTCGCTCCATCTTAAGACACAAAGAAAGACTCATACATACACACACACAAACACACACACACACACACACGCACAAACACACACACACTTGTCCAGATACTCTCTCTACAAGATGAGAACACGGCGACAAACTGATGGAGCCTAGTGTTCACATAGAGGTGACATCCAGACAGCCAAGGAGCCTCGTCTGTTTTACACGATCACACACACACATACACACGCGCGCATGCACACACACACACACACACACACACACACTCTGTCTCTCTTTTCCTGTCTCCCAATTATTATGCAATACACATGTGAAAACATATCAAAAAGATGCACACAAATAAATCAATATATAGATATATATCAAACACTGTCCAACTGTGTGTTGCATTGCAGATTTTTTGTGTGATTCAAAGCTTTTATGTAAATCAGTGCTGAACATTAAAGAGTAAAAAGTAAATGATATCTGGAAAGTTGGAAAATACCAAGTGAACATAAGTTTCAGCTTCCTATACCTCAAACAAAGAGGCTACATGGTTACAGAGTACAAACAATCACAGTCCATTCATATATCTTCTTTCCGACTTCCATAAATGGGTCTTCCAGAACATCCAGATCATCATTCCTTAGGAATACAGACCGTTAAAACCAAAATTAGGTCAAACATTCTTCTTTCCACAATTCCATATGGACTCAAAGAATCTGATTGATATTCAGCTATGACAACCACAGCAAAATACTGCGAATACTGCTACTGTATATCCTGCTGATGGCCTGGAACTTTCTTAGGGATCCAGGATCTACATTTGGATCAGGATCACCTCTAACAGTTAAAATCAGCTTTTGACATATCCTGCTACAAAATAAGACAGACGCCCTCTTATTTTGATACTCCTCATGTTTATATTGTACTCGGTTTTGTACCTTTCCTCATCTATGTATTGCATGTTTATTGCTATCGTGTTGCTGCTGTAACACCAGGAACGGCTACTTTGCAGGACTAAAAAAAGCTTTCTTTTTTTTCCTGAATCCCACAAACAGACTGTGATCACATTTACTCTGGAAGTAATTAAGCATATCGCGCTTCTCATAACCATACAGTACCAATACGATGAATATCCAAGAGAATATCTGACATGTTTTCCATATCCAAGCAGGTATCTTGATATGTTTATAGATCGATAGGAGAAAAGGCCACAGAAATATCATGACAGTCATTTCTTTCCAACTCTAATGTCCATGTGAAACAGACAGCAGACAACCTCCTCCTCCTCTGTCCTGCTTAATACAACAGCCATGTTTAATCAAAGAGATATTTCAATCGATTGCGGTGCAGATGATGAAGGACAGAATGTCTTTCCATGACGAGACCAGGGGTCACCAGCAGCTCTGTTGATCAGATTTGTATTTTTGAGAAGCGGTTGAACCAGTGTTTTGTTTTTTTTCTCCTTAGGAGCATTTATTTGGTTAATAAAATGTATCATTTCAGCCCTCAGTGGCGAAATGCTGAGCTACAGTCACTGCTGCTCTCCACTGTCTCTGAACCTCAGGATAATAATCTATACTAGGATCCTGATTCAGTAGATGCTGCAAATTACGAAAACTGTAAGAGAGCAGTACGAATGTATGCGGTTCACTGGGTTTTAGGAGACGGTAAGAGATAGTTGATGCAGAGCGTTTCAGCCTAGCAGTGCCGTCCAAGAACCGTCAGGAGAACACGAAGGAGGCGGAGGATCAAAGGAGGATAGAGCTCAACACTGGCCAGAGGTTACTTTTCATAAACCAGGGATTACGCAGTGCTTCCGACTCACTCTGGCTCTTTGGCTTGATGTCACCGAGTGACAGTGGAGGTAGGCTTTAATTTTGGAGGAAAAAAAAAACCAAAACATTGTGAGAACATCTCTGAATGCCTACAACACGCTGGCAATTCCCATCACCTCAGTGACACATTAGATAAGCAAGGACACGGAGGGTGGAGGAGAGAGGAAAGAGAGGTGACATCTGACTTTCTCAGGCTCTTATCATGTTGGTACAGTTGGTGAGGAGAAGGGGAGTGAAGCGTGGGAGGGGGGGTGAGAAAAGACGGAAGGATGGAGGGAAAGAGTGAGCAAACATGGACAGTGAGGCTGATAGCAGCAGCTCTCCACCTCAATAACACAAACATGGGACCATCCACCCTCAGCCACCGCGTCTGTTTCAGCCAAACCACTGTGCTGTTCACATTTTCCATACTCCCCCCACCCCGTCCTCCTCTTGGGAACCACATCACAGTCCCTCATGCACACAAACACAACGCTACACACTCAATCACCAACCAACCGACTGCTTTCTCACAACTGAACCCAGAGGCGCGCCGATAGCATGGGGGGGGGGGGGGTGTTAGAGGCCTATGAAAGCAGCAACACATTGGTTTTGCTACTGTTTACATCCGGCGCTATCTGACACACTCCACTGCTGTCAGGAATACTCGTGCACTCTAAACTTCAAATGGCAAAAAAATACCTCCGCTTGGTGCTTGTATGTAGGACCTACTACAGGAGACGGGGCCCCGCAGTCATTGACAACTCGTCCATCGCACCTGGAAGGTGGAGTGTGGGAGAGTTGGGCAGGTTGTAGCACGCTCTCTTGATCTGTTGCTGTTTGCCGGGATGCCAGAGAGAAGAGAACTTGCACAACTCAAGAGATCCTCAAGGAAAACAGTACACTGGCCACACACACACACACACACACACACACACACACACACACACACACACACACGAGCCAGCGCTGAAGATGATCCCATACACTCATGTTTCCCCTCCGCATACCTGAATTTCAGCTGATCCCATACTTGTTTATTCGACGAATATGAGCCTGTACGGATGTGATGTGATGTCATCATCATTCTAAGACATGAACAAACAAGTACAGGGACTAAAACTATGTCTCAGCATTTTTGGTGGGATTTTAAATATTGCCACATCGCTGACACTTAACTAACTCCACTACTGGGCTACATTCTATGACTCTCACCGTACTGAAAACATTATTCAGACACACACAAGTTCCAACCTACTCATCAGGAATAATTAGCTTGCCTCAGCTCAAGGACGCTTCAACATGTTCTCTGAGGGGAAGTGAGGATCGAACTAGCAACCTAACGTTTACAAGACAGCAACTCTACCACAGAGCCGTGACGTCAAAAAATCAACTTGAAAGTGCAGAAAATTTAATTTCTACCATTTCATTATTGATCTTTTATTTTTTTTTTAAATCAATGTCACGATATTCTCAAACACACAAAATCACGATTACAGTATTACCGTAACACAATTTCATTTTTCTAACAATACCGATGACATCGTCTTTGAAAGGCAGCCATTTATCATACATTTGGCAGTTGGATTGTGTACAACATGCCATCAGTGATTCAGTATCTTATCATCCAGACGTTTTGATCTGCCGTTGCCGCAGCCGTTTCTCCGCTTCATAAGAAGGAAGATCAACCTTAATTATTTCACATTATTCAGGCGCTACACTTCAGGTAGCCCTGTTAATTAGGTTTTCCCTCTTCTCATGCGTTTCTCGGTACCATCTATAATCGCTACCACAATCAAGACACTGAAAATCACTCTCTGTTATTAAAAAGACACAACCCCCTCAGCCCGAAGAGCTTTGACCCGTTATTGTTTCTTTCAAACGAGTTTTTAAATGTGTCAACAATCAAGCAACAGAAACTCTTTCCATAAACATCTGAGGAAGAGAAGAGAGGAAGAGACAAGAGAACGGCGACTGTGAGATTCCACATCACAGAGCTACATTTAGCCCTCTCTATAAAGGGCTGTCAACTCTGGAACACATAACCAATTAAAATCAAATAAATTCTCCTTATTAACTCTTTTATAGCGAACGTTAAGTGCTGAGAAAACTGGAGCGGCACTCGTTTAAAGCTCTCTGTAGTCTAAATCACTCTCAGTGGCTGGTACAGTGGGCGGGCCTGGGTACTGGACAGAAATATTCAATACAGATACTTTTACCAATAGCCGTTTTCAATAGATTGAACGGTGTTTCAGGAAAATTAAAATCAGAGAGAGTTGAGTAATGAAAACATGTCAGCATTGTGAATATGAAAAATACTCTTCTTTATTTTAAAAATATTTGGAAAAATCCACCCATCCATCCATTTTCTATACCACTCATCTGTGTAGGGTCACACTGTGGGTGGGTAGGTGGAGCCTATCCTAGTTGACATTGGGCGAGAGGCGGGGTTCACCCTGGACGGGACACCAGTCCGTTGCAGGGCCATCAGGAGCAATTAGGGGTTCAGTATCTTGCTCAAGGACACTTCGGCATGGTCACCAGAGGAAGCGAGGATCAAACCAGCGACCCTTCGGTTGCTAGACGGCCACTCTACCTCTGAGCCACACCGCCCCTCAAAATTCCATAAATGCTACATTTACCACATGGTTCCCTTATACTAAATGGCAGATGGTGAGTAAAGGTCGAGAGACGAGTAAAACTGGGGTGACAAACACCGACCAACGTTATGCCGGTATTACCAAGCATCCCTAAATTACACAAACTCTCAAAACGGTTTCATAACATGAAAATATAAACCACAACTTGAAGACTGACTCCTCAGGTACAGAAATTTACTATTAAAAGACTAAGCAGCTTTTGAAGCAATTCTGTCAGCATCCACGTGTGTACTTGTTTACAGTGCCTGCCAGTGTATTTTATTGTATTCACAGGTTGCATTGCAGTTTAAAAAGAAATCAGCACCAGTGACAAACTCTCTCTGCAGCGTCGGTGACTCAAACTGCCCCATCCTCCTTTCATAGAAGGAAAGAAAACACACAACGTCCTTGAAGGAATTCTCGAGGTTTTTTTGGCCGTCACTGTAACCCCCGCCGCCCTTTCTTCTCCTTCCCTTCCTGTCCTGCTTGACCAAAATTACAGGTACGTTTGTCTCACATAGCAATCAAATGACTCAAATGACCACTGGCAACAAAAACAATAGCCACTGTTCATTTTACACGATGCAGCAAACACCCATTATAGTCTTACCCTAAACAAAACATACCGTTGGGACTTTTCCTTTTGTTTTGAAATATGAGAGCAGGAAATAAACAACGGCGCTGTGGAAGGAGCTGGAGAACCTGCAATCACTCTCGAGCAGGAATGAGGTGATGAGGAAGAGAAGATGAAGGATACTTTGGACTTTTCAGGCCTTTAAATTCTCCACCCGTGTTTTAAAGCTGCAGTGTATTTCCAAACCACTTGCTCTGGCACCATATAATTTACGCAGCATGCCTTTGAGCTTATAAAGGCAGCCAGATGTGTGTGTGTGTGTGTGTGTAGCGCCTACGCCTCCTGCAGATATGCTATATTCACCTCTGCACCCCCCCTTTTTTTTTTTTTTACAGTATTGGTGCATGCCCAAACACATCCTTTACATAGTTAAACGCTCACACAAACATTTACGCACTGCAGGGTGTCAGCAGTGGAAACAAACAACAAATCACTGGAATATAGCAAGCTGACACACACACACACACACACACACACACACACACACACACACACCCACACCAGCTCATCTGAAACAATTTAAGATTTAAATTAAAGTGGAGGACGGTTTACGAAAGTCACAACACGCTCTTTCTTCCATTTCATTCCTTGAAAATGTCCAAATGACCAACTGAAAGTCCTCTGCAGAATCGTTCCACATCTTATCAAACATTTTAGGAATTTAAAGTAGCCTATCCAGTGGGAGAGGAGGCGGAGGGAGGGGGGAAGGAGGAGGAAGGAGAGGGGGGAGGTGGGGACTTGGCACGAAAATGTTTGGGATCTCCTGCCTGCCCCCAAACATCTACCCAACTTACTGCACATTGTGTCTTGAAAAAAAAAAAGAAGTGATTTCAACAACTTCCAAGAAGCGCAAAAGCGGTGTTGTTGTTGGCGATCATTTGCATGAGAACTCACCCACTGATCCTGCGCTTACATGCCGATCTCTGCTGGAGGAACTCCTCTCTGATCCGCCGCGATGAAGTTCACAGCAAACACATAATCCCCACCAAGAGTTTAGTAAGTCTCCACATGGGAAACTAAAACTTCAGACTCTTCAGTCAAACGAGCGTAACCTTTAACAAGAGAGGAGGGGTGGAAAAAAAAATAGTCGGAAATGTCGTAGTCAACTCGGTCCCGTTTGCTCTTTAGCGTTTTTTTTTTCTTTCTTTCTGGTTTGTGCGAGTTTTTCATGAGCAGCAAAAAAAAAAAAAAAACAACAAAAAAAACAACCAAAAAAATTAAGTTAAAAAAATACCAAAAAAAAAAAAAGGAGAAGATGAAAACAGGTACAACAGTTGTCCAACTTGGCCGTGAATAACAACGACGTGGTCGTCTCTCGCTGGGACGCTTGGTATGTGGTGGCCCCTCCGGAGAGCGGCGGAGGCGTTCAGGACGCGGGGGTGGGGGGTGGTGGGGGGGGGGGGGGGAGA
Organism: Aulostomus chinensis; assembly: GCF_037954235.1. NCBI lineage: Eukaryota > Metazoa > Chordata > Actinopteri > Syngnathiformes > Aulostomidae > Aulostomus > Aulostomus chinensis. Next base: position 15,632,878 of record NC_141339.1, on the reverse strand, counting down.
GGGTAGGACATGCTGCATTCCAACGCTGCAGGAAATGTCGGTATCGCAGGTTTTACGTCTCATCAGAAAAGTATAGAGTTGTCGATAGCCATGATGCAGATGCAGAACAACCTACAAACGAAGTTCATAGTCGACCAAACACACAATGTCCTTAATTTGCACCTGAAATATGGATGATTGCCTCTTTTCTAGACTCTCTTGTGAACCGTTTACTCAACACACAACCCCTAAATCAGACCAAATGTATTCTTGTGATCAGGTCACACATTTTAAGTCCTGCTAATGTTTTAACAACAACAGCATCGGCTAATATTATGACAGTATGAAAGTTTGCGCAAAGATTCATTTTCTTCTCTGGATAACTGCACTCTGACTTGTTTCCTATGGTCTCTTTTCAACCCAAGGCATATTTTATTTGTGGTAGGCCTATGACTAATTTTACCCACCAGCGGCGCTCATTGCTAACAGAAATAGAGTTCTCCAAGGATGACGTAGTTTTGTAGGACAACATAGAATCAGTATGACAATGGGTTCCCACAATGAAAAGCCAATAGGGTTTTGTTACACTGGCTTTTGGATTACAGTTGAAAATAAGTCCCATGGCACATAAAAGTTTAGGAGACTTACACATTTTGTCCAGCAACATAATTGCTGCAAATAGAGATCGCTTTTATGATTTTTGAAGGATAAATTCCCTTGTTAGAAGCACAAAGCTAACGGTGGGCTATGGAAGAAGTACACAGCAGACAGACGACCCTAATGTTGCTTCAACTAGCAGCGTGGTTCAGTACGATGACGTTTAATATAACTTTCTGTAGATTTGTTTCACTACTTCAACTTTAGACATCATTAATGCCTCACAACAAACCGTTGAAATCATAGCTGTCACGCCTGTGGGCAAATCCCCCAACAATTTTTAAGCTTAGTTTGCTGTACAAATGTAAAATTATTTTAATATCTCAAGCGCCCTTGAATAGGTTATCATAACATCATTTACAGAAATATAGCTTTCTGTGTGCTTTTATTGATTCCGAATGTCATCTCATACAATAAAACCTTGCTTTTCATTTAGGAACTTAGTGTTTTCCAGGTAATTAGCAGTACGAAAGAGCAGCTGTGTTAACGAGGGTGACGAATCAACAAAACCTAAAAATTTTATTGGAATAAATATTTAAATCGTACCCACAGCCTCAGTAGTTCCCCGTTTACATGACTTTATCATTAGTGGGTTTCACTACAAACCACAAGGGCCTAATTAACGCTAGTATTAGCTTGTTGCACTTTGCTACAAACCGTAGGCAAGGCAGTATTTTTCTCAACACTAAAGAGGCCAAGCACGAGTTCAATAAAAAACAGTGGGTGGACATAAGGAGAGGTGTTTTTTGATATTAGGGATTTGTTGCTTTGTATAAATAGTAGCTAAATTGAGAAAGTGAGTCCTGTGCTGACGCTAATGAAGCGCAGCCATTCGGCCAACAGTTCCATGTTCAGTGTCACCATTGAACGATCGGCTGACAAACCAGTTCATTTTAGTTATGGTTCCAGATTATTTTAGGGCCGACCAGAGTAGAAGAAACACTTAACTGGTACCATCTTGGCTGTTTTGTGGTTAGCAACCACTGGTCTAAAGTATGCACACTTTAATTTGGTTGCCACTAAATTATCACACCAAAAATAACATGATACATGACGATTTTTTTTTACAAAATTTATTAAGTGCAACAATAAAATCAAACTGTATATCTTTTTCACCCCACGTGGGATAGTTAAAAATACGTGGATGAGTCCACCGACGCCCCCAGAGCTCCGATGTCGCAGCCTGGGTGAGTACCGTGAAGGCAGCAGCGGGCGCAGATGCCTCTGGAGCGCCGTCCCCTCAGCTCTGACATCAGACCGGAGGAATCTGAGGAATGCTGGGCTCCTGGGAGAAGTCCTCTTCGTTTAATGGTTTTCCAGGGGCCACAGAGGTGACTAAACGTCGAACAAAGGAGGTCCCCTCTCTAATTTATGTCCTGCCTTTTTTTGCCTTTTGACGGTGCTTGAGTTACAACTTTGGAGGGCCAATTTATTTGCATAACCTACATTTTTACAACGTGTTTGTTTTAGGCAATGTGGTTCAGACACTTGAGCATTATTTTACAAATATGCAGTTTAGTTTGATAAACTATATTTTCACATTGGACTAGCTTGATTTTATCTTTTAAAAAGTGTTTAATGACAAAAGTTTTTTTGTTTGTTTGATTTTTTTTTTTTTAGATGAAAATTTGCTTAAGTCCTGTCTCCAGGTTATTACACAAACAGTACTGGTACTGCCTGAATTTCTCCTGTTCACTGTAATTTTAATTTTTAACCAAAAAAATTCAGTGAAGATGAAAATAGATTCGATTTGATCAGATTGGATTATCTGGAGTAGATTTGCATACACTCATAATCATACTCCATCACCTTCATCATTTTTCTATTAAATGTATTCTTCTGCTGGTGCAACACGTGTCAACTTTTATCAGCGGCTGTGATGATCCATTGTAGCTCTACACATAGTCAAATAACACCAAAAATATTGAAAGCCCTACCAATCTACGTAGATATGACAAGATGGGAGAATAAAACTGACTATAGAGAGAACGTATTTGTTATCAAGGGCCCTTAAAGAGACTTTGTCAGGTATGAATGAGTTAAAAAAAACAAAACTCTTTACATATTAAAGGGCAATATGTCATTTTAATTTATAAACACGGCTGCTGTTTGACTGTTTATTTCAAAGATGGAATTTGAACCCCTGTAAAGGACCAAGAATGCAGTAAAATGAGTTCAACTCCCAGCAGACTGAACACAACCCTGACTTATTTATGACTAAAGTGCACCCTCTTGTGGCGAGCATCTAAAACTGCAGTTGGTGGTAATTGAGTCTTAAAAATGTGCTCAAGCAAAAATATTTTTCAAGTTACTTTTTAATTACTGAATTTTTTTTTTTTTGGTGGGGGGGGGGGGGGGCATTGAGCTCGAAAGGTTCTAAAGTGGACAGCCATCTGCCCTGACCAGCTGGGGTGACAGAGAGCAGGAAAAGGAGAAAGAAAGGGAGGGAGAGAGAGAGAGAGAATCAAATCTGCATCTTCACGTCGTGACAGACCTGAAGTTTGCGGGACAATCTTTTACTGAACCCAACCATCATAAGTAACACCTGAATAGTGATTATGGCTTTGAAATGTGAAGCTGTGCCTTAGGAATACGGTAATTTGAGGTATTTTTCTATTTTACAGTTGCCCTACATTCCAAGAGTCAGAAACTGATAAATGGCCGAGGTCAGGCTGCTTTCACACGCTTCCACGGGAATCAGGAACCTTTTTTTTTTTATTATTATAACTCAAAACAGACTCATTTGAGGAAGTAGTTACTGGTCTGAAATATAAACAAAAAATTCCTTGACCTAGCAATCAGAAACCAAACTGTAATCAGGACATAACGTTGAAAATGGCTGTAACAGTAAAAATGATTATTTTGGATCAGGTTGTTTTAATTCTGTGGTTTTTCTCCAATGAAGAAACTGCAACCGTTTAGTTGAGATCCAGGTCAAGTTTTTCTAGTGCTTTTTTTTTTTTTTGGTCCAAAGATATAAGCCTGCAATGCCTGAAAAGTCCTTTGGGTGACGCTGTGGGAGTTTTTAATATAGTGGAGCCTCTGAGACTTTCGGCTCCTTTACACCCAGTTCAATTTCAATTTCAAGTTTTATTCAGAATAAGGAGGTTAACATATGGCTCTGCGGTTCATGAGGAGACAGGTCAGCATAGCGATGAGGTACCAAAGGCGTCAGTCATGAACAACCGTGTATATTTTTAAGCGATGGAGGAAGCAGTTGAAAGTGTACGTAAGCAAATACTGAGAACCCATGTAGAGAAGCCTGATGGTCCGATGATGAGGACTTTCATCAAGTCTGGAACAGCCATGTAACACCATCATCTGCCAAACGGGTAAAAATATATTGTCCTTGATGATGCTGTGTTATCATCTGCAGGCACAGCTGGTGAAAGATATCCAGAACAGTCTGGAGCCAACGGTATTTGGTACCGCCTATGTAACTCTAGACGGCGGTTTCAGCGCCAGGCCCGTCAGCGAGCGTTCGTATGGCGTGAGAGCTCAGTGACGAGAAGATGTTGTTCAGTCACGTTTGGAAAATGTACGGACTTGTAAAGTCACTGTCTGGCTACTTTGGTGACCTCAGGTTTTGTTTGTGTGTGTGTGTGTGTGTGTGTGTGTGTGTGTGTGTGTGTGTGTGTGTGTGTGTGCAGGCAATGAATGACTGTGATAAATACATGTCTGAATGTCCAATAGTAAAAATGTAAATAAAAAGGAGCAAACATAATAGGGCCTTCACCTGAAGGTACTTCAGGTGAAGGCCCTCATTAAAATACCAGGGAGGTGACAGTTTAGAAGAAGAAGAAGAAGGACACAAAGGAATGGTGTTTCCTTGTATAAACTCTGATCCTTACAAGCAGCATACACGTTTTACACTAACCATATATTTGGGACAGTCACCAGATGTGGTGCTTTTTTTTATTGCTTTGCATCACCGACATCTACAAAAAAATGTAAAAAAAAAGAAAAAAAGCAACATATTTGTTATGGACTCCAGATGTGGTTTCTTTTATTGCTTTGCACTGGAGGTTACTGAACACATTTTCCCCTAAAGACTGTCAGCCTCCAGGTTCCTTTGGCTCTGACGTTAATATAAGATAAATTAAGACTCCGCACGTTGTATTTGTCACTCGTCACACGACAAGACGACCGTGTTTTTCCACATGTAAGCAAATTTGGACACATGTAGGAGGCACGTGACAACACGTGGGGCACAGGTGGAGAACCTGGGATTACAGGTGTGGAGCACATGGCAAAGGTTTCCACAGGGAATGTGTTTTGTGTTCTCTGCTAACACGTGTAGCACGTGCAGAATAGTTCACCAAATCTTGTAAAAATTAAAAAAAATAAAAAGGATGGCGGCATTTTTTTCCATAGTAATGGGAATTCAAATAAAAAGTTGAGCAATATGGACACATAATACTTGCAGTATGTGTGTTAATGTAATACACGTACACAAATACCCACTGTCAGGTTTGTGTTTTTTAGTCATTTCCTGTTTTATTTTGTAGTTCTACACTTCTTTTAGATTCACTTTCTGTGCTTAAGTGTCTCCCGCCTTGGTGATTGCCTGCATCACCGTAATCTGTAACACCTGTGTCAAATTCTCCCATCTTCCTTTGCGTTTCCCATCTTCTGTGTCAATCCGTCTTCGATCTGTTGTGTCTCGAGTTCCAGCCTGGTCTTTTCCTGTTTTGGACATTTTTTGTGTGTGTGTGCGTGTGTGTGTTTATTTTTTTAACGTTGCCTGTATTCTTGTGTTTTTACTTTTTTCATGTGAGTATCGCAAAGGTGCTGACCAAGGTGAAGGTACAAGCTGGTAGGAGAACAGTTGAGTGCGTATGGCCATGGTACAAAATTGACATATGAGTCTTTGCACTGTGACTTGTTACTTTCCCGCTCCACATGTTATCCCATCTATTTCACATGAAGGGGTTCACATGGGTTGAACACGCATTCCCATAAATCTTACATGTGTTTCATGTGTACGTTTGCGCATTTAAAATCATAGGTTTCTCATGAATTCCATTGGTTTCACATATAATCCCATGACTTTTACACGGGTTTCACATATATTACCAATGGTTACATGTGAATTTCCATACGTTTCCCATTGATTTAACATGTAAGCCCTTGAGTTTCACATCAAATCCCTTTAGTTCCTGAAGGGTGAACCCCGCCCCTCGCCCGTAGCCGCTGGGATAGGCTCCAGCCCCCCCGCGACCCTAATCAGGAATAAGTGGAAGAAAATGGATGGATATATTTCCGAACTGCATTTTCTATTCACAAAATGTGTGTGTAAATGTATGTCGGACATGTAAAAAGCATGTTCCCCATATTCCACAAGGGTTTTCTCAGAGTGGTGTGTAATGAAGAAAGAAACCCACCTTTTTCCATGTAGCTCTTTTTTTACAATCAACAGAATGGAAGACATTCATTCCGGGGTTCTGTTGGTTTTTTGTACCGTGTTAAAGAGCCTGTAGTGAGGGTTTCATGGAAAGCCAGGATTTCTGTCCCTCTAAGGTGCAGGGATTTACATTGAACAGAGGAGTCATTTTTATTTCAAAGTAAGCCCAAACGGAAATTCAAAACACATTTGTGAAAGATGAAATCAATGTTGTTGTTGTTTTTATCTATTTCACATCCAAACATTTGACACAGGCTTGTAAATTAAATCGCCAAATAGCAATAGGCATAAAAGCTCCTTCAGTGATAACATAACTATACTAACATTTACACAGAATAAACGTTGACGTACAAATATGAGTAAGGAAGAGTGTGTGTGTGTGTGTGTGTGTTTGACCAGCTTAACCTCTCAGGATGGAGTGCATGTGTGTGTGTGTGTGTGTGTGTGTGTCTTTGACCAGCTTAACCTCTCAGGATGGAGTGAATGTGTCGGTCAGTGAGATGTTTTTGTTCACATTTAGTGCTGAGCAGCTGCTCGCACAAGTATGTGTTGCCAGACATTCAGCGCGCTGCGCCAGCGTAGTGTCTGAATTGTATTTGGCCCTCTGTCCAGTGCTGCTGCATTGGGGTTTTATTATTTCACAAGGGAACGTGGTCAAATGACCCTGCGGTGTCCTCTGGTTTTTTTTGAGTTCCAGGTTCAATTGGAAGTGATGGTAACCTGGGTTCACCCCTTTTTTTGACATGATGCTACAATTCACAGTGCCGTTAATCCAGACAAAACCACAGCTTTATCTGTAGCACGGTACCGTTAGCTAGTTAGCACTGTAAGAGTGGTCCCAAAATAAGTTTTACAAACACATATTTACCAACTTAGCAGCAACACCAACAGGAACAACAACTATTGGAGAGAAAGAGACACAATGGATCCATTTCCCCAGTTTGCATGGCGGCTAGCAGCTTTGTCTTCATCTGCTGTTTTTACATTTTATCAAGTTGTTAAACTGGGGTAAAAAAAAAAATCAGAAAAGCCTTCCTTTTTGGGATTGGCTGGAAAAGTCTTGCTTATATTTAGCTGGTTTAAAAAACATTTTTAAAATCCTGCTAATTTGAGCTAATTTAAGCGACAAATGGAACAAAGGCGAGTATGTGTGCTGTCCAAGTTCGCGGTAATGTTCAAACAACACAAGTTCAAAGGATGTCAGCGTTTTAATCTAACATTTAAAGAATGTTTGAAAAACGATCACTAAAAAAAATGCCGCCTAATGTTCTCAGAACATCCGTCCAAAGTTATTTTAGAATGTTGTGTAGTCTGAATTCTTGCTTGTGTTGTACGTCGCTTTGGACAAAAGCGTCTGCTAAATGAAATTGTAGAAACTGTAGTCTACAGAGAATTGCTGTGCAGCATGTTGCGGGTGAAATGGATCGTTATCGAATAGCTATACCTTTCAGCATCCCAGTTTTCCTTGTTTGTTGGAATTGGGCTTATGGGTCTTCTGTTTGACATATGTGATCGTTAACATAACACGAAGCAGGTTCTGTCGACTGACAAACACCACTTTACACCACGGAACTGTACGAATGTAGCCTCCGCATTTCTGTCTTTGTTTTCTTCCGTTATCCACACTGAGTCAGTTAGTCCACCCACCATAAGTAACCTTAACTCTTACATGATGAAATTCAAAATAGTCGCCGCAAGCTACGGAGTGGTGAGAGAAAATGGGAGTTTTGTTAATAAGAAACATGAATTCAAGGTTGTATAATCTGTCACCAACTTGAACATGTTACATGCAACAGTAATTGCCTCATAATTGGCTACAGGTATACAGGAGGTGGACTATTATAGGGCTGGAGAGCCTCTGTAATTGTGTGGAGGAAATATTTTTGCTGTCTGCATCAGTTCCACTTGCAGAGAAGCAGATGACATCAGAAGGACGAGATGTCTTACTACGCACAGCATATACAAATGTACAGTATAAGTACATAACCAAATTTTTGCTTGTATCTGTGAGAAATAAAGGGCATATATAATTAAAATATTCTTTGTGCACAGCTTTTGAATATATTTTATATTCTGTACTTTAGGTCCGGTGTATATTTTTTTCCATCTTTTTCTTACCGTTAAAATTTGAGCTGCTGTAACCATGTAGGATCGATAACGATGATAATAATAATAATAATAATGATAATAATTTTATCCTACCAAAAGGTGGCAAATCGTTTTTAAGATTCCCCAACATACGGACAGAAATTGGCACTGTCTGATATAAATTGTTGTTTTTTTTTAATTCAACTGCCTCGAAAAAGAAAAAAAAAAAAATCACACAAAGGCAGTTTCAAATGTCTTGTTTTGTCCAGCCAGCAGTTTTAAGCAAACTAAAGGCGAAGCTCCCAACTTGCACACATCCGACGACCCCAACTTTTGTATGAAAATGACCCAAATATTTGAACTATCATTATTGACGTTGTTCTAATTGTTTGCATATTTTAGTTTCTTGTCAAACAATGTTTCACTCGTGATGTGAAACACATGTCAGAGAACTGTGAGATTAAAGGCACATCTTGCGCAACCTAAATAAAACCCTTTAAAGTCAGACCTTTACGGACCAGTCCGGAATTTGAAAATGCAGCGCCACATCTGACACATAAACCTTTCTCAAATTTGGATGTATCTACGTTCCATCCTGTCCCCTCTCCCCCTCATTCTTCGCAGATGGATCAGTCAACATCAGGGTGGTTGGGGCCCCTGCAAGTTAAACAACTCAGCAGGACAGTCTGGGTGGTCCTCTGGCCATAAAATGTTATGACACAGTTCGTCCAGATTTCTGATGACAATTACGTCTGCTTGGCTTTCGAGATTTTTTATTGATGTATCTATTTTATCCGAGCTAAAGTTTGTGTTTCCTTGTTGTTCCTGGAAGCTGCCACCACGAACTGACCAGCAACAACAAACCAAAGAACACATTCAAACACAAATGAACACCGACCACAGTCCAGACCATAGGGTTACCGGGGGCTTGATACTTATCTCTATACTTCCAAATATATCTCCCGGATCACAAACCCAGAATATAATCCTCGTGATTTAGAGGAGCTGAAAGATTCCTTTTCAATCATGTCGCATGGATTCAGGGAAATTAACACATTCATTTGCGATATGTCCGGAAATCTATCAGTAATAGCGACATAGCCTCGAACAATCTTCATGGATCTACAATTTGAACCGGACTGTCTCTAAAAAGGTAATCACTTGTTACTTGGAATATTGATATTAATCTTTCCACCGAGATCTTTCCACCAAGATATCTTGCAGCCACATGTCGGTGATCACGCTACTTTCTTGGCAGAGGGAATGTTCTATTTTTGCTAATGGACTAATTTAGTAGAGTCACGCTGATATTTGTTTATCTTGCAACAGCAATCTGAACAAACTGAGTTTTACTGAGAAACCATGCAGTCCAGTCAACACCCCCCGCATATACAGTTTGTGCTTTCATTGACTCCCATGACTAATTTCTCTGATCCTTTTCTTCAAAAAAATGAAGCGTCAACGTGTCTCCAGTTATAGTGATAGACAGATTGAAGGATAGCTTAACTTGTTTTGTTAAAATAAAAAAAAAAATAAAAAAAACTGTCTGCAAAATAATATTCCCGCGTCCTGGTTTGTGTTGAAATCAATACGCCTGCTCTTTTTAACACGTTGCCGTGCACGTGATGGGAGATAAAAATCCAGAGCTTTCACGAATACATGCATTGCCAAGTTAACGTCTGAATTTAATCAAGTTACGTTTCAGATCATAACAGGGGAATTTCTGGTTAATAGGACTGTAACTTGGACAAAACTACAATTTACTGACTGTTATTAATAACTATCTTTTGACAGAATAAGCATTGCTAGATGTCATCCCTCATCATTTTCACTTGAAGCGGATTAGGAATGATATGTTTGTGGTCTCCTTCTCCGACAGGCTTAAGATAAACTGGATATCTACGCTTTGTTTTTCATGCCAAACTAAGTTTTGATGAAACCGCATCTTTCATCCGAAGTTCAGCTCATTCAAAATCTCACGAGCCCCTGTTTTCTGTCTCCTTGCATTCTTAGGCATCAAGCAGACACACATTCTTCCTCAGGACTGTGTGTCAAGAAATAGAAAAGGTGGCTTTTCTGTAAAAAATGAAGGAAACAATGTGTTTTCGGTTAAGCCAATTACTAAAATCTACTCATCGTATTATTTTGGAATATCAAAATAACAGACTGACACTTATTCATTCAAATCACGTCAAGTGCCATCTGCTACTGATCATGCTGCTATTTGTGACGTAAGAAACCACAAAGGATCCCTTTGAAAATGAGGGGAAAAACGACATCAAAACGCAGTCACATCACTCAAGTGTTTATTTACGTTTCATTTTTTTGCTTCATGTATTTTAACTGTAATTTATTCCCCGGGCAACTTGAGCTTGCAGTGGCTCTTTAGGATGTCAAAGGTACTGTCTGTTGAAATAGTAAACAGACTGGTTATGTAAAAATCCAGTTATGAAAGGTCCTCAAACAATGACGGAAGAAGGCTTAAATTATCCCTCTAGAGACAGGAAGGAAACTTCAGGAAAACCTCAAAGAGCTGTTTGTCCGGAATGAATGAAGGTGAATTTACGCCTTTGAAAGAAGGGCATTGTGTGTGTGTGTGTGTGTGTGTGTGATGGATCATTGGCGGTGGAATTTACAGACTTGTGAAACAAAACGTCACCTCGGGATGGTGAGGATTGTCACACGAAGCAAAAAAGGGTCATTTGTAATTAATGACTCGTCAAGGCTTAGTTTACCGTACATTAAGTGGCGTTATTAATTCTCTTGTGACCCTTATTGTAATAATACATTAGTTAACAGTTAACTAAGCAGTAATTACCATTTTTAAACATGATTCATTATAAAGTGTTACCATAAAAGGTTTATTACCTTTTCATGAAAACAAATTTTCACCATTTTGATTAAAAAAGATGGTTTTATTTAAACTACACTTTTTTTTTTGTTTATTATGGTCAGTATTCTTTGGTTGAACTGCATTTTACGTTCACTAAGGAATAAAAATTAGCCTGCCGGCAGAAGAACGATGGTGCAATGAAGTCCAAGCTTGTTTTTCAGAAAAATCTAGACCCACAACACACTGGGATAATTTTCCCCATCAAATCCACCTAATAAAAAAATAAATCATTGTTCAAAGTACTTGCTAAGGCTTTTGCTTCTTTGCAGATGGCCTATTAATGAGTAGGAGGTACAACTTTTAGATGTTTATATGTGTGTTGCGTAACACAGTTTGTATATAGAATTTCAATGTTTATTCGAAATTGTTTCAAGTGCAGTGTTGACTTACCGCAAATATGAAAGTTTACTAATGCAATTTTATCTATTCATTTTTTTATTGTAAGCAACTCTTAATGTAATGTGTTAGTTATTGTGTCCTGGATGTGGACCCCAGGAAGAATAGCTGATTTCCATGGTACCCAGCTATCGACCATCCCTGATAAACAAACGTATAAAAATAAACAAATAAAAAGTCAAATGGGAATCATCTCTCTTAATTCCAGATTTTGAAACTCTAATCTCACAGAGTCCACTCAGAAAAAGTACATGGGAAACAGATGTGCTTTGGAATTAGTTCAAGATTTCCACTTTAAGGAGAACATTAAGACACTTAAATGTACAAGAGCCAAAAGAGGACCTAAACTGTGTAGTTTTCTCAACTTTTTCCAACACAGTGCCTAAGATTAATTTAAAAAAAAAATCACATTAATTAAAAGTAATATATTTTATATTAACATTGTAAAAATAATTTCCCTTTATTATTCCTCATTTTAGGGTGCAATGGCTGTCAAGTACTCAAAGTGTTGCTGGTTCAAACCCTGCCTCCCCAAGCAATTATGTTGAAGGTTGCTCTGTACAACGAATTGCACCTGACACCCAATAAGCCTTATATAAACTGATTTCATTCACCATAATTGCAATGAGTCACACAAACCACATTCACAACATATTTGCTCTGGTTTGAATTAATAATTAGCTTGTGTGAGTCCCTTTGACCTGTTAGGCTGCAGGGAAGTTTGTTTTGCTTAATGAACCTCCAAGGATTTAAAAAAACAGGTCAAAAGAGCGAAGTAGACCTAACTAATATTATCAAGGGCAGTAGATGAGTCAGAGGGTTCTGCAGTGGACTCATTCGATTAATCTGTACGTGGTTTGTCCTTGTCCATTGTTCTATTATTTCACTATATATGTATATATATATATATACATATACATATAAATATATGTGTGTGTGTGTGTATAAATACACATCCATTCATCCCTTTACTACTGCTTATCCTGTTAAGTGTCATGGGGGGCTGGAGCCTATCCCAGCAGCCTTCTGAGAGGCGGGGTTCACCCTGGACAGGTCACCAGTCCATCACAGGACCAACACATAGAGACAGACAACCATTCACACTCACAGTCACACCTACAGTCAATTTAGAGTATCAATCAGCCTCGTCCCCTCTTGATGTCTTTGGACTGTGGGAGGAAGCTGGAGTACCAGAGAGAACCCAGCAGGAACAGGGAGAACATGGAGACTCCACACAGAAAGATCCAGTGCTGCCCAGTACATATACGGTATATACATATATCCTGTATATATGGATGGACTGATCTCTTTTCAGCAGCATGTGTGTGTGTTGGGGGGGGGGGGGGCTGTCACTGGTTACATGACATGACATGTAAGTGAGTCATAATGATGAATTCATTGGGGACCCGTGCATGCTTCTAAACTTCAGGGGGATAAGACATTCCTATCCAACAATGGGCTGATTTACACACACTTGACCTGTGCTACGCTCTTGAGTGTCAGGGGTCCCAGTAATGAACGAGCACCTTGGCAGCTACCAGTCTTTACTTGTTCATTAAGACCACTAACCCTCTGAGGAAACAGGAGGGGCCCAGTCAACAACTTATTCACATACCTGTTGTGTTATTGAGTGAGCTCCTCCATTGCTTAGAAAAAGAACACGTGGGTGCTCTTCACCTACTCTAGACACACACACACACACACACACACACGTATATATAATCCGTTCCTCCCACAAGAAGCAGGAGATCCCTTCAATCCCACCCCAGGGCCTTGAAAACTCCAAGCTCCATACTTCATGCGCCTATAAAACCAGCTTTTCTTCCCAGAGAAAACAAACCACAGACCATCTCCTACAGAGTATTTCAACACAGAGCAGCAGAGAAAGCAGAAGAAGAACAGGATCACAGTTGGGAGTCACGCTCCTCAGGATCTGTAGACAAGCGAAGGGGAGGAAAAGAAAGGAATTGCAAAAGGTAAAAAAAAGAAGCTTTTCTTTTGGTGTGGGGTCCTGTTGTTTTAGCGTGAATCTGCTTTTCTGAACTGATAATCCTCATTGACCGACGGATTTAAGACTTTATTCTGACATCTGGAGCCTCGATAGCTTTGTGCATAAGGTTTCGATCTATTTTCGTCAAAGCTCACAGCGCTGGTGGAGGAGAAGAAGAAGAGAAATCTGCTGCGTGAGTCATTCTGTAGAAAGAGGTGAGTCTCCGCTGCTAGAGTTACAAAGCCAACAGCCCATCATGGACTCTCTCCTCTAAATTACAGTACAAGATACAGTTTTCCAATACAGGTAATAATAAACTAATCTCCTGTAGGATGTGAAGAAGAGATGACACGTGGACTGGGTTATTTATTCCTTTTAAAGCAGTGACAGCTATGGAATCCGACAACACATAAAATAAGCGGAGTTTGATGCTATGATTTACGGTGAGACAGGAGGGAGGTGATCATAAACGTTGACATGGGGCCAAGCGTTGGTCCACTGGACATGAATCATTTGGGATGTTCTCGAACATCTTTCTGCAAGAATTACTTTGAAAATCTGCGTACGTATCCTTCATTTACGCAAATATTTGCCGCTGAAGTGGCTCGTACGGTCGGCTCCTCACAGAACAACTTCTGACAGGCCGAGCGTTTCGATCAACTATTTAACTAGTCACCTATAATGATTTGCTACGATATTTAATCGTGCTTGCACTTGAACAGCCACCAAAATGAAAGAGATTAGTTGTACATTCTGTCTTTTTTTCTGCCCCCCCCCCCCCCCCCCCCCAGCATTAAATACTGGACCATTTGGAAAACATGTATCAACACGTTTTTGGGACCGTGCTCAAATTAAAGGGGAAATGACTTGGCAACACTGGTGAGCAGTTTCAGGCTAAATACATCAGCTAGAGAAATATCGAACACTGACGTGTACGAGCATTCCTTTTTTTTTTTTCTTTTTTTTTTTTTGAGAGAGAGAACTTAAATGACCTACATTTGAGTTGTAATTATACTCCTGGCGAATGTGCGCTCCACAAACTCAGCTGGTGGAGCGTCAACACTGATAACCGCAAATTCAATGAACGCTCTCATGGAATCTTTCAATGCTTCCACGCTGTAGATGCTCTGTTTTAATTTCCACCAAATGTTTGTCAAAAGCATTAAAGTTTGAAGACTGAGAAGGGAACTCCCTGCAAATCCAAGGACAGATTCCTTATCTGGGATTAAATTGAATTCAAGACATGCTTCCAAGGGATTGATGTGTCTGATTCACCAACTTCTGATAGTCACTAAGGATTTTTTCTCTGCACTAGGGATTATCTCTCATGTTAGAACAGAATCAACACACTGATCCACGTTTGATATGTTTTTTGGAAAGTAATTTATTGCATTTCCTATTTAAAATTTCATGATTTTGTAATTGAAAATTCTATTTAATCTATTTAGGCTTGTTACATGAATCTACAAACCACTGTGGTAGTTGAAAATAAACACTTAAAACTTTCGCATTTGATTTAGTTGAACTGGAGCTCAGGCGTGTCTCTGCTGATGCCAAAGGAGGTGTGTGTGTGTGTGTGTGTGTGTGTGTGTGTGTGTGTGTGTGTGTGTGTGTGTGTGGGATGGTTTCTCTTGCGTATTAGAGGACTTTTCTGGTATCGGCTTTAACCTTATCAGGACCCTTCGTCTTCAGGGGGACCAAAGACCGGCTCTAATGTGGCAGAATGTCATTGGTAAAATCCTGGTTAAGATTCGGGGGTTTAAGTGTGAATATGTTAGATTAGGATTAGGCATCGAGAGGTGAGGTTAAGATAAAACCACGTTTCTTGTCACTTTCTTGCTGTGGTCGATCAAACACTGAGCGTTCATGGGTTTGCGCCAGTGGGCGAGTATCCAGAGGTGTGGTCAAGTGTATTTATCAGGATGCAGCAGTGATTTAGGTTGAAATATTAAGACGGTTCAGCTGCATCTCACACACACACACACACACACACACACACACACACACACACACACACAGGGATACACAGCAGCATCAAAAGGTGAACGACTCTTTTTCCACATCTGCTTCACCTCACAGAGCTTTAATGGATTCCTGCTGTGCTGATGCTGATAATTTGCTTGCACGGTGTGTGTCAGGAGCTCAGTGTGTCATTTCTGTGTCGAGGTGTGTATTGATTGCATTACTTGTGTCGTTAAAGATCCCCTCCAAACATCTTTTTAAGTTGATGCAGTAATACCCTCACCAAATGTGGAGGAAAAAGTACACAGCTCCTTAAAAAATTATATGCTTTGACCGATGTGAAAGTAGAGAGGTACTTGACACTCAGAAGTATCAGAAGCAAAAGAACACGTTCAACATGGTATTTGTGTATTCCGAAACTCGGGAGTATCAATTAAAAACCGTTGCCCTCTCAAGGTCACACTACAGCGGTGTGCGTTCCTGTTGTCCCGCTCTGATCGGGTTAGGGTTAGGGTTAGATGCAGAGTTTCAAAAACTGCACAAAATCAACCGAAGTACAGGTATCGGATGTGAAAGCAGCCTTCTGGTGTCGCACTCTGCACCAACAAGATTCTACTCAGTGACGCCGTGGGAGCAAGTGGAGACACATGTTTTTGACATTTATGTCTTCATATACCCAATATTTCCCATCCATGCAGCATCTTGTGCAGAAAAAAAAGAACTATAATTAACTTGACAGGAGGGGCGACACGGCTCAGAGGTAGAGTGGCCATTTAGCAAGGGAGGGACGCTGGCTCGATCCTCACTTCCCCCGTGACCATGTCTCAGTGTCCTTGAGCAAGATACTGAGCCCCTAATTGGTCCTGATGGCCCAGCGACGGACTGGCAACCCGTCCAGGGTGAACCCCGCCTCTCGCCCAACGTCAACTAGGATAGGCTCCAGCCCCCTTAACGCAAAAGCAGTACAGAAAATGGATGGATGGATGAATTTGACAGGACTGAGCAGCCTGTGCAGGGGAAGAGTAATTTATCTTTCAGCTTCTGAAATTGTTTCCTCGGTCGAAGTCCTCACGAAGGGGAAGACAGACTTGTTTAATTTACTGTTTCAGCCAAAACACACCCACGACGACATTCAAGATGATTTAAATAGAGCTCGCAGACATTTCTCAGGAAGTTTCACGGGAGCAATTTTAGGAGGGAAAATAAGAGAAATTGGATAATTGGTCCCATTACCTCTCTCGGGAGCCCGATTACCACCAAGGTTCAAGTTCACTATGGAAAGCAGAACATTCTTCTTTCGACGCCTCAATACTTCTGTAAAACCACAATGATAGTCAAGATCACCAGTTCCTGGAGCAGAAAAAAAAAACCCATCTCCAACACAATCAGTCAGAGAGCTCCAGGTTGAACCGTGATAAAGAATTCTGCTGGTCAAGAAGTCACTTCTTCAGGTGCCAAACCACTGGACCATAAAGCTGGACAGTTGCGGATATGATTTCACTCGGTTTGTTCCACAACTCTACAGCAAAATCCAAATCTCCTCTGGCAAATTACATCCATCATTCTTCCTGAGAGGGGTATGGATTGTAAAGCGGGACCAAAGGGATTTTCTTACAGTCGGCACAAGCAAAGACATTCATCCCGGCCTTCATCAGTCAGCCCGTGTTACTTCTGCAGTAACAAGCGACTTCCCGGCCCCGATGGGATGCAGAAGACCTCTTGATCGACCTCCAACAGCCAGCCAGTAGTGTACAATGAGCCAAGTGATTTATGTTTAAGGCTTGGAAAGTCTTTCATACCCATTTACCTTCTGGCGCATTACAATATATTATCTCAAAATATTTCCAACAGATTTCAAACCAGGAGAAACCAATCATGGTGTTAAAGGTGGACTTGATTTTGGTTGGCGGCCAGAGGTGTCAGATCTCCTCACCCCCTCTTGAAATTGCTACAGTAATATTCGTAATACTCATAAAGTTATTATTGTAGGAATGTTCTGACAATGGGGTAACAGCCCTGGTTAACCACAGCTGACTTCATCATAACATTAGCAACAGCAGCGCTACGGCTAGGAGCTAGTGGTAAGTTAGCATGGCCAGACGTCCCTGGAAGCATCCCTGAATTTAAGAGGGAATTTGAAATAGAACTCTTTTTATTTGCACTTTTTTGTTAACAAACTAAATAAATTTTAAAGTATAAGGGGGATTACTGAATCGTATTCTCATGCATGTTGCTCAAGATTCTTGGATTTGAACCTAGGCCATTCCTTAAATCGAGAACGGCTGGACATCATCATTCCTTTGCTTTATCTTTAAACTGATAAAGACTTCAACTCAAAACAAAACCGACAGAGAAGCAATGAATTTTCCCTTTTTTTTTTTTTTTTTAAACAAGTCTGCATAGTGCCGATGACAAATCCCCCTGTCCCCGTCCCGTCACCTCGCTCCAGACCTTGTGCACGCCTTCTTTGGCAACACTGAAACCTAAGGAGCTCCATATAAACACCGACCACTTTTGTTCTCCACTGCTATTACCGGTAAATAAGATGAACGAGCTGCTGCTAAGAGGACGCGATAATTTGTGTCACACTGGGAGATGTTGAGCAGTGTTGCAACCAATTATTTCAACCATGACACACAGCCACAAATCCCCCCTCCCCCCCATTTACACCAAGATAATTGAAATACGTTATATAAGAAATACAAGGCTGAGTTACACAATCGCAACACTAAAAAGAAACCAGGCCAAATTCTTCCCAAAATGAAGTGAATATTTGTGTATCAGGCAGTCACACAGTCATATAATTCATGTTATACCATTTTTTTCTTTCCCCTCCCTTCTCTGCAGGTCTTTTCATTCACTCTGCAGCAGGATGATGATGTGTCAGTGTTGGTTACCAGCGGTACTGATAGCCTGTATGTGCGTCCCAGGGTTTGCATCAGAGTGCAAGGACACCTCCATCTGCAGCGACCTGAGCAACAAGGCCAGAATACGGGTAGGTCCGCCGCTTCTCCTGTTTCCTATACCAAGGTTACTTTCTGAAATATGAATGAAAGAATAACAGAAGAACTATTTTGAGTTCATTATATCTTGAAGATTTTGCTCTTATTCGAATCCTTTGAGGCTTGTTTATGCCCATAGAAGCCTTCTTCAAAGTGCACAGAACAAAATGCAACTGAATATCTACTAGGTTAATCGATAATAATGACATAATACTCATAAAAATCAAACTTCGAACATTCTAATTTGTAAAGCGCTTTACCAAAAAACAAACGACAAAGTGCTTTGAAGATGAAATCAGAACGTTCGCTGATAAATAATAATAATAACTTAGAAAAAGCCTCAGAAAAAAATGGAGTATTTTTTTTAGAAGAGCATCAAACGTGGATACTGATAATTCATGACCGAGTACCTCCTTTAACCTTCTGCTCACATGAATGTGAACAAATACTTCATGCAGCTCTTATCACACTGGAAATGTTATCAGAACAATGGATCAAACTGTGAGTTCTTCTTTTCAGGGGTCGCGTGAAGGCCAGAATTATTTTTCCTTTTTTTTTTTTTTATGACCACGGTAGCAACATGTGATAAGCATTAGCGCTGATTTAAATGTGACCACGAGTCTTTAAATCATCAGGTGGCAGACAGAGTTGGAAAGGGGTCCTGAAAACATCCCGAGGAGACGTTCTTGCTGATTTATCACCGGCACGACAACACAAACTCAGTGACACGCAGGCGTCAACATGAATAGATCATATCTGTGCAGAAAGTGTGACGGATTGAAGATGGATGACAGGGATCAACGATCAAATGCAATGTTTTGCACCAAGGAAACTAAATTCTTTTGATTACTGAAACTAATTAAAGTTAGTAGCGGAAAAAAAAGATGATGTAGAGGATTATAAAATCAAAGAAAATAAAAGAGGTTGAATTTCTCTTGATATTAATTTTAGTAGTCTTGAAACGGGGCACCGATTGCCTTCCAGCTCGGATGACGTAGGCAAGGCTCGACAGCATGAGTCTCAGTTGTTTCATTTTAGGGAGTTCTTGGCGGCACGCAGTGACTTGAACCACGTCTCAACGTGCATTTATTTATAGAAAAAGATGACTAGACAAACTCAGCATGACATGGTAATTCCTGATGTAAACAAAACCAGCAATGAACTGGTGTGTGTACGTCGCTGAGTGTGTGTGGTGTAGGAAAGAAAAGACAATTAAAAGAGGAACAGAACCCTAAGCTACGTCTGAGAGGGATACAATAAGGGAATTTGTTTTCAGGCCGCTTGCTGCACCTGTCTCAAATTGATTAAGGGGCGGCGATCTACTTCAGGTGAAGTGGTGGGGAGGTTAACTTGGTTGTAACTAATGTGACCCCAAACTTTATGAAACAGAGCAAGAAGTGAGGGTAGACACAGCTTACTTTTAAGCTTGCTAGCGTCGAAACACCAATCTCCCCGCTAATATTACAAGCTACCCTTTATGTCACTCTGGTCTCGTCTCCAGCACTCTGGACGTGCCCAAAGTATATTTGTTGTGCATAAAAAAACCAACAACAGATGTGTACACAGGATGCGCACGCATCTAACGTGTCCAGTAGTGCAATCGCAGTGCAGCAAAGGTTCCACATGTCGGAAAGTAGTGACAGCTGTGTTGCGGTGGTTGCATCGGGTTGGGATCAGGCCAGGGTGGAAAAAAGGGTGGCCAGGATTCAGCGTGAGGTGGCCAGGCACCACCCCCTGCCTCCATCATTGTACATGTGTGGCGTGGTGGCCTTTTAGTAGTGATGATTTTGGCTTTAAGTGAAACTCACCTGTGGCACGAATCGAATCACGATTCAACCGACAGGAGACATTTCCTGTCTGTACCTCTTGGGGACGGTAGTTTTCCATTCAACATTCAACTCGAGTGTTCCAGCAAAAAACTCTAAATCAGTCAAACTACATGCTATCACCGTGTCTGCCCATGTGTGACTTTGAGGTGTCTGTGGTGATGAGGAACTAGAAATTTGATACCATTGATCAGGAAAAGTCTGGAAGAATGGGGTGTTGGACAGGAATCCTGAGGAATGTCCTGCGGTGAATAATTACCATAAAACGACGATGATGTCTCAAGGTTCCAGCCTCTGCTCTCTGCTTGGGGAGTGTTTGGAAAGCTGGACTCCTCACCATGAATTGTACGTGGGAGTGTTTCCCTTAAGGAGGTTGTTTTTCTTGTTTTAGATGGAGGATGAGATGGTTGGTGTTAATGATGGATGGGTAACTCTCACCAGTGACCCCCCCCCCCCACCCCCCCGTTGCGACTTTGTTCCGAGTCTTTGGGAGCCAAACCTCCAATAAATATTATAGAGTTGTAAATATTCTAACTGCTCTTAGGGGTAAAATTCTGCATGGGGCACTAAAATTACACAGTGAAATCAAACAGAAACAGCATGCTTGTGAATTTTGATACTTTCCAGTGTCTTGAGTGACAAACACAACGGGAAAGCAGCTGTATTTTTAATGAATTCGTGGATTGGGATTTGTACTCCAGCAGCTGTGAGACTTTGATGTGCTCAGACACATTTTTGCAGGGTTCTACTTTGTGTACGCAACACTGATTTCTTACTTCCAATACCCCTCGCTCAAATTTTTATTTTTTTTGTGCAAAGTTTCATCTTTTTTCAATCACATAGCGCTTGTCTTAATTTGAGCTTGCTTTGCCATATATTTATATGCTGATGATGTTGCGCTGTTGGTATCCTACAAAAAATTTTTTTTGAAAAACATCTTGAGCACAGATGTTTCAAAAGGCTGCAAGGTAAATCTTACATAACACAGTTTCCCTTCATGTTAGGCAGACAGTAGCTCTGAAGTTCTTACAAAAAAATAACCAAACTCATAGTTAGAAAAAACAAACTGCTGGTTGGAGCGAACACAGTGTTACGGCATTGGAATTTTTTTTATCTGCCACCGCCACATAGTTTCTTTAAAAAAAATTGCAGAATTTACAAATAAGCTGTTTATACAAACAAACAAACAACTTTTAAATTGACTCGTTTTTTTTTTTTTCTTAACGTAGTTTCCATCGTGTGACATGAGGTCACGAAAAATTCTCTCCAGAGTTGAATATTTTCCTGTCACGTCATTCACTTTGTCTGTTTACATAGAGTTTGTATGTGATGTCTGTTTGGTCTGAGCAACAGGTTAACATTACAAACAACAATGGATGACGGCTTGGAGGGGTTTTTCTAGTCGGTGTTCATTCATTTACATACGATACGCTGTGTTTAAGGTGTTTTTATGGAGAAAATAAGCTGTTGTTGGAAGCTAAAATTTAGGCTGAGCATGAATCATGCTAATCTGGCAACAGAGATATATTTACATTTGCCAGTCTAACTTTAACCGGGCTTTAACCGAGGATAGTTTTTTTTTTTTCCATATGTGAATAAATCCATTTTTATTAGTCGTGATGCTACCAAGTCACGTTTTCTTGCTTCAAAATGACATGACGAACACTTTCTGGTGTCTGTGATTTCTCACTGGCAGGACTGCATTCACCTCTGCATGTCTGTGATCCAGACTGACTTCCCAGACCCTCAGGCCCTGAAAGTTAATGCTGAAGATGAAGTCCTCCTCAGCATCATTCTGGCTACTCTAAGCTCGCAAAACAAGATATCAGAGTCAGACCTGAAAGCCCACAGCACCAACCAACGCTCGTACTCCATGGAGCATTTCCGCTGGAGTAAACCGACTGAAGACAAGACGCCGGAGCCGAAGCTGGCGCCTAAAAGTGAGAAGAGACGCTCCTATTCAATGAATCACTTTCGCTGGGGTAAACCCTCTAGAGACAAAGCACCAGTTCCAAAAGTGGGATCCAAAAATGACAAGAGGCAATATGCAATGGAACATTTCCGTTGGGGTAAACCTCCTGGTCCCAAACGTAGACCAGTCAAAACCTTTCCCTCCCCTCTGGACAGAGGGAGCTTAGCAGAGGGCAGCTTCTCCCCTCAGGCTCCAAGGCAGCTGAACAGTAAGGACGATGGCTCAAAAGGGAACCAGAACCAAATTAAGGGATTGTTGAGAGCAAAAGGCAACCCCAAGTCAAGGGGGAAAAAAGATGGGAGGTATCAGAAGACTCGCTTCAGACGGGGTAGCCCACCTGCCTCCAAACCCGTGTCGTCGAAGGGGAGACCTCAGGAGAGGCTGGCCAGGGTCTTCAGGAACATTTCAGTCAAGGATGTTCAGAGGATAAGGGCATGAATAAAAGGTGTGTGTGTGTGTGTGTGTGTGTGTGTGTGTGTGTTTGAGAGAGAGAGAGTGTGGACAAGTGAGTGAGTGAATGTGTGTGTGAGCGGGTAACTCTAATAGACATTGCATGTTAATACCCACAGCTCTTAATTTTAAACGATTAAAAACAGGTAATTATTATTAGCATGTCGTTGAATGTATTTTCTAGGCCAAAGGTCACTAAAGACAATAAACACTGATGCACCCATCGACTGCTGTGACCTCCTTGGCCTCAACTTAAGTTTTCTTGTTAATGAAAATGTCATTTTGGATAGTAATGTCTTGAAAAAGGAACTAAAAAAGGAAATAGGGTTCAAGATGCTTGTGAATGAACATGTTTTTAAAAAAGCTATTATTACAGTTTTTGGAACCCAACAAAATATTAAAGACAATTCTGTTTACAGTAAATGATTATTGTTATTGTCTGACTTTTGGTCATTGACACCACTCACCTGATGGAGGTCACCTAATTTAGCTGAAGACTTCTGGTTAGCTTGTACTTCTTGTACTGAAGATAAAATAACAAAATTTACAAACTACAAAATACAGTATAAGATAATATGGATAATGGAGAAAACCTGGAAATAATGTATATGACATTAGGTAATGTAAACAAATGACTATCAGAATTAGTATAATAATGTCTATGGTGAATACACACTGGTTGAAAACCCATTTAGATGTCATATTTAACATCACAAACAATTAAATAGAGGCCTGTTGTCAATTAATTTCTCTATGACGCCATCAATCTTGAAGGCTGTCACCACTTTATTTCCAACTATAACCCGCAGTGCCATCTTTTGTGGATTAACCAAGTTCACCTGGTAGAACCCATATATGAGTGGCCAACATACCATAAAAGATGCTACAAATATATGTGTTCTTTTAGAATTCATTGACTGTATTTCTTCAGTGTCAAACAACCACCATTACATTGGTAAATAAAGTTGAGTTGCATTTCTTCACGTAATATCCTTCATTCAAATGAATTAGCCTCAAGTAATGCTAGCTGATGTAATGCTAACTTACCATGATGAGCCGCTATAGCCTTTCAGCTAGCTCCCGCGGCTAATGCTGAAACGTGAATGTAGCACCCTGCGCTGTTGCCTGAGGTAAAAAAAAAAAAAAAAAAACTTCCTGTCAACCCGGAAGTTAGCGTTAGCATAGGTTCCAATTTCCTTGGCCAAATACCAATGAGATTTTAAAATTCAATTGTGGATTAATACAGGGGAAAAAATAGGTGGATTGTTTTGTTTTTGTTTGTTTTAAGAACATTTCTGCACCATACATATAAAATCTGATTATGAAAATTGTTTGAAACATACACAGCTGAATAAAATATATTTTTACTAGTTAGGTCTACTGTGTATGAGTTTGAACTCATTTAATTTTTATATACAAAAAAGCAAAAACAATACAGATAGCTACCTCTACCAAGGATAAATAAATGAACAAAATATTAGATGCTTAAAAAAGAAAGAAAAGAGATTGGCTTTACTAGCTTTAAATTTATGTTGTTTTTTTTTAAATCTAAATAGCTTTACTTTTTTAAATAGTGTAATCTGGCATCAGGAGTGACTTTTTAAAGCTAATCCTGTTCATAGTTTTTTACTGACTGCAGCAACAGAATTAGAAATGAATGAGAATGCATGTACATACACAGTATGTTCACTGATACAAGCAGGCAGGCAGTCAATTGCATAAGCGATTGTGTAATTGCAATATTGGTAATGAAACACAATAAAATTCAAACTTTCATGGTTACAGACAAATTTATTGTACAACAAAGCAACATTGCTAGCATGCAAAGTCAGGTATGACACTAATAAGGCATTTTCTCCAAGTAAAAGCTGCCTTTGTCACAAGGTAATCCAGTTTTAAAGTGCAAAGTTCACAGAATGAATAGCTTCGGCCTACAACACTACATTGTAAACAGATCTATTAACCAGACATGTAATGATAAAAGTAAAATCGGATTACTGTCAGTTCATATTAACATTACACTACGCAATGACGACAAGCGGACTGATATAGATTTACAGGTTTCAACTGCGAAAGTTGCAAGATGTTGGAAAAACGGTTGTACAAGAGTGTCCGTATATAGTTTCACTGGAAGGTTTAGACAGCTGCACACTGCACTTGAAGATACAAAGGAGTCACAAGACTGTAAACTGTGTCTGAAGAGTTGAATTCTGGGTAATGACAATAAAGATTGCATGACTGTTTATGACTAGACGGGCGAACAAATAAACATTCACTCACGAACTGGCACAAACAGATGATGTGTTACATGTGTATACAGAAGACGACAACATTATAAAACCTGAACAAAACAGAGCTGTAACACATGACGGTGACAAACCGGACACAACCATCTACGACACTAAATGGTTTCAATATGGCTGCAACAAGTGCCACGCAGAAGTGCAGGAGCGGGGAGGGGGGACAGTCTTTCACGACGTCACAAAAAAAACCCAAAAAAACAACAGAACTATCACATCACTAAAACACCAAGGTAAAAGACTCCAGAACACATGACCTGCTACCTACAGTTCAGCTGTGTCGGCCAGGCTCGTGCCAAATTATTGCCATTATACTTTATGCTTTTGTATACCTGTGAGAGTGTGTGTGTTTGTGCACACCCACAAAGATGGCTTGTATTCAAATCTTGCTGAGTGGGAATGATGCACTGTTCAGAGGCTGCTTTTGCAGCGGTATGGCATAAAAGACTGACTACAAACTCATTCCCACGTGACTCAGAACGTCATGGTAACAATACAGGCCACAGCTCTGTCTCCCAACATAGAAAATAACTTGGGTTCAGTAACATCAGTAACATTTTAGCAGGACGGCTCACTAGAATGATCAAGTGGCCTGATGTGGATTCGATTAAATGTGTTGCTGGTCACACCTTAAAAAAAAAAAAAAAAAAAAAAAAAAAAACGATCTGGGACTTTCTGCCTTATCCATCAGTACAGTGGCAGTCTAGAGTTTCATGTACAATATATACACACACACACACACACACACACACACACAAAAACCTCCGGAACTGTACATCACCTTAAAGATTTATATAGTTCTCTGTATATACACATTTATATGGGAAGGAGAAAAATAAAGGACCCTTTCCTAGTGTTTCATCGAGTAAACATCGCCGTAATATCTTCTTGGGTTTGATTGAGTCACCTATAAGGCACACTCACTTTGGGAGGATAGCCACTTATCCCTCTTAAACAAAACAAAACAAAAATAAAATTACGGTGGAAATAAATGTGTGTCATGTAAGAAAAAAAAGCACTTTTGGCTAACACTAAAAAAGGCAAAAGAAATCACTATGGACAGCTGAGTGTTAGTGGAGAAGGAGTAGTTAAGTACATCCATATACCTGCCTGTCATCCTGAACACAGTCGCCCACAAACATTCACATACCTGGCCAAAGTTAATAAAACCAATAAAATGTCAGAAGAAACAAATTCTATCTGGTTTTGTTTTTTTTTTTGTGAGCAAGGATCAGGATAGTATGGCACCCTGGGAAGGACAAATAAAGGTGCTCTCCTCAAAATTTGTCAGTTAGACGGCATGCAGCGTGTCAGTACAGATGGGAAACCACTCTACGTTGAAAGAAGGGTTAGGGTTAGAAATGACTAACTTGAAACCCATAACAGCAGCGTTCCTACAGACATGTAAGGAGGAATTGAATAAATAAAAGCTAAGGTTACTGCTGCATTTATTGATGTTAGCCAGCTTGTTTTGGCTGCGATCACAGGGCAGGAGTTAATCAAATAAAGTGGCTTGTTCTTTAGTTTGGCTTCAAGCAGCTTCAGCTTGCCCCCCCACCCCCCATCCCCCGTCATCATCATCATCGTCATCATCATCTTCATCTCATCTCTGCCTGTGTGACTCCAAGGTCAAGATGCCTTTACATTGAGGGTAAGAGTACTGTAACCTCGCTAGTAAACGCAAAGGTCTGGGAACTTCATCTCGTAAATGGGGACTGAGCGACTCTGGGTTTGACCATAACCAGACGAAATGGTTCCAGATGGACTCGGCGGCGGTCTGGAAGTGAGGGAGACACAAAGAATTGCGATCTCTTCATCTAACTGCCATTATTGATGAAAATACTGTTTCATTTGAATGTATCAAAGGCCTCTTACCTGATTGTTATCTCAAATATCTGATTCAGTTTGCTCTGTAGCATTGTAGCCTAAAGACAAAAGACATCTCATTAGACAATAGCAACAACTTAGTAAACCATGTGGATACAAGGACAATGTTGTAGTTGTACCCTGGCACCGCAGTGGGCAGCTATCTCCTCAAAGGGAGCTTTCTGGAACTTCTCCACCACTTGCCTCCTCCGCTCTCTCTCCTGCTCTTCCATCCCAACACTGTCCACTAGAGGGAGACACAGATATTTTGTTACTGTATCACAGCGTGAATGTTCAACGTTCAACAGGATTACCCAAAAACCATGGTGCTGAATTTCATCATACTTGTTGGACGCGAAGAAGGTTCAAAAAGGAGCCTGTTATCCATCATCTATAGCTTTAAGCGAAGGTTTGCATTCTCTGAGTGCGCCATAGTTTTCTACACAAAACTTGTAAAACAACTGCAACAACAACAAAAAAGACGTACTGTAACACTAAAAAAGAAACAGAACCTTTGATGCAAGAGTGGGACGTACCGATGGCATTTTTCAGGGTTTCAAAGGTGATCTCCTCTGCTGGTGTCCGCTAAAGAAAAGAGAGCAACGTAAGGAGTTAAAAAGTAGTTTGGGGAATATAGAGTTACAATTGAGACATTTGCTGGAACAAAACCTTCCCCAAAATGAATGTCAGTGTTGCATATTTGAGCATGTGATCAGTTTTTTCCCTTTACGGTACCTCCTCTTTCTCTGGACTGTTTCGAGACTCGACCTCAACCTGCAGTGAGATCGTCTCCCCAATGCTCTTCCTCTTGGACAGACGGTCCTCCTCTGGAACAAAATAGTGCAAATCTTTGCTTCTTTTTGTTAAGTAGGAAAACAGTGAACTTGAGTTGGTGAAAAACACTCTGAGTGAGGTTTTACAAACTGTACATTAACACGTCAGTGTAAAACAGAGACAGTAAGACTTTAATGGTGTAGGACATTAATTTGTAAGGTAAATTAACACCTGAAAGGATAGAACTATATAAACTGGGGATAGACTAACTGGTAAGGGATCTGCTGAGCGTCCTTCCACACAGGAATCTATTCAGGACTATATCATCAGACCTCCTTACCTGTATACTGGGGCACATAGGGCATAGCAAGTCTCTCTGTGTTGTAACCGCTTCCTCCGAGGACTTCTGTGAGCTTCGACTGGAGGAACAACACGTCACCTTCTACTTTGTCAAGCGAGGAAGGAAGCCTAATGAAGAAGAGGGAGTGATGTATTAAATGTCAAATATTGGTGTAGTTTTGGAGTGAAGGAGGAGGGAATGTGATCCATACTTACTTGGGGCTGTCGATAAACACATCCTCAGGCAAAAGGTAGGGACTCTCTTTCTGTCTGACCTCAATTACCTGAGTGTCAGAGAAGAGAAATATGTGTTAATAAAGGCTATTAAGAGTTTATGATACTCACACACTGGAGCAGATTAGGCCCACACCTCGTGTATGTGCTGGCAGAAGGCCGGGACGGTGGTAAGCTGGCAGATGAGGTTGAGGTAGGCAGCGGAGAGGGCGTGAACAGCACATCGGTTATAAAGTGGTAGGCCTTCATCAGTGGACAGAGCCAGGTCCTACACAGGAAACACAGAGACATCGGAGAAGATCACCGAGCCATCACATCTTCAAATCATGTTCTATTTATTGTTAGAGGAGCCCGTCAAATTCTGTTCTTAAGTATTTATGAAAAAGTCCTTTGCGTGAGTACCTGTAAGGCGAGGGCCAGGCGAATGAGGTCCACCACCACTTCTTCGTTGGCCAGCTCCACGCTGAGGAGACCCAGCAAGGCGTAGAGGCACTCATAGTGCTGCCGGCCGCTGCTCTGCTCCTTACAGCCCAAGTAGATGTGTCGGTACAGTTGCTGGCCGTGCTGCGAGGAGACGGATGAGGTCAGGGACACAACGTCAAGGAATTCATCTGTGTTTTGTACTGAACAACAGCGGCAGACGCAGGGTGTGGGGTGTTACCTTTTTCATGAATAAGTTGTCCTGTCTGGAACACTTGTCAACTTTGAGCTTTAGCACAGAGATGTCGCTGACGATGCTGCAGAACAGTAACACAGAGGCTGTTATGTCCAACAAAGCTCAGCCCGATCATAGGACAAACTGAATGAGGTTCTTTCTAACACCTCTTACTGTTTAAAGAGAAGTAAACACACCTTATGTTGGAGAATTTGGGCCTGTTCTCATGCCTGTCAATGAGACTAAGAAGGATTTGGAGCACCAGTAGTCGAACCTCCGGGTCCTCGGTTAGAGAGAAAGATAGCAGTGGCTCCAAGAAGGAGCTGGGCAGAGCTGTTAGCATGTTGGTGGTCTGGAAACCCGCAGTAACCTGAGACATTTAAAAGTATATGTGGTTCACAATGATGAAAGTGGGTTTGATTTTCTTTACATGCATGTTTTGAACAACAAATTATTTTCCACTGGGCCTGATTGCCTCATCAACTGACTTATGGTTTGATAAAAAGCAAAATGACATCACTAGAGAAACACTCTGGCTGCATAAACATTCTTAAGCTGACGAGAACACAATTATGAAGTCAGGCTGAATCACACAATAATTCAGGCCAAAGAAAGAATTAGCGTAGAGAACTGCAAAAATATAAATGACTTGTGAAAAACTGTCTTTGCCAGAGGTTTTTGCTGCTAAAAGAGACCATTTGAAGTACATTTAGGCTCCTCGTAAGGACACATAAAAAATAACTCATTACCATCTGAATTCTGAAATGTTATGTTTATGTCTTAAAAATAGCGATTGCTCATAAGCAGCTAATCAATCTTTTCGTGCAAATGTAATCACACCAAAATAGTTGTTTATTTGTGGAGACGATCTTGCCAGACAAAAAAATATATTGCAGTTTATTTTAGGCAGTAATCCAAAAGCTAATGTAAAAATCCCATCAGATTTGATTTAGAGAACTCACAGTAATGCTAACTTTTGGATTATCTTACGAAAATACATCGTCCCATTGATAACAGGGCAAAGATGCAGACTCACCTGCACCAGCGACTTCAGCAGCATAACTTGAATCATCCTGGTGCCTTCAGGCCTGAAGACCAAAGAGCAAATCAAAATCACTATCCATGAAATCACCATTATGTCTTTACAAATTTACATTTTCTAAAGTTTAAGAAGTGCAGTAAGTAACAGGGTCAATGGTAATAGGTCAAATATGCTGTTAAAAGTTCACTTCAGAGTGGAAGGAATTTTAGAGGATTAATAACCTCCAGCTTTTCCTGCAGCAATGGAAGTCAATGAAGTCCTGAATGTTGCCGTGGAACATAACTTTTCTTGTGACTTACAAAAACCTGCGTCTGTTTAAAATCAGTGTTGAAGGAAGTTGTATCTTCACCATGAATGCTCAGGGAAAAAAAAGGCAGCCAATAATAAAGCAGGAGAGATGGACCAATACACAAGAAACCCAATAGTGCAGGAGGTCGTTTATTGGCCTGTCCGTCCTACTTGGTGAACAGCCTTTTTGCTGATGCAAGACACAGCTTCCAATACAGAAACACCATCAAAAGAATGCTTCAGAATGCTTCAACTCTGATTACAAACAGACCCAAGGCTCGCAAGTCATCTGTACTGTAGTAAATGTTAGCATGAGGGACCTCAAACTTTCTCTCTCTATTTGTTTTATGACCTTTGGCAGTTAACTGCTGAACTTTGTGCCAGTAAGAGACAATGCCCGCACTGAAATGTTTCCTTTTTAAAAAAAAAAGGGGGGGGGGGGCGGTTGTTGGGGTGATGTAGTGTTTGAATATGTAGAAAGGGGAAATGTTGTGTATTGTGTGAGATCTGTGAGAAACCTACCCAGAGCCTGTAGAAGGTAGAGTTGGGTGAATTCCTGGGACAGGAATCTTGCCCATGATGAAGAGCATGACCTCTGATCTCTGGTAAGTTGGTAAAGTGTTGGCGAATGACCCTTGAAGAAACAGAGTAGGAGAGAAGAAAGAGAAAAGTTAAAAGAGTAAACAAAAAGATTTTTGAATGAAGAGAAACAAAAGATTGCATGAATGCATGTTCCAGTCAGTGTAAATCTCACACATGTATAAACATAGAGTATGTAGATGCAGGACCAGCTGAAACAGCAGTGGAACTCAGAACATACACACTCACACACACTCACCAATGGTCCTGATGACAGCCTCCTGCAGCTGCCGCTCCTCGTGAGCTTTGATGATCTTGGTGCCGATGTTGGTGCTGCCATCGTAGGAGCCGGTCAACTCGTAGTCAACGCTTAAACGGAGTTGTCGCAGCAGGGTGTTGAACACTTCCAGCACAGTGGGGCCTGCACACACACACAAACACACACACACACACAATAAATAATCACATCTCCTGTATCATGTAGCTGACCCCACCTAACATGAGCATTCAAGCCTACAAATCCTCTCACCTACAGATCCGCTGGCAGCGATGGCGGCTGCCTCCAACAATACTTCCACTATCCCAGCTCGCACTGTAGCTGAGTTCTTGCTGTTAGCATCCAGATGACCCAGAAGCTGCTGGATTACCAAGTGAGAATGCTGGGACTAAAAAGAGAAAAATAAAAATACTAAAACCAGTGGCAGTGAAGACAAAGACAGAGTCAGAAGTGGTAAGAGCAAGCAGGTAGCAAAAAAACAAAAGCTGTGAGCCTGACACAGAGCTTTTAATGACTTAGAGCAACAAAAGATGCCCAAAAACTCAATCTGGAAACATCTGTTATTTTCTACAAAATGTCAAGGAGAGAGAGAGAGAGAGAGAGAGAGAGAGAGAGAGAGAGAGAGAGAGAGAGGTCTGTGAGGATACGTCACCTGGATGGAGTACATGATGATTCTGAAGCAACGTACTGCAAAGGTCTTTCCCTGCCATAGAGAGTGGTTATCTAAGTGCCTTCAGGGACACAGAGAGGAAGGGAAGATCTAATTAAACACCCAATAATCATAAACTGTAATGGTTAGACTCCACAATCATTAAATATCCTATGACACAACTCTTGTCTTTTCTCATTGAATGTAATCAGGATGTTGATACGGGTAGGAGAAACAATGCAATAACATGTCAGGAAAGGGCTAATCGATGCTATCAAGCTAAACCACAATCAAGGTCATTTCTAGTGAACAGTTGGTACAACAGTAGAAACCTGCCCTGGTTATGTTTGAGGGGAGGGGGTTTAAATAACTCGGGCATGAAGCAGACTGAAAGTTGGAAAGTGATGGATGGACGAGAGCTGCTTTCCCCCAGCACATGACATCTGAGATGAATTGAAGGGGTATTGGGAGGAAACTGAGAACAGGAGGTTCAAGATTGCTAAAAAAGAAGTGGACGTGGAATATATTACTGCACTAGAAAATGGTAAATGTAGTTACTCCCAGATGGATTCTGGAGGACAATGAAATTAATCTATTTTTACAGTCCCATCAGCACGGCTGTGACTTAGAGTGATCCAACAGTTCATTCATACAGCTGCTCCTGCGTAACACTGAATACTAACATTTAGCTTAGTTAGGAGTTATCAACCATGAACCAGAGCATGCCTGGTTGGAGTCCAGCTGGGGAGCTTTGCTGCTTTCATAGACTGTATAAAAGTGGGATTGTGATGCAACACATTAATTTATAGAGTCCTGATTTGAAGCCTCCAGAGTGCTGCTATTAGAGCCTGCGGTAATGTCTACTTTACTCTACAACTGCACTGTAATTTACTCAGTGATCATCCTGTTCTTTTTTAGAAGAATTTAAACTGGAGATTGAGACAATAAACTTTTTGGGGATAATTTTAAATCAGGTTACGAATCCTTTCTATACAACCACAGCGACAACCAGTGCCCCCTGCTGGGCAGTCGAAATAATGCAGTTTTAATACATTAGCATTTCACCTTCAAACCTAGAAGATTGCGCCCTTTTTTCCACATTCTTTGGTTGCATCTTCCTCACTTATTTCCCTTCAACTAGTGGTTTGAAAAGCAGAAAAGATATATGTTTACATTGTCAATATTTCATGTATGGGGTTATCTAAACTTTACAAACGTTGTTTACTTCCAACCCCCTTAATAATGTGTAATAATCTGTATATGTACATATATATACATATATATATGTACATATATATGTATATACATATTTCTCAGCTAATCTCAAATCTCTGAGCTAATGTTACTTTAGCAAGTTGATAAAAACATCATAATCAGCTGAGCAA
Source organism: Aulostomus chinensis (assembly GCF_037954235.1). Lineage (NCBI taxonomy): Eukaryota > Metazoa > Chordata > Actinopteri > Syngnathiformes > Aulostomidae > Aulostomus > Aulostomus chinensis. The sequence continues at coordinate 15,599,871 of NC_141339.1, read as the reverse complement.
TTCCACCATACAATATAAAGTTATAAAGTGGCAGATTAAGACAGGTGAGCACATGCACAGTGAGAACCACTATTTGCTGTTTCTAGAGAAAGACATGAGCAGGCTGCATTCAAATAATAGAAGGAGAAGAAGAGAGATTTATATGGATGGAGAGTCAAAATGCATAACTAAAGCTGACCTCCCAGACGTCCAGCCAGAGACATTCAAATTAGAATATGATAATGGAATGGAATACATGGAATTTTATATATTTTTATCAGAAAAGAATCATAACTGTAAAAAAAACAAGCGTGCAAGTCAGACGTCGCCATAAATACAATCAGAGTCAAATTAAAAATGGTGCAGCAGAGCCCTGAGCTGCATCCTTCAACTTAGGTTTCGTCAACATTGAAGGAAAAAAAAGCAAAATATGAAAATACGTCACACAAATAACAAGGAGATGCTGTGAATAAAAGAGTGTGTGGAAGTTGTCTCACATTAGTACAGGGGTGACAGCGTTCTTGATGTTGCCATAGGCGGCGCGTCCCAGCAGCTCCCTGAAGCAGCGCTCCGTCAGCTCCACTGGGCTTTCTTTCTCTTTCTCCGATGCCTGCAGCGGTGAAGGGGAGCGGCTGGTAGAGAGCAATGCAGGTGAGAAAGAAGGAGAGGGAGGGAGTCGAGGGCGAGTTGCAAGGGGGGTGGGGAGTGGATACAAGCAAGAGAGAAAATAAAGAGCGTAATTAATTACACTCAATAACAGAAACAAGGCCCACGAAGGCTGTACACATTGTGGATTGCTGCATCACTGTAGCCATCACTCCTGAGGACAGGTTTGTCTCTACATCAGTGTATGTGTCCTGTACATATGGGGACATGTCTACAATTATATACTTCAGAGTGCGAGACGGCAAAGAAATGAGTCCAGTCATTCGAAAACTCGATCTCGGGGCAGGATTAGCCTCGCCAATAACTACATTATTTATTAACTGCACTCTTTCATCCCGCCTGCTGTTGCTGCGGAGGGACTTGAACTTCCTGTCTCTCAGCACTTAACTCACATTCCAAGAAGACCACATCATTTTGGAAGCAATGGAAAAAAATGTAAAACCAAGCAAAATACGAGAACTACTGTAGAAGACACATTCTAAAATAATTTTAATGCGGAAAAAGAGGAAAGCCCCTTGAATATTTGATTTTTGGGAGCAGACAACCTCTCCTTTTATTAGGAATGAGCATCTGAAAGCTCACTGCCAGTCTGCTTTCTGACACAGCTATTGTGGAAACCACAACAACAGGGAGGTTGTACATATGATGTAGTTGGAGTGCGTTGAAGGGCAATTTCAGTAAATCAATTCTGCTGAAGCAATGTCTGAAGGAGAATTGCTTAGGGAACATAAAATCCTTTTCAGACAGCAGCACGTGACATTCATGTTACCATTCCTGATGGTATTTGAGTGTGAGAGCACCCAGAGAAATCAAGAAACAACCTTTGTCCCCCCCCCCCCCCCCCCCCAAAAGAGTCTCAATAGCCAAGGTTCTTGCTGAACTGTGTCTGGATTTGATCTCTAAATGAACTTGCGCCTTTGCATGGGGATTTGGACAAAATGCACCATCTGTGAGTTTTATTGGAGTTAGATGGATGGTATGGCAGGGGAGGACTTGCTCAGCTCAAGTGAGGAGGAATGGAGGATGCACAGCAGGGGAAGGCCTGGAGCAGAGCGAGAGGGAAGCTGACGGGGGAAATATGCCTCTCTGTTGGATTGTGCTTGTTTACCTTTGTGTCCCTCTCACCTCCACATTTTCATCACACTACATTCTATTATCCTTCCCTCCACCCAATCTTCCAAAGTTCCTCCTGATGTTACTCCCCCCCTTTTGCCCCCCCCAACTTCAGATCTTGGCATTGACGTCAAAGAGAATTACAGTACATGGAGTATTGCCAAGGCTGAGGCATCTCTCTCTCTCTCACACACACAATCTCTCCCTGTCTCACTCTCTCTCTCTCTCCCTGTCTCACTCTCTCTCTCTCTCTCCCACACACAAGCATCCTCTAGCTCTTACTGCTTGTTTTGCGTGTGTGTGTGTGTGTGTTTGGCCATGTTGCCATCTTTAATGCTCTCCGCTTTCTCCTTCAAATTTTCTTCACCATCTCCTGACGTTTTTGTCCTTGGATGCTGCAGGTGGGCAAACAGATGCCTTTAAGAGGAGCTGAGCTGTCAGTAGGTTCATTCGGTGTTGACACTTATGATGAATGACACGTGCAGCTGATACGTGACTAGACCGCTAGGACAAATAAAGCTTAATAGAAAACAAACAGCAGCAGATGCCTACGAGCATTACAGCTCCAGACTGGGTATCCGGGGCAAGGTGGGTCAACATGGTATCATTTTTAGGTCACTGACTTTCTCACCATGGCAATTGTCCACTGCTTGGCCCTGTTGTATGAGGACAACACTGCATCGAAATATTCTGTAAGTCACTTGGCCTGAATCAACCAAAACTCCAGAATACATTAGATTTCCAGCACATTTTTTATCAGAGGGACTTAAATAGACTGGTTAACCAGTCAGGGGACAATTAAGACAAAAATATTGCTGGAAAATTAAAAAAAAGTTTCAAACTCTGAGTCGTCTACTCATTTGGTCACACATTTACGCAGATCTATTTGAACTGAAATACTGAAATGTGATTATTTTGATTAATTGAATATAAAACGTGTAATTCATTTATATTACCTACATAAATACACACAGCCGCCCTCTTTTAAAAAGCACATTTTTTCTTAATTCTACAAAATTCACCAATCAAACCAAATGAAAATTCGGTTTAAATATTTGCGTGTGATATGAACACGTGAAACAGCAACATATGGAGCTCAATCTGCCTTCAACTCACCTCTCGGTGCGCTCACCGCTCTGCAGGTTGAACAGCAGGGAGGGGACAATCTTGTCCATGTGCTGAGGGTCCCAGATATTGGCCTGAAGCTCATCGTTGACAGTTTTCCTCACCACACCCTGCAGACCCTTGATACCTGCCATCCGGATCCTGAGGGGAAGGAAGTAACGATCACACAGGGCAAAAAAAACAAAAAAACAGATGATGTGGAAGAGAAACTATAAAGGTATTTTAGTTTCTCCAAGGTTACATTTAACTATTAAAAGATATGACTTGATCTATTTTCAGCAGATTGCAAAGTCAAGATTGTTTTTTGTTTTTTTTTATTCTTTTTTAAAACAAAAGCTTCATTTTTGTTCAAGATGAAGTGAATGAATGTTCAGAAGCTGGTCCAGGTCGGGTCTAAAATAAGACTTCCTGAAGGAGTCTAAAAACAGCAGTTATTTAATATTCAGTCTCCGTCTTAATCAAGTTTCTCTCCACTCACTTGGTGCGGATGTCGGGGTCCTCGAAGCTAGAGTGGCACATTTCGCTGAAGCGAGACACAAAGAAGTCATAACTGCGGTGGTAGGAGGGGGTGTCCTCTTCTATGTTGGCGAACTTCACAAACTGGGAAGAAGAGATTGAGAATTTTTTTTTTTTTTTAGTGATTATGTAAAATGAATCTTCAGTCGAAAAGAAAAAAAAAGGAAAATGATTCGAAAACTCAAAGAGATTAGCTGTGGGAGACGTTAACATTTATTAAGAGTTTATTTTGGATTTATTACACGGTCTTCATTAAAAATAACCTTGCCGAATCCCCATGGTGACTATCTCCTAAATTAATGTCAACCTGAAGTGCCATGACATCTCGTTAGGAGTGAAGAGCCAAGAGAGTGTGTGTGTGTGTTTGTGTGTGTGTGTGTGTGGGGGGGGTCCTCCTACTGCGCCACAAAATGTCATCATTTAAACATCCTGACATTTCCCTTCACACCACTCACCAATGAATGAATTATGAATTGAGTTACGCAAAAAAAACAAGGAAAAAAGCTCAGTACCAGAAGGTACAATTACATCATGGACATCCAGTGAAGGGAGATGATTTATACAACCACACATTTTTAACAATAAATTTCCATGACTTTTCCACGCCTTTAGTGGCGAATTTTCATGACCACACATTCTCTGAAACATCTGTGTACACAGGGAAAACAAAATATCCATGTCTGGATTTACCACAGTGTGTAAAAATTAATGAAATGCTCTGTTGTTGAATACAAAATAAACTGAATTTACGTACATTAAAGATGAGCCAATAACAATCGTAATCTTCAGGTCTTTGTAAAGCAGCATTCCACGGATTTTTCCAAAACTTTATAGTCTCATTTATTTTCCAACATGGCTACAGGCTGGGTGGTTGCGATATTTAAATTCCACTGAGTCTCCCTGGAGATTCTATTCATTTCCTGTGTACAAAATTAGTGTTTGGAGAGCATCCCAATTAAATGAAGTACCCTTTTGCAATTAAATGAAGTGAGCCTAGCAGTGCTGCTAGGAAGCTCTTCAGCTGCTGGGCTGACTAACTGCAGCAACTGATACCTCCAGGTATTGTTTCTCTATGTTTATTGAAACAGACCCTTAATGTGATTGAAAGCTTTAAGTACAGTGTCTAAAACCAGGAAGTTGAGATAAAGATTTTTTTGCACCTTAAGTAGACACCAGGGGAAACTAAACCTTGCACCAGTACTTGCTGTAACTGACGCATCAATGAAAGTAGCTGTGAGCTGACAGTCTGCTCTTTATCGCTTCTCCCCAAGAGTTAGAGTTCCTCCCTGCTCAGGAATACGGGGCTTTAGGTCAGAAAAGAAGAACCAGAAAACCCCACCAGGACCGAGACCTGTGGACATTAAGTCTGAGAGCCTCTCCTTTAACCTCTCCCGTTCACATGTACGCTTCAGATAAAGTATACACTGCATCTTAAAAAGAAAAAATGAAGGCAAGGCACCATTTGGTAGCTGTAAATAAAAAATACATTTTACATATATATGAAATATATATATATTGTGTGTGTGTGTGTGTATATTATATATGCGCCTGAGTATTTTTGGAACAGGACATTCTTGTAAATCAATGCATGGCATTATAGCTTAAAATAAGACGATACAGACAAATTACTGTGGTAAATAGCTCTATGATGTAATAATCTGTTTGTTTATATATCAATGAGCACATCAGGGTGTGGCTTTCCCTTTGTCCTCAATACACAATCATGAGCGTGTGCAAGAGAGATTGACGGCGGGAAGATTATGAGTGAGATGATGGCGTGTCTCGTCAATCTGCGTAGATGACTGCTGAGCTTTGCCAATGCGGTTTTACAGCTAATCTCATTTTCTTCACGTGTCCTCTGCTGACCCAGCCGACAGTGCAGATATCCACAGCTTTCCACATCAGAAAAAACAAAAACAAAAACTCATCACTCCCTTGCCACAACACTCTCAAGCTCTGATCTTTCTTGAATGATAAAAGAGTTTTCCTCTTCAAGGTTGACATCTTGTACTCATCCATCATTTTTAGGAACACAAATGTGCCCTTTCAACTTTTGATTAGATAATACCCCTAAATCCACTGAAATGGGCCGTTTGATGCAACAGAAGGCACATTAGACACATCAGTGACCGGCAGTTGGACTGTGTGGATATTCATCTGCAGTTATGTAGGCCAAACAGGCTAGTTTTGCTTTACTTATTATTGTTATTTGAGCCAAAATTTGGGGCTAAATTATGTTTTCCGAAAGACTAAGTACAGAACAAAGTTATCTGTTTTTGAGTGTAAACTTAGAGGAAAAACTACCGAAAATCTCAAAATTTAACAATGTTGATCAGTGGATCTACAATTATATATAGATATTTTTTTTCAACACAGTGGTGCAGTTTTATTACATTCTTTCACAATGTAATTTTTATACGTATTTCATAAAGCAATATAGTCTTGAACAGTAGTTAATTTTGTCATACGTTTGCTGGATAATGCTTCAAAAACAATTGCAATAAATTATATTATTGTCATTGTAAAACCGTTAATCTGATATAATGGCATGATGCAAGTTGTCTCTATGACTAAATCTTTGAATACTTTCAAGCGCTACTTATGCACCGTACACTGAGGACATACGACGCTGAAGCTGAAAAAACACATCAACAAACGCATAAATGTCCAGATGTCACATGCTAGGTATATGACGAAAGCATCGTGAGAGGCTTGCAAATGCTGTCTGGCTTAGTTGTTTTATTGCCGCAAAAACAAGAAAACGTATTTGAAAGTAGTAATATATACTCACGGAGTTGGTTCCCAGGATCTGCAGACTGGGTTTGTCTGACTCTAGCAGCTTACGCACCATCTTGAGGAAACTCTCCACAAACAGGTTGATGCTCTGACAGTGGCAGGCCATCAGCAGCTGGTCCAGTGCTTCCATCGCTATGCACACATACCTGGGTAGAAAGAGGCAAGACACAGGGCATCTCTGAATGACACAATTATCCCTTGAGGCAAATGCTTTCTGTGAATAGATATCTTATGTAAACAATAAAAGAACACTCATATATTCTTGATGATTGAATGCAGCCATCAGCAGATATCCAAACATAATCATCTCAACCAGGCAAACATCATATAGGGTCCAATGCAAACAATGAACACATTTCCTTTGGATAAGGGTAAATATTATCTACACAGGGTGTTTGCATTGGCAGGAGTAATCAGTGCTTCCTAGTCATGAGGCAACAAAGATAAAAACTTCTGTGCATATAAAAGAAAGTACATTCCGTACAGACACATCATCAATTATTCAAGCACCATGTTGGTTTTGCGCCTCATCTACTCAAATTGGACACAACACATAACAAACTAGTGCCCACCAAAGTGATATGATGTCATCAGTCAAATTCAAAAATCCAATCAATTGTTCTTCAACCTGAGGTCAGTCATTCTACCACATTTCATCACAATTCACAGGTTATCTTGCTAACAGGCAGATAAACAGATGATCATGTTACCTCCTTGGTGGAGGTGGAAGTAATGATTTCTTATTCTATACCAGTCAAAATGTGTGAAAAACACATAAATACTGTGTGGGTGTGTTCATACCCAGTTCTTACTACTACACTAAACAGGTTATCTATTAACCTCACTCTTGAACTGAGTAACAGATGATCAGGGTCACTCTGAACTTCAATTATTTTCCCAGCTGAACTTCATTTATTCATAAGACACAAATACAGACTCAAACTGTGTGAACTGCCCTGGTCAAAGCAGAAATGTGGCAGCTGAAATTAATTTTCAGAGACCATTTTGTGTGGCAAGCAACTGGCCAAGCTCACCCGTATCTGTGTCGGGCCACATCTCTTGACAATCTCTCCGAGAGATAAGCTCCGATACGGTCCAGTTTCTCTGGAGCTGACAAGGCATAGAATGTCAGCTTCTCCATGTTGGCCTTCACCAGCCCATCCTAGGAGATGGATGGAGGAGAGAAAACAAGACAGAAGGAATGTGTCATTCATGGTATTTAAGTACTATTCAGAAGTATTTAACTTATTTCAAGTGAGCTGTTACAACAGTTAACCGGCAAAAAAAAATACTTCACTAAAATGGTCATATGTAGATAATGAAAAATAAAAAAAACTTGACTAAACTAAAACTCTTCCATAAATCATTTATTCAATGGAATGGTTTGTGTTCTGTATTTTCAAAACCCAAACAGTAAAGAATTACTAGGTTAACATCCTCCATTCCCCCTTGGCCTACTTCTGTCTGGTCAGGGGAAGGAGAGAGCTAAAAACACTCACTGGAGAGTCCACTGAGATCCAGCAAAAGCAGAAAGTAAGTAATCTTTTATGGTATATACAGTATAAATACTAGATAATATACGCAATGGTAACTGTATGCTAACTGCCCATCCACTATCATTCATTGTGCAAAGCTAAGTCAGCTAATCTCTGTTGGTCTCGGCTTCCTGTTGCAGCACAGGAGCTTCTTGTCTGTCACTTGGGATGTTGGCAAATAAGGGTGTTTCCGGAGCTTTTCTGGGGGGGGGGGGGGCATGTTCCTTCAATACTCCTCCTGGAACCGTCACCTTATTGTGGGGGAAGAGTTTGAGTGCCCTAAGGACCCTCGGAGCTATGCTGTCCAATCTCTGGGGCAGAAGACACCGAGGTAGTGAAACAACTCCATGGTGGCAGAGCTCCAGGGGTGGATGAGATCCGCCCTGGGTATCTCTAGATGTTGTGGGGCTGTCTTGGTTGACACATCTCTGCAATATTGGGTGGACATCGGGGGCAGTGCCTTTGGAGTGGCAGACCGAGGTGGTGGTCCCCATCATTAAGAGAGGAGACCAGAGAATGTGTTCCAAATATCGGGGATCACATTCCTCGGCCTCCCTGGAAAGGGCTGCACCAGGGTACTGGAGAGGAGGGTCAGGGTGATAGTCGAACCTCATGTCGAGGGCGCAATGTGGTTTTCGTCCTGGCCGTGGAACTGTGGCTCAGCCCTTTACCTTCGCTAGGGTGCTGGCGAGGGCATGGGAGTTTGCCCAACCAGTCCACATGTGCTTTGTGGATTTGGAGAAGGCTTATGACCATGTTCCTAGGTGACCCCTGTGGGGGGGTACTCCAGGAGTATGGGGTGGATGGCCCCTTACAAAGGTCCATTCAGTCTGTCTACTGGAGGAGTGAGAGTCTGGTTCGCATTGCCGACAGTAAGTCGGAGTTGTTCCCCAGGAGGGTTGGACTCCATCAAGGCTGCCCTTTGTCACAGGTTCTGTTCATAACTTTTATGGACAGAAATTCTAGGCGCAGCTGGGTGGAGGAGGGGGTCGAGTTTGGTGATGGAAGGATGTCGTCTCTGCTTTTTGCGGACGAAATGGTCCTCATAACTCCATCAAACCACAAACTCCAACATTCGCAGCTGAATGTGAAGTGGCTGGGATGAGAATCAGCACCTCCAAGTCTGAGGCCATGGTCCTCAGCTGGAAAAGGGTAGCCAGCCCATTTGAGGTAGGTGGGAGGTCCTGTCTCAGGTGGAGGAGTTTAAGTATCCCGGGGTCTTGTTCACGAGTGAGGCTAGGATGGAGCGGGATATTGACAGGCGGATTGGGCCGGCATCCGCACTGATGCGGGCGCTAAACCAGTCCTTGTGGTGAAGAGGGAGCTAGGCAAAAAGGCGAAGATCTCAATTTACCGGTCAAGCCACATTCCAACTCTCACTTATGGTCATGAGCTTTGGGTTATGACCAAAAGAACGAGACTGCAAATACATGTGGCCAAAATGAGTTTCCTCTGCAGGGTGGCTGGGCTCTCCCTTAGAGATAGGGTGGGCAGCTCAGACATCCAGGAGGGACTCAGAATAGAGTCGCTGCCACTATGGTGCGAGGAGTTAGTTGAGGTGGTTTGGGCATCTGGTGAGGATGCCTCCTGGACGCATGCCTCAGGAGGTTTTCCGGACATGTCCAACCTGGGAGGAGGCCTCAAGGCCAACCCAGGACATGCTGGAGGGGTGAAATCTCTCGGCTGGCCTGGGAACACCTCGCGATTCCTCCAGAAGAGCTGGGGAAAGTGGCTGGGAAGAGGTTAGTCTGGGTTTCCTTGCTGAGGCTGCTGCCCCTGCAACCCAGACCTGTGATAAGCGGAGGACAATGAAGATGATGAAGAGCTCCTTCGATTATAAAAACCTGAGATGTGTTAATATCACAGGTTTGAGCCCCAGCTTGGGCACGGGGTCTTTCTGTGTGGAGTTTGCATGTTCTCCCTGTACCTGCATGGGTTCTGTTTGGGTATTCCAGCTTCCTCCCACAGTCCAAAGACTTTGATAGGACTAGGCTAATTGGATACTCTAAATTGACTGTAGGTGTGGCTGTGAGAATGGTTGTCTGTCTATATGTGATGGCCCTGCGATGGACTGGCAACCTTTTTCCAGGGTGAACCCTTCCTCTCACCCGTAGCTACTGGGATAGGCTCCAGCCCCCCGAGACCCTTAACGGGATAAGCAGTAGAAAATGGATGGATGAATGGATGGAGTTTACATCCTATCACAGTACCACGCTGGAATTCACCGAGCACCTGAGAGCGACCCATTATTTCACAAATGTTTGTAGAAACAGTCTGTAGGCCTCTGTGCTTTATTGTATACACATGTGCCTATGGAAGTGATCAGAACAGCAGATTTCAATTATTTGGATGGGTGAATGAATACTTTTGGCAACATAATGTAGCACTGTGACAACAACAAGCTGTTTACGATGCAGATATTTTCTCATTACTTAACTGAAACCACACGACTGCCTTTTATGTTAAATTCTATACATCATTGCAATTTTACATGCTGTCTATGAAACATGGCATACTGTACATCTTAATTACTGAAACTCTTTGTAGTAGTTGTACCTGCATCCTATGAGGACATTTTGTGTTCAGGAGGCACTATAACTTTAATCACTTTACAAATAGGGCTCGGCGATATCACGATATATATCGTCTGGACGATAGAAAATGTCTATTGTTTAATGTTAAACTCTATCGTTTATATCGCGGTGTTGCAAAACAGGCTTTACGGCAGTATTTTACGTCACCAATGCGCCTTACGGCAAGCCCAGGCACGCAGCTCAAACATACACAGCCATGGAGGAAGACGTGGACGCCACACAGAAGAACATGTTACCAATTCTCAATCTAAACAACAACAAGATGACGAACAACCAGCGCAAACCGACGAGCTTGTACCTAAAAGAGGGGAACTTCTGTCATATGGCGGTGGTTTGGATATAAAAAAGGCCGACAAGGATCAGACTACTGCACTTTGTAAAGTATGCCGCTGCCCGATCCCAATAACAGACTCGAACACGAGTAACTTTTTTTATCACCTGAAAAAGAATCATGAAAAAGAATACAGAGAGAGTCAACGAGAAAAAGCAGCAAAAGCTGGGCCGAGTGACGTTGACGTTAAGAAGAAACTCCAGACGCAGACATTGCAACAGGCTTTTACCCACGGCACACGATATAGCCATACCTCCCGCAGATGGAAGGAAATAACCATGGCCATTAGGGTTAGCACATCTGTAAAGATATGATTCCAATCTACACGGTCGACAAACGGGGGTTTCTTGAGTTAGTGCAAACACTCGATCCTAGATATGAAATGCCCAGCCGAAAACACATCAGTAGCGTTGTGTTACCTGCTTTATATGATGAGTGCCGGGCAAAAGTGGAGGAAGAAATAAAAAATAAAATAAACTGTTCATTCATTGAATTTACCAAAAATGTGCTATATCGTGATGTATATCGTATCAGGATATAAAATGAGCCATATCGGGATATAAAATTTGGGTCATATCGCCCAGCCCTATTTACAAATACCAAATATCTGTCAACCCTGAAAAATGCACTCTTTTTCTCAAAAAAATCCCCACTTCCTCTCTCCAAGAAATCAAGCTGTCCATTAAATGTGCATATATTAGTCATGTACTCACAAGCTCACACTGTGTGCCACAATTTTGAGTAAATGTTGTCAGATGGCTTCATTACTCCTGCGGTGCTGCGATACTGCTAGTTACAGTTCCAGTGACTGTGAGTTATACGGCCAAACTTAGAATCCCTTTTTTCTTTGGGAGTGCAATAAGTGCGGATTCACCCTCATCCATACAAAACACAATAAGAAGACATGTTCAATGTGCTGCAGCTTTGGCTGAAGATCTGACAGATAAAGTGGGTTACTGCAGTAGCACAAAAGCACTAATGAAAGGTTTCCTCTCTCAGAAATCAGCTTCATCTAATTCTCTTTATGAGTCATCTGTATTACATCTCAGCACATCATACAACACAGAAAAAAAAATGGAAGTCTTTGGTTTGACACAATAGCTTCACATGGAGGCAGTAGAAAGGCATAGAGGCGGAACTGCAGAGAACCTGGACCAACAATTTTGAACCATGATTGAGAGAAGTCTTGCTAGATCTTGCAAGTATGAGGTCTATGACACTGAAACAGCTGTTTCCTCTGTTTATCCATGGAAAAAAAAAACTATTTTAGTGGATGAAATGGAAAATGGGTCTGTCTTTTACTTCAGTGACTATACAGCCAATGAATTGATCATTATCTCAAAATTACTTCTATTATTAGTGTGAAGACTCAGGACTCTGTTTGTCTCCTAAATGGGGTGAACAGGAGCTGAAATGACTTCAGTGTACTTTCATCTTAGTTTAATCAGAATCCATCATATACATCTGGTATTTTGCTCTATTTTTTTCCTCAAATATTTGGCAGATATGCTCTATCATTGTCCAAATTAAACTCCACAATCTAGTAAACAATAAAACTACCAAAAAATATCCACATATACATGCAGATGAAAGGGAAAGCTCCTGTTTGGTTTAAAAAAGCCTTTAGTGTGACTAGAGCTTCTCACCTCTGGGTCTTCCGGGAAGATGTTGTCCACCAGTCTCTTGTACCGAGGCCTGAGTGCCCCGCAACAACCACAAACCCCTGAAGAGGACAAGCGATGGGGAGGGAGGAGAGAGAAAAACAGAAAGAGAGTGAGATGGTCAATTAGACTTGCACAGTGTAACACAGACTAATGCAATTAAAACCCTAAGGTAGTCAAGTTTAAAAGGTATTCAAAACTGACATGTAAGCTGATGCTTCCAGCTAAAAATCTCTGTTGTATACTTAAATACATACTGGCGCTTCTGGATTGAGGCTATCAGCTATCAGGGGATGTGAAAAGTTGACAAGTGTAAAGAGGCTGAAGTGCAGCAGTGAGTCACAATAGGAAATCTTTTATAGTGTCTTATCTTGAAAAGAAAAACAGATGGACTGAGCATCTTCCATAGCTGTAACTGTCACAGGATAAAGAACAGCTGCTAAATTAGAACTGGTGTCAGAAGGAGCATGGTCCTATTTTTCAAACTTAGATTAGAAAACAAAAGGATTTTTTCATCTTTATTGACAATCTAAGAAAACAGAAGCTTTTCTGTCCCTTTTCTGTCTGCTCTGAATTCCTAACATAAAACAAAAGCTGAGGGAATGTAATGATGCACAAAGAAATTTGAGGTAGATAAGCTACTGAACTTATGTGGTCACAAGACAAGTACAGTCACAACAATGTGCATCATGCACGCACACACACACACATTCACACACACATACTCTCTTGCCTTCAGTGCAATCAGACAGTCTTGAAGAGAACAGTGCAACACGCTGAACAGTGATTTTTCAGACAAGCTAGGCAGTCAGTGAGCTCTGCTTTGATTGGTGGAGAAAATTCAGCAGTGCTGAGTCATAAAAGTATCCAAAGAGAACAAAATCACAAAAAAAGAACTTCAAAAACCATGACATGAATGATTAACTCCCCCATAAAACTCTGCATAACAATTATCTTCCTTTCTCCTGTCAACAATAGGGTTGGGTAATGAATGTTGCCATGTTTAATAGCAGTGCTCAAATTGTTTTTTTCATTCATTATTAAATTTTGATGTCCAAGGAGTGATCTCATCAGCATCATGGCGGGAGCAAGGTTAACTTTTATGTTAAATTTCACCAGTCACTCAATAGGTTAGCATTGATTTTTTTTATTTTTAGGATAGTGAGTGGTGCTAATTTACCAGCCCCTTAATAGTGTTTGTGTGTAACGTAAAAGGTAAAGAAAACATAGGAACAAAACCCCACCCTATCCAACAAGTTTAAAAGGTTACAATAAGAGACAAATGAAATCCTGAATCGTTGTGCTCTCACCAGTGCTGACAGTTTTAATGCAGACAGCATGACTGTCTGACGCTTCAAATAGACATGATGAACTCAGTGTACATGAGTCCAAAGCAAAATAATCTCCAAAGACACAGATTTTCTTCCTTCCTCACAATGTTGTTTTTTCCTTCATTCTATTCTTCCAACCAAAAAAGGTGCCTTTTCAAAATACTAATTACTATTTCAATTTGGAACCATTTTTACTGATGCAGCACTAAAACACAAATTTTACAGAACCCTGACCATTAACAAGATTACCTGTTGCCCCATTGCCAATACAGCCTGAAAGTGTCAACCAAATCCAATCAGAAAAGGGAGTGCACATTCTGCACTTAGCAACATTTTAATCATTTTAATAGACAAAGATAGATGGAAGTCTAAACACTGCCAGCTTGTAACGGATGGACTGTTCCAGCGACAGATCACCCAGACTGAAACTGGTGCATCATGTCCTAATAAAATCAAAACATTTTTAGTCTCAGTATCAAACAGACCAACTGTGCACATTTGCCTCAGATAACAGAGGCAATCATCTGCCACGTGTCTGACTCACCAACACATCGTGTCCCTTTCCAAGCAACAACATTATTTCAACAACATCAAAGCTTTGGGTGATTTTGTAATATCAAATGACATATATATATGTATATATATATACATATATACACACACACACACACACACACACACATATATATATATATATATATATATATATATGTGTGTGTGTGTGTGTGTGTGTATATATGTACATATATATATATATATAAGATATATATATATACACACACACATACACATATACATACATACATACACACCATATACCATACACCAGTATTTAAATACATAACTCACTTGAAAATGATGCCATCTGTAATGAGAATTAAAATAAACCACATAAGCATTTAAGAAACTGCTTCGGGTCGTGATAGGTAATTATTTAACATATATAAAGGTATGAGTAAGATGTGTGGAGGTGATATTTGAGACAAAGTCATTGAGACTGGAAAGGCAATGACACTCCTCCTCTTGGATACATTCCTCCACTCGCTGTCCTTCTGGTTTGTTATCAGTGACCTACACCTGGGAAAAGGGGGGAGGGCAGTGCAGCCAGGAAGTCCTTGAAAAAGAAATATTCTTCAATACAGTGAAAGGCAACTTAACTTGGCCACTAGTCTTAACCACTTAACGGCTGTTGTGCTTCAAGGCCTGTGTGTGCTCTCTAAAAGTTCCAGTGAACTCTGCAGCAGGAGCTCGGCTAGTGCTGGGCTTATCTCTGAGAGCTGTGTGTCTATTCATAGTGCTGCTCTCCTCTTTCCTCCATCACTTCAAACACTAATGAAGCCTCTCCTCTCCTCTCCCACTCTCCCTTCCCCTTCACCCACCAAACCTCCCTCTACCTCCTTCTCCTCTCATCCTTGCTGTACTGGCCTGGGGCCTCAGTATACAAGACCCCAATGAATTAATAAAAATCCAGGAGGTCCCGTGTGAAGAGAGAAAAGTGTAGAGGACAAAGAAAGAGTGAAAGAGACAGACGGGGGGCATAGAAAACGGCAGATAGAGAAGCAAGTGTGATGGGGATTGTGGATTGTGACGCATGGAATGAGTCACAGCTTTGTGCTAGTTATTGCATCGCCTCTGTCCAATATAAATCTGTGCTGTCCTTTTTGTCAGCTGTAGAAAAAATGGATTTCAGGACAGAGATAAGATGAGAGGAAACTTTGATGATGCTACACACACTGTCTTATCTATGTATTATGCAGATCTAGATGATCTAGATAATGCAGTGAACACTCAGTGGAAAGCAGTGGTTGTGTCGAGGTCTCTAACAATCATTCTAACAGTCATATATCCTCCTTCTAATTGCGCATCTTTATAGAGCACAACTGTGTTGTTCCAAGTTTGGTGAAGTTTATGTAAAAGAAAAAAAACAAGCAGTGTTGTGTCTCTTGTTGCGGTAATGGTGGGTTAGGGTTAAAGAGCAAGGAGAGTGAGGGAGAGAGGGGGAGAGAGAGAGAAGGTGGGCGGACAAGCATTTGGATGACAACGGTGAAAAACACACCACACAACACAAAACACACATAAGGGGGGGGGGGGGGTCTCACGACATCCACCCACTCTGCATGGCAAGCTGACAACATATTTAAGGGCTTCACATCAGGCTCCTCCACACTTTTACAAACACGTTCGTTCGCACATAAACCCACACACACACACACGCACACGCACAAAGAAACACTCCAATGCACACGCGCGCACACTGAGGAGCAGGAAACTGATGAAGAATAAATTGCCGGTTGTTGGTAAACACAGTGAGAGAATAAAGAGAAGGTGGACAATCTCTGTAGCTTGGGGTATCATTCATCTTCTACTGCGAAGCTACGCGTCCATGCAGGTTGACTTTGAGTGTGCAGTGTTTTTGTATATATGTACACACATGTCAGGGGTCTCTCCACCCCTCAAATCAGCACAGCAGGGATCCGGCTAATCATAACGCTATTTTTATCTCTCTAACAATGGGTTGGTACATTAACAGATTATGCTCTCCATTTCCCCAGGGATGTCAGCTTAATGTTTCCCCACCAGGATGAGATAGAGAGATTGAGGAAGGGGAACAAAATTCATGTTTAGTGAAAGAAATCAGGGCAAACACATACACATACGTAAAACTAGCCAAAGTGTTAGTATTAGTACTGCACTGTGGGTCGCATGTGCCAACAGCACAATACCATTAGAGGTCCTATGATACTTGTCATGTAATGAAAGTATTACTGCTGGTTTTTGACAATTGCAGAAGTCATTTCTTTTTAATTGTTGAAATAGCATACGTGCTTGTCCTTGCACCCGTGGAGGTGTCAGGCTGTCACATGTCTATCTTGACATCGTGCAAAGCATTTGTTTAACCAACAAAAACCAGATCTATGAACTGTAGTAGATGATGTAGTAACTATTTAGAGGGTGATATCTTTATTTTGTGTTGTATTGAGACATTTTTTTAATTCTTTAATGCAAAACTTTAAAGTTTATGAAGGCTACTTTAAGTACTTGGAAACATTTCCATGAGTGCAATAATGTCCTCGTGACAAATATGAAGTGACATAACTGAAACTAAAAGGTATATGTATAAGTTTGGATGGGAGACACAAAATTTTACTGTTAGCGTCTGAAATATTTTTTGACAGACAAGTGAAATACTAATTGTTTCCTCAAGAGAAAAACGTTTCTTTCTGCAACTACACGTATCGTTTAAAAATTACGATGCGCTGCAGTGTACTAGCACAGGAAAGGGACCGTGGAACTCTGATTGGTTACATTCATGTTATACCAAAACACACCTAAACGCTGTTTAGCTCAAATGAGTTGCCATGACATGCCACAAATGCACCTGTTCACTTTAGAATAAAGCTGTAAAGGAATTTAGGCAGAGGGTGAAAAATTTAAGCTTATAACAAAACACACACACACACACACACACACACACAAACACAAAAATACAGCAGACGTGTTAACCTATCTGAGAGCTCATATGGCTGGCAATGGAGAGTAAATATAGAACTGACAGATATCATTAAGAATTTTTTAGACAGCTGTGTATTGGACTGTAACTATGTGGGTTTACAGATACCCATCATCAATGGCTGGGTATTGATCTATAATCAACATCTTGATAAACTGGTTTTATTGTGATATAGCATAGGTGTCGTCTTTTTCTGCTTCTGAAGTCGGCCCTACAGTTAAGCGATGTAATTTTCTGAACTTACCAGACTGTTCTAACACACTTAGCCATCAACATCACTGCTGATATCTTATCAACAATTTCATTGGGTTAATATGATGTGGAAGAACCAATAGTCACCCCTATAGCAGAGCCATAATATAGATATTGTGGTATGTGGTCAAAATATTGCAATATATCCTCCTGCCGTCATCATTAGACATTTGGACCTCACCCTCACACGTCAAGTTGTGGTTCTACATGTCTCGCTCATAAAGCACAACAAAGACAAACAGCAGAAACATACTGTATTCATGTACCTGTGTTCAACATACAGTACACAATCCTTCATGATGGCTCCGAAGCAAGCTGCCTTCCCCGCTTCAGGGGCTTCATTACATAAGAGGGAGGGGGAGACAGACCAAGTCCTGCTATTTTTGCATCAGCACACAACGAAGGACAAACATCCTTAAACAAGAGATTCACACGACAACAGAATCTAACACACTAAGTACAAGACAAGAAGCAAAGAGTGAGAAGGCAAGCAAACAACAGATAATGAACACGGCTGATTCAACAGCCGACCAATATGCACATGAGCTGGCACAAGAAGAGCTTTGGAAAGCTACAAGGCAAATCGAGGAGTGTAGGCAAGAACAGTGGGGAGGAGGCTGGTAGCTTGAAGGAGAAGTGTGATGCAAAACCAACGCAGGGGAAGAAGTGTGAAGTCTTATCAGTCAGGCATGCAGAGGATGACATAGAGTCATTGAATATATAACCACAAGAGTGTCAATCTCCCATTTCCCCCCTCCGTCAGTGAGACCTCTTACAGCCAGCGTACTGGGAAAAGTAATCTTGGTTTACATTTTCATATATTTCATCATGTAAAAGCTTTGTCCATGAATCATTTCTTCACACACATCCTGATTTCAACTCCTCCCTTGTTTCTTGTGCATTGACAAGTAGAGCGCGAGGAGTTTGAACATGAAGACGTCAACAAGAGCTTTGCTCAAAGTAAACATGCTTGATTATTTCTGGAAACTTCTTTATTTCAATATAAATGCAAGTTTTGGTGTTAATGTAAGAAGTTTGATTGGATGAAGCCATGTGGAACGTTTCGTGTCATGATGTGTGTCTCCTTTCAAATGCTCGGCTGTTGTTTGAGGGCTACTTACTATTCTGTGCAATACCCTGTTTAACTCACACCAGCAACTGTTTTTTTGTGTGTTTTTCTATAGTTATCTTAGACAGCTTTCCACGAGCATACAAATTGGATACACAAGGGCTGAACCGCTCAGAAAATGAACTGAGATCATTTTGACCGATACTGTAATTGTAATGTGATTTTGAATATCAGAGGGAATGACAATTATCTTATCGTCAATAAAAAAGCATGTTACAACATGATTTCATTATGTCTGCAGAATATGATGGATGTGCAAGTCAGGATCTCATCTCTGGATGATGACAATGCGAAATAGATGATTATTGTAGTAGGCCACCTATAAAATTGTGATTAATTGTTCAGCTTTAACATACATTTCACAGAGGCATACTTCATACACTGATATTTTTCAAAACACATTTTCAATCTAGTTTGGGTGGCAGAGAACATGGCTGGTATAATGCGACCAACACACTGATGTACAGACCCAGCTGCCAACAAATCCCCATGACACAAGGCCGATTTGACACACTATGAATCACAGTCCAACAGGCACTGAAAACGCTGTGCTGTGAGGGACTAAAGCCCAATGCACCGTCTCCATGAAGTAGCTCTGCACCTAGAAACCAAACTGGATGTTCCAGTGCACAGTGCCCCAAGTTGCTAATTCATTAGCTTACCTACCAGAACCTGTTTTCCATCAATACTCTGTGAACGCAGAGCAAAACTAACTACATTTTTAATTAGCCTCAATCAATGCAACATTTGTCAACATGTAAAGAGCTAGTGCCAAATACAACCGTTTAACCAGGGACACAGAGAGAGCAGTAAACTTTTAAAAGCAGATATAAAAATGACCAAAAACAAAACCATTACAAGGATAAGAGACACTTAAACATCTACAACAGTTAGGTGTTGAACAAGTGCAGGGAAACCAGTGTCACAACAAGCAGATAAAACAGAGGAAAACTGCTTGACTAAGATGTGTTTGACAAAACATGTAGCTGTTACCAAAAATGAACATCTTCAAAGTTGCTTCTCCTCCTCAAACAACACTGTCATTTGATAGAAAATCCTCAAATGAGTCCATGTTCCCATAATGTTCTTTAAGGAGACGTTACACTCTACTGTATAAGCTACAACCTCTCACAAGAAAGCTAAGAGGAAGCATGTTAGTAGAATGCAGGGAAACCGGTAGGACGCAAAATACTTCACATCGCTCACATGCTTACACATGCAAGGACCCACAGACCCACAGACCCACACGATGGAGGAATGATTCTTACCGTACATCGATCGTGATGTTGAAGCCTCTCACTACAGATGCTTACGTTTCCTTAATGCAGCTCCACTCATTCATACACACACACACACACACACACACACACACACGCTGCTGTGCCAAGAGGCACTGAGAATGCACACAAACACACACGCCACTGGGATTAATGGCTGCACGTGTGCTTGGAGCTAAAAGGCATATGAATGCGCAGCATGATTGGTGCAGAGCCTGGTTCGTTGCAATGAAGTATACACACACACACTTTCCCCCTGCTGCTCACACACACACACACAGGCACACACGTAAAAGGGGGCTGACAGGCGACGTCAGAGGGAAACGTGCAGTGATGACCTTGGATTTTCCCATTTGTCTTCTGCAAAAACACTCCTTCTCACTGAGACTGTGCAGATTTCACATGCTGCTCTGCTTACACACACACACACTTTCACGCACACACAAATCACCCATCAAATCATTTCACTCAGCAGCAAAGGAAAAATGAAAGAGAAACCAGGGTAGAACAGGAGAAGCCCTCCAACCCACGCAATCTCCTTTTCTCCCTCTCTCCACCCCCGGCTAGCATCAGTCTTTCCTTCCTTTCCCTCATTAATCTTCCCATGCTTCCTGTTTCACTTACTTTCAGTTTTTCCTCCCATGCTACTTATGTAGCTTACAACCACATTTCCTTCATTTTGCTAGCTCACCATGAAAATTTATTTTTTATTTTCCTAATTTTGTCACAGTTGAGAATAAATGATTGCTCTGACACAGCCTTGGCAGAGCTTTAATACTACCAATAAGCTGTAGAAAATGTTGGATTATATAACCATGTGTACCAGTATTTGAATTTTTAAAAACAAGTGGAACAGCAAACCTGTGAAAT
This sequence comes from Aulostomus chinensis, assembly GCF_037954235.1. Classification (NCBI taxonomy): domain Eukaryota; kingdom Metazoa; phylum Chordata; class Actinopteri; order Syngnathiformes; family Aulostomidae; genus Aulostomus; species Aulostomus chinensis. The sequence goes on along the minus strand of NC_141339.1, from coordinate 15,579,185 downwards.
ATGACAGCACTTACTAATTCTCTACTTGGGCTGATTATCTGACACTATGATGCATAGATAGAGTGCTTTTCAGCAGATGGTTCCCATTTATCGGATGGTAGAGCTGCTCCCAGAACAAATGTGGTGCAAAAACAAAATTCTCAAGTCAAGTCATTTTTCAACGTGTATTACAACACAGTCATGACTGTGACAAACATGAAGTCAGAAATCACTCCCACGTGACAAGCTTCTAATGAAGGTATTTACCATGAAACCAGAACCCTCATGATGCTGCAGTGTCCTTGTGAAACCTCAGCAACTGCACGATTTATTATGTATGCCTACTCAACCTTTTCAGTTGGGTATTTTCTGTTGTTTTTTTTTTTTTTATTCTAAACCTCCAAAGCTGATTATGAACACTTAAAACACACTCCGGAAATATATAATTATTAGGGAGCAAGCTGGGGTTAAGGCAAGCACTACCATTAAGCGGTGTAATAACAGGCCATTTCAGAGAAGTTTGCGCCTTTCTGCATGCTACAACATCATTTAAGGTTTGTGACCGTGTAGAAATAAGCACCGACTCAGAGGAAGGCGCTTCTGAGTGGAGCTGAAAGGCTGCCAACATGGGTTCACTGCTGATTGGTAGGGACCATCATACCCATGAGATGATGTAATAATTTTGCAACAGCTCAACCATGATGGAAATTCTACCTGCACTGAATCAACTACACAACAGCTAGGAAAAAAAAAAAGAAAAAAAATTGTTACTTTTCAACTGGTATCAATATTCTTCTGTAAAAAAAAATGCAAAATCTCACATGGTTTGTTAACTTACAATTTTGACAAGTTGTCGTGTCCGTAGTGTTGTATGATTTGGCACTTTGATTCTCAGCTGTAAAGTTCTGTGAATGCAGTGACTTAATTCACGATTCCTGTTTTTCAGAGTATATTTCTACTACAGTTCCACAGATAGTGTGATGCATTGGAGATGTAGATTTTCTCCCCGACTGTACATTCCCAATTACCCTATCCTGGGCTGTTGCGCTTATCGCTCCACCCACTGTTCCAATCTAACTTCCACTGTCACCATGGAAATAAGTATTCCATCTAGAGTTACTCCAATATTCCAACACTTTTTCATCAGTGTCATAGATTTTCCTGGTGAGGACATGGACAAAAAAAGAGAAGCAGGCAGACTGTAAGTTGCACTGTTTTGCTATTTGTGTATTTTTTTTAACATTGGTTATGTACAAGGTTGGATTCTAGCAATGGTTTTGCTTGAATAAGAGGCATAACTTAGATTTGAGCTTTTTTCCCCTGTTACTGAAGTATGTAATGATGCCTAGCATTTTTTCTTTGTTTGTAACGATGGTTAGTGATAAAATTGTGCTTAAAAATGAAATTTCAGGTGTCTGAACTTGAAATAAGTTCAAATGTGATTGCATTATGCCCAGGTTTGCAATCAATACAATTTCTCTTTCATCTATCAGCACTGTTTCAGCAGCCAGTGCTTCTTACAATTTTCAAAATGATTCTGAAGATCTGATCAAATATAGTGAATCATAGACAGTACAGGAATAATGTGAAGAGCACATTTTCCATTATGTACGATATTTTTGTTAAAAAAATATATAAAACCCTGACAACAATGTACAACCATATGGCTCTCCTTTCAAACATTGAAAGATGCACACACAGAGCAGAGGTTGTGTTGTCACTTACCCTTGCCAACACGATGGTCTAGAAGGGTACGACAGTCCAGTGCCAGCCTCTGAGAGGCCGGGACATCGGTTGCAGGCAAAGGCATGACACGCACACAAAAATACACACACACACACACACTAATACAAAGCAAACACACACTGCCAATCACATACAATAAAACCACTAACAGCAGGTTTAAAAATATCTGTCTCACCAGTCACCTCAGAAAGCCAAGAAAGATAAAAAGATGCAACTGTAATGTAATCCTTATCGGACACCTTCACTTTTACAAATTCCTTGAGATATACGAATATATTCTCTCTTAGAAGTACGGCAGTTCAGTTTAGCTGCAATAAACCACTACAAGCAAGCACACACAAACTTGTTGAACCCCCCCAAAAAAACAACTCCAAATTCGGTTTAACCTCAGAGCAAATGCAAAACTTCATCAAAGATCCAAGCAGAACAAACGATTCAGTGCCCTTGTCTTCCTGCGTCTTATTAATTTCATGTACATAGGCAGGTTGACCGTATTAACAAAGAGATTAGCGATTAGTCCAACTCTGCATTACAGCAACTCTGCTGCTCAGTGTGTGTCTCTCATTAATAAACATTTCACAAACACAATGGACCTCTCTATCCACCCAAGTCTCTCTCTGTGTCAAAGAGAGAGGAGGGTGGAAAGAAACAGGGAGAGAGGGGAACCGTGGGACATCCATTCAGGCAGTGGGCTTGACTCTCAGGGAATGTGGCAATAAGCAGATGCCAATGTGGGCAAAATGTCTGGGATGTTTTTCTGAGCAGTAACAGACATACACACACCTGGAACCCAGACAGAAAGCATCTTTAGCAAAACATCTTCAATGATTTAATGTGGATCTTTTTTAATTTAATTATCGCAGGATAAAGTGGAAGAGCAGATGTAGGGACTTTACAAATTGCCCACCTGTCATGTTGGATGCCAGTCACAAGGGGGCGTTGCTCTTCCAGGTTAACACAGACAGGGAGAAGGGTGGGACTTCAGCCCTGAACGGAGACTCCAACGGCGCCACGAAAATCAGGAAAACCGCAGGATGATCTTTGGCCTGTGGAGGTAGTTTGATGGAATTAGCCAAAAACAAAAACAAAACATATTCTTGTTATGAACCGTACAACATGTGTGAATAGTTCAAAACGATAAAAAAGCATCTGCTCAGCATTATCTGACCAGTGACGAGCAAATAGTGAAATGTACAGATGATGTCTTCTTGGGAGAAATTATGAATCAAGACAGATTCTAGTAAATGAATTTACCAATCATGCTAGCGATGCTAACTTCTGTCCTGGGTGGTTAATCGTTATCCCGTTCAACGAGATGTGCCTTACCATTATATTAATTAACCTGGACACAGCAATTCATTTTATTCCGGTAAGAGCACTAAAACTGAACGTTGTAAACCTAAACTAAATGCTAACATTAGCTACTGCTAATCGAGAAGTCCGTACGTTACCTATCTCATCTGAACAGTCTCAGTCATTCTTAACACTCTCTACTCACCATGAAGATCAAAACATTAAATTCCTCAAACGTGTCGCACAGAGGCAATTATTTGTGACCACCTAGACGTAAATAGAACTCTACCTGGGCGCTCATAAAGGCATACCCATTCATAAAAGTTAAGCCAGCGTTACTGTTCCACTAGCTAACAGCTGTCACTGGCTACGAGTTAATATGTGACAGCCCATCACTGCTACACAGCACCTTCTTTAATGTTTCTCCCCCACAGTATCGAATATGGCTTTAATATTGTGTCAAAAATATACAAATTTAGTATCTTTTAGAAGAGAATTCTTGAGTATTACGATATTGTGAGTGGATTGTATTCAAAAATATATTTATTAAACATGGGAGGGAAAAGTTTACTGTAAAACTTTGCAGTGTGATATGGAAAAGTAACCATGAACTAGGTTTATGTTAATGTGTACATTTTTGTGGTGATTTAACTTACAGTTGAATGCAGTATATAACTGCCGTATTTTGCTTTTTAAGTACTTTATAGTTAAGCAGTAGACAAGGGTCGTTCAAAGAAAGGCTCAAGGGCCAAATTTAGTCAGTCATGGTATATTTGGACTGCTAGATGTAACAGATACGTAGCACAAAAACATAACATAAGAATAATTATAAAAATCTAATTTGAAAACACACCAGAGACAGACAAATGGCATTTGAAAAGCACAAAATATGAACATCTTTGTTATTGGCCTGCAACCCACCGTATGGTTTGAGTTTCATTCATCCGTCCATCCATCTTCTATACCACTTATCTGTTAAGGGTCACTGGATTCTATCCCAGTTGACATTGGGCGAGAGGCGGGATTCACCTCGCACGGGTCGCCAGTCCGTCACAGGGCCATCAGGAGCAAGGGGCTCAGTATCTCGCTCAAGGACACTTTGACATGATCACCTGGGGAAGTGAGGATTGAACCAGCGACCCTTCGGTTGCCAGACAGCCACTCTACTGTACCTCTGAGCCACACCGCCCCGAGTTTCAGGTCACTAACAGTAAAAGCTTTGTCAACCCTAGGCTAGTTTGTGTTTTCTTATTCATCTTAGTAAAATTAAACGCAAGCTATCAAATAAAATTAAATCCCTTTTATAAGCACTCAGATACATGAACAGGTGTAATCAATTCAAAAAGAAACACCCTTTTTGTTTCAATTCATTTTATAATTTCACCATATTTACCAACAAAAATTTATGGAAAAAAAATGCTTGATCCTGTAAAAATTAATGGAAATAAATGAGGGAAAATGCTTTATCCTGCAATTCTAAAGAAAATGAAAACAATTCCTGGATTTGCTTAAAAAAAAAAAAAAAGAAGTTTGGGTTCTAGAAGCCTGATGTACCACTAAGTGTCATGGAAAATCAGCCTGGTAGTTTCAGTATTATTGATGGATGGCAATGAAAACAAATGAGGTAAATATCTCCATTTTATATTCTACATGAGATATGGGACTGATTTTAGGTCAAGTCTTTTGAGGAAGAAGATGTGAGACATGGTGGAAATGTGTCATATTAAGTGACACGGCTCTTTGAAGGCTATACTTGGTGTTTCTCATCAGACCACTTAGCATGCAAAGACATTCACTTCCCAGGGTCTCTTAAAGCCCACTAAGCCTTCAGATCCTTCAGATTGCGATCTGGCAGTATTTTTGTCCTCTTCCTGTCAGTCTCATGCTTCTGGGATGACCGGATCTGTTTTTGGCTCAGGGGAGTAAAAATTGTCTTGAAAAAGCTGTGGAGGTAGAGGTGAGGTCGAGGTATTTCAGGGGGTGCAGGGATTTTTTTTTTTTTAAAGTGAAGGGAAGCCTGTCATAATCCATTCATTTACCGGCACTGATTTTGCCGATGTCTGACCAACTCACACGCAGCTTCACTTTCTATAGTTTTATCAACGAAAAGTAAGCTTGCATCCCAACTCTCGTCCTGTACGCCACGCGTTTCAGACTCGCGCACGCCTCGTTTGGCGTAAGTGAAGCGTTGTGTGAGCATGTACTCTGCAGGGTCAGTTCTGTGGTGGGTCCGGCTTGAGAATCAGCTGATTAGTGTATAGCCCAAAGCAGTAAGCCTTAATACTAATTAGCTTTTATGGGTTTTACCTTTCATCCTAACTCCTCCCTCAGGTGGACACTCGCATTTCAATTATAATCACTAATACCGGTTGAGTTGTTCACTCAGACACATTTGACACGAGTGTTCATGACGATTGCACTGATTTATTAAGTGTACCTCATCACCGCAGTAATGGTATCTCATTGTACATTTTACATTTACATACACTCACCATGTGTTAGTGTAAGTGGTAGCAGTTATAGTAGAGCTAACTGCCTTAAACCAGGACCTATTTTTAGTTGGACAGTAATCAGTGGCATAGGTCTGATTTCCTGTACATAGTCACGTTGGGGCAGATGGGAACTCATTAGATCAGCCTTAGGAGCTTTGCGCGTTGCCTGGATACAATTAGCAAAGCAAGTCTCAACTCTAACCAGCTTATAACCATAGAGACTGTAGGTCCGGCAATGGTATCAGCAGTGGGCAGTAAGAAGTCACCATCTTCACCACTCAGGTCCATTTCACCTGATATTTTCTGTCTGATTCAAAGAAATCCTTCCCGTTGACACAGTCCGCTGTATCTTCTACGTGATCATCATATCATTATAAAAACTAAAAAGAAACGGTAGTTTATTGCTATCAGGGACCATGCATAGCTTAAATCTTTATCCCGGATTTAGCTTCTTTATTTTAAATCCAGCTGTTATTGCAAGTAGACTTTAGACTTATTTGATCTCATTTTATGGTTATTTCTTATCAACTTGTTCTATGCTTTTGTCATCCTTTTATTATATTTATATTGTTGTTTAATATTCCCTCAACATTTCTATTTTTTTTATGTATCCTGCCTGTCTGCAACTTATTTCTAAGGAGCTATGACTTTACCGTGATGTTATTTTTATGTTGATAGGTTTGAATCTTTTTTTGCTCGTGTATATTATGTACTGTATTGCGTAACTATTCTCTTTTTCACTCTGGCATTTCCATATGCTTGTATGAAAGGTGTTATCAAATAAAGATTATTATCATGATGAGAATTATTATCATAAAACCTTCTAATTCTGTCACCGTGTTCTAAATGGATGGAGTTGTGATCAAAACGTATTTCTCATGATTCACAAGCACCCCTGGTGGTCACTGAACCCCATTTTTAGGAAAGGCTTCCTTATTAGAAAGGACAGATGTAATAAACATGATTGGAAGCTCAGATTTTGTTTGTCGCGATCGAGTTCAGTAGGATCAGAGCAAAGGATTCATTTTTACGGTTTCCAACAGTTTTCCAGTCTTTCATTTATGGGCAAATTAGGCCGTTTGCGACGATGTTACTCCGCTTAAAGACTTTAAGTAGGTTAAAAAGGAAAGTTTAACAAGCCGAATATAAAAACAACAAACAAAAACAAACAAACCCTGATGTAATTAGTCCTGGTTTAAACTTTATTTTACCTGCACCTTATAAGATATGCACAATTTGTAATTGTGTAAATCATTGTACTGTATGGATTATGGAGCTGCAGAGAAACTATTGATGACATAATCTGGTGCGAAATTGGAACTGCACAGAAACAAAATCAGCATTTTGATTTAAACAACAGCATCACGCGGCCTTTTCATTTGACAGCTCACAGTTGAAGAGGACAGATTTCCACAAGGTCCAATTGTTGCCTTTTCAAACCGCTGCTAATATAAATGAACACGTTATTATGCCCTCTCAGAGAGATGTGATTTTAACATCTAAGCCAAAGCAGGTTTATCGGTGCTGCCTCGGATGTTGAATGACGATTGATGATGAATGTTGATGTTGTTACCGGGCGGGGGTTGATTCATCTTCTTTGCTTTCACAGCCGAGCTGAGATAATGTGTGAAACCACACACAGCCTGAAAGGAACAAGTCACCTCTGCGTCTGTAATTATACACTAAAATATACCAACATAACCAAGAGTATTCGGACAATGAGGAAGCAGCACTTTTTATTGATGTAAAAAGTACATAAAAACACTTATGGGGATAGAATTGAATGTAGAAATCCTGCTTGTAAAGGCTGACTCAAGTCAACTCATTGTCTTGGGGGCAAGTGACCTGCAGCTTTGCAAGCCAGCGAGTGTGGCTGCTGACTAACTAATCCTCTTTACACTCTTCACTCCTGCTGCTCTGCTTCATGGCAGTTATTGACTTCATTTCAAAACAGTCCAGGTGGTGACCTACAATCCTGCCGGCTCGGCTACACATTTTGGCCGCATATTTATCCCTGACTCTTCCACAGTTTTGGATACAGTAAAGTCTCTCCCTGGCTCACTCGGGACTACTTCAGCTTTATTTTCCCTTTTATGGATTATGCCGGAATTTTCAAATCTGTATACGGCCAATGTGCAGTGGAATCAGCGAGAGTGGATTATGCCTGGCCGGCTGAATATAACCTGGCAAAAGCTGAATATGAGGAGTGGATACGCAATATGCAAAACATAGCAGGTCAGTTTTGCAGATTTACGCAGTTTGTTTTCCAAACAGACTCTAATATTGAAAAAGAGTGTGTTTTTGTGTTTGAAATAGTTTTTCATGTTGTCAAACCTTTAATTTAGAAAATAGGAGGGTGTCTGGCAGAATAAGTACTCGCACCTCATTAGTGAAACTGGAATGCATCCTGTGTGATCAATAAGGCAATTAAATGTGCCTCTGTAATGACAGCCTTAATTAGAAATGGGCTGCCTCTTATATCGTGTTTTATCATACCCAGCGTGCGCTTTTTCGGTCTTGGTGAAATTCGGACTGGACAGTGGACAGTGAGTGGGTGGGACAGCACCATCTATAGACCCAGAACCACTTGGCGGAGTTAAACTCTTAGCATTAACCAGCTCAGGGCTAAATCTGGCATCCAGATAATTTGTTGGAAAGCTGTCTTTCTTCTGGCACATACTGTGTTAACACGTGGAACCTGCCAGGTGGCTTTTTGCAACGTGCTGACGTTTGCTCTATTCTGTCCAAATCAGAATTTCATATGGAAACAGATCTTTTTGAAGTTTTAGCCATAAAGCAAAAAAAGTCTTGCAGACTTTATTGACAACACATTACGTTAATACATTCAAAATAGCAAAGATTCTCCTGATTAGGCTCTAAAGTGGAGAGGAAACGTATAAAGGACACCCTCAACCAGCAGATTTGAACAAGGATACATTATAAGTGTTGAAGCTTTAAGTTAAAGAGGATGTGATGAGGGAAGTAGCACATAACGTAAGTAGATCAGTATCATATCATATAAAAAAGGTAATAACTGCATCAAGCTATAAATGTTTACCAAAGACCACTGTACTGATAGGATGAGGTCAACGTGTGCTTGTCAGCTTATTCATGCACAAGATGGATAAATATGTGTGCACATTCCATCTATTTAAACTGTCTGGCTTGTTGAAAATCCCAGTCAGACTGAAAAACGGACCTTTAATAGACTTGTTTTGAATGTTCATGTGCTTAAAGAATCCTTCCATAAAGTCAGGGTATTTATACAAGATGAAATAAGATCAATCAAACTCATTTCATTTACGTCGTGAATCATAATAGAGACTACAAAGAACTCAGAGAGCACATGCTTGCGCAAATGTGAACTTTTGGCCCCGGAGCTATTTGTGCTCAAAGCTATGCTTAAGCAGCGCTGAGAAAACCCTCACACCCCGTGCATGTCACAGTGTGTGGCTGTTCTGAAGAGCAAGATGGTGCTTAAACCAGATAATATTTGTTTTTGCCTGAAGGAGCAGACTAAAACTCACTCTGCGGTCCAGGGTGATACTCCTACTGCTATATAGCATAACTACAACTTCAGTTCATCTTGTAGATGTCCTCAGGCTGTGGACTCATCATTAAAGTTCGAAACCATCAGACCATATGCAGTCCAGTTACTACTGTTTTGAGTTCTATGGCCACCTGGCAGTGGTTACAACATTTCTGACCAAATTTGAGCTGGATCTGGTCGGCCCACAAGGAAGATATGATTACAATGTTTTAAAAATATATAGTTTTCTCTTTCCACCAGGTGGCGCTACTACTACTCTAACTTAAACTTTAATGGGTTCTTCATTGGTCCTTTCTATAGTCCTCCATCATGTGAGGTGTGTATTAGCTTCAGTTTTTGTGTAATCCTGCAGTCACATAGACAGTCACGGCTGAAAATATGATCCCTCGGAGGAATCCTTTGGAGAGCCCTGAGCAGATCTAGACTAGACTGTAGGAATTTACAGAGATCCAGCAACTACCCCATGGCCAAGCATTTGGTGACAATGGCGAGGAAAAATTCCCTTTTTAACAGGAAGAGACCTTGAGCTCAACCAGACTCAGGGTGAGCTAAAACTGCTCCGTGAAAACAGCTGCCTGCCGCAACTGAAAATGAGACTATATGAGCTGGAAGCAGCTGGAAATTGAGGTGATACTCACTTGGAAGCGTCATAAAGCTGAGGGGGTCTGCGGTGTGATAATTCAGCTGACTTTTTTATGTGATACATAGTTATTCAAACAAATAGTGGCTGTCAAAATTAATGGTTATATCTAAATCATTGACTGCAGTATAATTTCTCCTGTTGTAGGCTGCTGCCCTCTCCTGATCTGACACCAACATTTGAGGTCAGCAAAGGTCATCACCATGGTGACCTTTGCTGAGACAACACAGGTCTCCCCAGTGGGGTTGCGTGAGCCTTCCTGCCTGACTGCTACCTTGTCCCCGGGGCTGCGGCGGAAAAAGATGCTGTGGCAGAATGCTGTAAAACACATCATCATCCAGCAGGAGCTCAGCGCGCAGGTGACTGATTACCCATCATCCTCAGTGGATTCCTTTGCAAGCACAGCTCATAAATCAGTGTCCAAAAGCACAGTTCATAGATGATAACAACAAAACATATACCACGTAGATGCCAAGACAAAATCCTGATTAGTGTCTGGTATTGCTGTGAAAACATTTGTTTTTCTGCCATGCTCTGACAGGTGGGTGTGGAACCAGCACGCAAAATCTTTGTGACAGACTCTTACATGGAAGAGATCAACAGACAGATTCGCAACAAGGCCTCCCGTGGGATCACAAAACGGCGCTCCTCCACATTCAGAGTCCACCCTTCCCACTCCCGTGGTTCCACTACTACACACACCAGCTTTGGGGGTTCTTGTCACGACTACACCAGCGACAGTGACTTCTTTGTGCAGTGGGGCCACATTATACGTGGTGTCCACATTCCTACCCTGAGGCACACTTTCAAGTCCCGTGACTTGGAGAAACTTTACCAGCAACACTCTTCTCACCAAAGACGCAACTCTTTAGCCATTACCAATGTGATTGATGTCATGGCCAAGTTACATATATTGGTTCTCTACCTTGCTTTGGCGCCAGAAGCAGTCACAGACACTCTGCGTGGTTGCCTCACAGGCGTGTTCATGGTGTTAGCTGTGGCACTCTGCATTGTCGTGCTAACCTGTAAGGACTCCATGTCCCCGAGGTGGCTTCATTACGCTGGCCTAGCTAGCTGGCTCTCACAGACAACGCAGGTTCTGGGAGGACTGGTATATGGACTTGAAAAAGACCCGTCATGGTACGTTTTGTTCACATTGTTCGCCACATACACACTGCTGCCATTACCTCTGCTGTGGGCCATGTGCGCTGGCTCGCTAACCTCAGCATCGCACCTTCTGCTGGAGATAGTATGCCACTACAACGATGCCGTAATTTTGAGAAAGGTAAGCAAATTGGCAATCCTTGAAAAAGTTGTCCTCTTTTATTCAGTGTTTCATCTGAAATGTCTATGAATTACTTATTAGGTATTATTACAACTAAAGTAGTTCTTCAGCTATGCGGCTTGAGCAGTCTACTGTGTTACCTACCAACACGGGGGTGACTGGTACAGCTCCCTGTGTTGAGGGGAGGGGTAGAGCAACAACCAGGACAGCCTGATAGGGTCAATCAGTGAGGTACAATTAGGAGACAAACCAAATCATAGCATAAATCATATTTGCACATTTCAGCAAGGGTTTTTATTGAATACATATGTGAATATGTGAACTAATATTGAACTTGAATATGTATATGTTCAGTGAATCGCTGTGTTGGGTTTATTAATCTATCAATGTACATTGAGGCTAATGCTAAAGTGGTGTTATAGAATATCCCTATTCTTGCGTTGGGTCTTGGTAAAATGAACGTGAATGATGAGCGGTTGATCTTTCTTTTGGCTCCAGGTTTTTGCCAAAGGCCTGCTGTATCTGGGTATGAACACAGCTGGATTGTTCATTCACTACCTGACCGATCACGCGCAGAGACAGGTGTTTCTAGAGACGCGGCGCTGCATTGAAGGTCGCCTCAAACTAGAGCAGGAGAACCAGAGACAGGTAGTGTGGAACAGTCTTACCATCATTATAAGACGTGTGAGAAGCTGTCAAAACAATAAGAAAACGTAATATTTTACAGCATATGATTTTAAAACTTGGCTATTTTGTACCTTGACTGTCTGTAGAACATTCACCAGTACTTTTGCAGCTCATGTATGAAAAGGCATTATGCCATAAATCCTTGAAAAGTTTATTATTCCTCCGCACAGGAGCGTCTGGTACTGTCGATCCTGCCCCGATTTGTTGCCTTGGAGATGATCGCAGACATGAGCTCTATGGAAGATGAACTCAGTCCTCAAGAGTTTCACAAGATTTACATTCACCAATATAGAAATGTCAGGTACATGCACACTACTACTTACTCTTTTTTGTGGGTCTATAACATTGATTCTTGGATTTTCTGCTCATGCACTTCTGGTGAGATGTCACAACTCTTTTTTCCGTCTCTCCTTTCGGTAGTATCCTTTTTGCAGACATCAAGGGCTTCACTCTGTTGTCCATGAACTTAGCAGCTCAGGATTTGGTTCGAACACTAAATGAACTCTTTGGACGCTTTGATCGCTTGGCAGAGGTAAAAGCAATTTGTGTTTGTTTAAAAAATTCTTAAGTCTTTGAGACAATTCTGTGACACCGTAACCCGTAAAGAAACTTTTATCTTCTATTTTCTTTACTGTCTTGTCTCTCCAAAATTACAGGACCACCAATGCCTGAGAATAAAGATTCTTGGAGACTGTTACTATTGCGTGTCAGGGGTTCCTGAGCCACAAAGGGCCCATGCTCGCCATTGCGTTGAGATGGGTCTTGCTATGATCACCACAATACGGTAGGCCAGCTGAAGTGATGGGGGGGGGCAGTTCCCCCATGAGGGGCATAATTTTTTTAATTTTTTTTTACTATTTTTACAGCTCAGACATGCAAATCATGACAAGTATTCTAAATTCAACCAGAAACATTAACAGGTAATTAATCTACCACTCCCTAACACCAGGACCGTGCGAAAGCAGCTCAACTTTGACATGGACATGAGGATCGGGATCCACTCAGGTTCTGTTCTGTGTGGTGTGCTGGGCCTGCAGAAGTGGCAGTTTGACGTCTGGTCTTGGGATGTGGGCATCGCCAACATGCTGGAGGCAGGCGGGATACCAGGGTGTGTCGTCAGGCCTTGTTGCTAGGTCACATTGATGTAGAACAGTTCTTCATAGGTCATCACGGGTTTTCTTCCCTCAATTAGACGAATCCACATCTCAAAGGCTACTCTGGATTGTCTAGAAGGCACCTACCAGACAGAGGAGGGTCATGGACGTGACAGGAATGAGTTTCTACGGAGACATAACATCGACACCTTCCTCATCTGCCCTCAGAAGGAAAAGAACAAAGCCGACCACACAGAGCCCCCCAAGCTCCTGAAGACGACTCGAACCTGGAATGCAGAGATGCCTTTTGGGAATGTCATTGACATGAATAGGGTAAGTCAAGAAAAGAGGGAAAACTTTGTGTATATAGCTTTGAATGTTTAAATGCAGTATGAATGACATAGAAGACATCTTTGATTATTTATCCTTAGAAGCTGATGGATTTCACATTATTCCTACTCCTTGTAGATCTTGGCCTCCTTTACCAATGGCTCTCTGCCTAACATATGGCAGTCCACCTCCAAGCAGATTAACGAACGCATCAGACACGCTATTGTGGTCCGGAGCAGTGAGCGTATGCACAAGGAGCACATAATACCACTGACCCTTGTGTTCAAGGACACACACATTGAGGACAAGGTATGGAAGTGAAGCAGGAAGCTCAGAGTCAGTAATATATTAATGAAAGAAGTTTATGTTCAAATCATGCCAACTTCCTGTGCTCTTCTTTTTTTCACGATGGTCCAGTTTTCCCAGATGAGAGATGAAATGTTCAACTCCAACCTGGTCTGCTCCTTCATCATGCTCCTCTTCCTCATGGCTGTCCAGGCGCTAATCCCGGCCCCCAGGTAGTAAGACGCCAGCACTGTCCAATCAGAGCGCTCACCTTTTGCATTTCCTCATTTCATGTATGTTATACAAACAATAACAAGTTATGGAAGGTGAAAGTTTGTAGGAACTTCTCCTGTTCATACTTACCATTAACAGATATACGTTTATTTTGACGAGGGAACAAATTAACAGGCCTCATGACTTGTAAAATGTGATGGAAAGATTGGATTCTGTTTAAATACTACGTAAATATTTTTCCATATTAAAAATTCAGTTAGCTCATTAAAATTGTTCAAAAACTGCCTTTCTTCCACCTTCTTCTTTGTCAAAACAGCATGAACACGTGTTGACCTTCACAAATTGTTAGTGCTGGCACGCCACACCTCATCCGATCTACTGTTTTTAAGAGAATTCCGACAAAGCCAGAACTGCATTAATATTTACACATTCACTACCTTCTCCTTTAATCCCGTTTTTATCTACAGGTTACTTCCCACCGTCCTCCAGTTTTCCATCTTTCTGCTGGCCTACTTGCTGCTGCTGTTGTTGGCGCTGGCTGAGGAATTCAAGTGGACTCCTCCAGCACTGCAACAGTTCTGCTGCTGGATCCACGAAAACAACAGTGCTCGCAACATCCTCACCTTGACCGCCATCGTCATCAACTTCGCTCTAGCCTCCAGTGACATGGTGAGCAATACCAGATGGGATAGGAAACTCAGAATGCTCATGAAATTGTGATAAGCACTTTTTCTACAGAGGCAGATCATTTTCAGTATAAACCAGCCCCATTAAAAGGCATTAATATTTGTGAATCCTGACATCAATGCCCTACTAAATCCTAATTTAAGTCAAAAGAGATACTCCACATACTGAAGATACCCTCCAAGCCTGAGTGATCCAGATCTGTCAACGCATTTATTTTTAAACTTTTTTATTCACAATTTCCCTACTTTCTAATACAGGTACTAGAACAAGACCCTGCAGAATAGATAACCTCTCTCAGGGTTACCAGCCAATGCTTTTAAATCCAAGTAAAATAAAAGTACACGCAACAGTATCATGAATGTAGCACCCCAAACGTTTTCAGTCTGCAGTAGAACGTGATATTTCTGTGTTTTTCGTGTAGATTTGGTGCATTCTCGCTGACACAGGCGAGGTTAATGGAGTGGACAGGACCAGCGCAACCTCACGTCCCCTCAGTTTGTGTTCTTACCCTGAGGTAACAACAAGAGAATTTTAATCTGTATGTTTTTACCAGATGCTATCTAATTTCCGGTGGATGTGTCTCATGTATCTATGTAAACAATTATTGTTGCCATAAACATTAAGGCAACTTGAATTCGCTCCTCTCAAGCGTGTGAGAAAGGAGGTTGCTAATACAAATGTATTCCTATGGCCAGCTTGAGCTAGTAAAAATATTCTAGTTTGCTCTTTTGCAAACAAGAAATGTTATGTAGTAAAAATGAGTGTCTCATCAGTTTCTTTCCCTCTTCTCACTCCATCCCTATCTTATCTCTCCAGCTTTTCGTGTTGAGCGGCGTGATCGCCATGGTGACCTGTGCTGTGTTTCTGCGTCTCAACTCTCTGCTGAAGTTAGCGGTGCTGCTGCTGGCGGTGGCTTTCTACTCCTACCTCATCCACCTGGCCTTCCTTAGTCTCATGCGTCATGATACGCAGAACAGGTCAGGATGAAGCTGCAGATGAGCGAAAACGCCGCTGAATCACTGTTGGAATGTCTGACGTCTCTTCCTCTCTGCACAGGCCTCAGTACGTCAGGAGAAAAGGAATCTCCATTCTTCTCATGCTCATGTTTATCATTGCCGTCTTCTACAACGGACGTCAGGTACTTGTTAGCGTGAAGTTGAGATAGCTGTCATGTCACCCGACTGTAATCTGTAGGAATGTGTTGCGTGCTTGGGTGATGTTGTGCCTGCTTTTTGCTCTCCAGTGGGAAGCCACGGCCAGACTGGACTTCCTGTGGCGTCTGCAGGCTCAACAGGAAGTGGAGGACATGAGGGAGTTACGGGAACACAATGAATGTCTTTTGCACAACATTTTGCCCATGCACGTGGCTCGACACTTCCTGGACCGCAGCAAGAATGACGAGGTGCAGACAATGTTGTAGATGATGTTTGACTGTGGTTTTGTCTGTTGTTCAATGTATTTCAAAATGGGAATAACAATGCACTACCCTCATGAAGTATTTGGCAATTACCATTAATTCATGTTGTATTTCTGCAGCCAGACTGTTAGATCCACAGGTCACTACTTATTATCTTTGAAAATAGTTCACTACCTCTAGCCTATAAAACTTAATGTCATACTGTTTCCATCAGCCTATTCATCAGTCCAACACATTGGTCCAGATTGATGTTTATGATGTTTTCAGGAGCTTTACTCCCAGTCCTATGATGAAGTGGGTGTTATGTTTGCCTCCATCGCCGGGTTCAATGAGTACTTTGAGCAAATGGAGATCAAACATGAAGGCGTTGACTGCCTCCGACTGCTGAATGAGATCATCGCCGGCTTTGATGAGGTGAGTTACTTTTCAGAATGTTAGCATCTTAGCAGTATCTGAATAAACTGACTAAAAACTGTGTGAGTGTTACAGCATCTTTTATGTGCTCGTTATGATATTCTCCGCTTAAAGGACTTCTGTTTTCACTTCCACCTTAAAGGTCCAGGATGTAGAATGGCTAATCAGAAGGCTACTGGTTCCATTCCCCAGCTCCCAAAAGCTATCAAACCCCAAATTGCTCCTGCTGAGCCATTTAGCATGTCAGCCTCCACCTTCACTGTGTCTATACTGTGTGTGGATATGTGTGTACCACTTCCATAAATGTATGTATGTAAAAGCAGTAGCAAAAAAAGTAGCTGTGTGTAAAGTTTCTTCTAAATTTGCTACTTTAGCTTGTCACAACTGTCATCATGTAGTCATTTGATCTGATCTAGGAGCAGCATGAGGTATAGCAATGCTGCACCTCTATAGGCTTCTGGAAGTTGGCCAGCCAGAAGTGGGCTTTGAGGGAGGGGGTCTTGAGGAGACAGGAAGGTGAACTGAGGGAGGCCAGTGGAGGATGTTTCTTAAACTGTAAATCAACCACTCTAAATGTAAGTGACTCAATTTATTTAATGCTTTCCTACCTTTTCGGCACTCACAGAATTTTACAGTAATGCAATTCAAGGTGCCAACCAAGTGCCGTTGGTTATTTGCTCAAGGACACTTCAACACAGCCTCTGAAGGCGCCGGGGATCATGCCAGCAACCGTCTGATTGCTATACAGCCACTCTACCTCCTGATCCAGAGGTGGAAATGAGCACAACAGGTTCTCTTCAGTATCTAATCTATCTGTGTCTTCTGATAAGTTGTTGGAAGAGTCTTATTTCCACTTCGTGGAGAAGATCAAGACGGTTGGGAGCTGCTATATGGCGGCCTCTGGTTTAGCTCCAGATAGACAGGTGTGAGATCTACATCCTGTTTCTTTGGCAGTATTCCTCCCCTCTTTTAGTTGCCCTGCCTGTGTCTAAATAGCCATCTATCCCTGCCAACACTCTTAGGTGTCCATGGATGAATGGAATCACCTGAGCGAGCTGGTTTTGTTTGCATTGGCAATGCAAGAGACCTTGAAGGAGATTAACAGGCATTCAGCCAAAAACTTTCAGCTGCGTGTGGGTAAGTGGCGAGGTTATTGACTTAATGCACACACACACACACACACACACACACACACACACACACACACACACACACAAACTTCTGTAAACAAGGACCAATTAATATTGGCCACTTCGTCCAAAGAGCTCCCACATCACACACTCACTACTGACTTCCTTTAAAGGTTTCAGAGACGTAACAGTCTTTCATCTACTTGTCATGAAAACACGGGTGACTTCACATTAATTCCCCATCTAAGTCAAAAATCTGTTTTTCTTCGTGTTCCTACACTTAAATTTTTCAGCTTCACAGTGTAGAATGATGTATGTACAGAGTTTTCACATTCGTAAATGCAAGCATAAATTTTCTCTCCGTTCAACTGATTTTAATAGGCCGAGCTTTGAACGTGATTTGTTTCACCACAAATAGCTTGGAAGCCAAACCACATCCGTGTTTAGCATGCACAACTATGGTGTGGAAGCCTGTGGCCACTAGTGCACGAAAACTGAGAATGGACTTTATAGTCAAGCAGTTACATTTATAAATTTGAAGAAAAGGAAAAAAACATGTTCATGTATTCTTACGCAGGCGTGTCAAGGGTTTTAATGTATTTACATTTTCACTTCACAATTACCCCAGAATGCACATAAAGCCAGCTATGTATATTTAGTTTAAAGCTAATAGTGAAGCTAACAACAGCTAGCTACAGCAACAAAACAACAGCAAAACTCCCCAAAAGTATCAGTTTACAGACTCTCAAGTGCATCATCCAGAATAATTCCTGTCTATTTTTTTTAATCCAAACACTTTGATATGAGATTAAAACATTTAGAACACTTCTACTTCATGAGTTAGTTCCACTGAATGTGCTAGCTGGTTGCGCTTGACACCGCCATGAACGAGTGCCAAACGGGAAGAATTATAGTTTGCTTTTAGCTCAGACCAAAGTGTCTGTAGATTATTTACGATATGGTTGGATAAAGAAATTTGGATTAAACAGAATGATGCGTATTTGGAAACCAGCATTTTTGCCTATGAGCCTCCATAAGCTTCAAGCTAATGGCTATCTCTCTCTGCACTCTGGAGTGACACCGAAGCAATGCAGGAGGGGAAAAAATGTCTCTGTGGGCTCAAAACACATATTTGTTAGCGCTACACTTTTTGGGTGAGGTATCACTTTAATTTGTTGTCTCAAACAGGAATTGCCCATGGGCCAGTGGTTGCAGGTGTAATCGGGGCCACCAAGCCCCAGTATGACATCTGGGGGTCAACGGTGAACTTGGCCAGCCGCATGGACAGCACAGGGGTGAGCGGTCGCATCCAGGTACCCGAAGCTACACGGAAGATCCTGGCAGAATGGGGCTTTGTCTTGGAGCTACGGGGAGAAATCTTTGTCAAGGGGGTGAGTGATTTTACTGATGAAGCCTTGTCATGGCCTCTCTCTCTCTCTCTCTCTCTCTCTCTCTCTCTCTCTCTCTCTCTCTCTCTCTCTCTCTCTCTCTAACTGCTGTGGCTGTGAGGAAATCGGATCAGCTGACCAAGTGACCTCTTCTAAGTGCCAACCTGATACTATTTTCTTATTTTGGAACTGTCCTTTATTTTTTGTCCTATTCTTGCGTTGTCCACATTGGATTGTTTTATGCACTAATTTCATTTGATCTGATTTCATGATTCATCGCAGTATTTGCGACACTTGCAGGGAGGAGGCTCTCAATCTTACAATTTTAATCAACATGACCGGCACCTCTGTGTCTTCCCCTCTTCCTATGTGTCATATGTGAGAGTTGGAAATATATTTTGTACCAACATTGGTTGACAAATTGTTAAACCCAAACAAATGATCTCACAGGGGCATCTAAAAAGGGTTTGACTGAACATTTTTCTCACATTTTGTCATGGCAGGATCATCATCCAAAAGCCCTGAAACTGGCCCACCTGGATCAAATTGCTTTTTAAAATTCTTGCTTGTGCTATAAAACCTGATTTATGTGGCTGATGTGAGAACACTGATCAAACTCTCAGAGTAATCAGAAAGTCATGTCAGGGTCTGAGTGTAGAAATGACCCGAGGGAAGGGTGAAACAAGGGAGACATCTAGTGGTGAAAAGGGGAGAAGTGCAGGTAGAGTCCCACCTCTCAACTTCATCGAGGCCATTTATCAAACCTCCCACGCCAGGGGTCGAAAACTCAGAGCCAAGGCCCTGTCCCAGAATTTAACTCAGCCCTCCTCCTGATATCCAATTATAGGGAAAATTGCCCCACAAGTTCTCTCAACCTCCATTCTTGTGGATAAACACAAACAAAACCCATTTTTGGAAAGAAAACCTTTAAGAAAGTAATATTATCTTTTGGTGTTTATTCTTAGTTCAAAGCTAACATTACCTTTTGCCCCGTGTTCTTCAAGGCTACCTTTATCTTTTTGCGTATGTTCTTACTTCAAGACTACCTTTATCTTTGGGTGCTTGCTCTTAGTTCTAAGATAACTTTATCTTTTGATGTTCACCTTCATCCTCTTGACCTCAATACCATAAAGTGACTTACTTATATGTAAATCAATTAATCTAAATTAGAAATATTGTAATTTTAATATCAGAAACTTAAGTTACATTATCCATCCAGTTTCTACATCTTATCCTGTTAAGGGTCGCGGGGGGGGCTGGAGCCTATCCCAGCAGCCTTCAGGCGAGAGGCGGGGTTCACCCTGGACGGGTCTCCAGTTCATCACAGGACCAACACATAGAGACAGACAACCATTCACACTCACAGTCACACCTACAGTCAATTTAGAGTATCAATCAGCCTCGTCCCCTCTTGATGTCTTTGGACTGTGGGAGGAAGCTGGAGTACCAGAGAGAACCCACACAGGGAGAACATGGAGACTCCACTGGCAAACTCCAATGCTCGAGCCAGGACTCGAACCCGGAACCTTCTTGCTGTGAGGTGACAGTGCTGACCACTGCACCACCGTGCCGCCAGGTTACATTATATTTCTGATCAAATATGTAAACCCAATCTAAAATATTTGACTATAAAGTGTCACATTTACTGAGACTGTTCCTAAAATGGGGCTGCACGGTGGTGCAGTGGTCAGCACTGTCGGCTCACAGCAAGAAGGTTCCAGGTTTGAGTCCCAGCTCCAGTACAGGATCTTTCTGTGTGGAGTCTCCATGTTCTCCCTGTTCCTGTGTGGGTTCTCTCTGGTACTCCAGCTTCCTCCCACAGTCCAAAGACATCAAGAGAGGACGAGGCTGATTGATACTCTAAATTGACTGTAGGTGTGATTGTGAGTGTGAATGGTTGTCTGTCTCTGTGTTGGTCCTGTGATGGACTGGTGACCTGTCCAGGGTGAACCCCGCCTCTCACCTGAACGCTGCTGGGATAGGCTCCAGCCCCCCCCCCCCCCCCCCGACACTTAACAGTATAAGATGTAGAAAATTGATGTTTGGGAATCTTTTTTTTCTTTTTTTATTATTTTTCTCCATGGAAATGAAAAGTTCAGAGAGTTCCTGTTCAAAATTGAGTGACGGTTTCTGATGTATTTATACCATCCAAACAACTGAAGGACAGTTCATTCAACTGAATTTACACACTGACAGAGAGGTAGCGGGCAGATTTGGGGGTTCTTCATGTCCTCTTCAGAAGGACATGTTATGTTACAGTTAATATAATACATATAATACATTTGCAGGTGAGCGAGTGTCAAGGGAAAGTCCGCACCTATTTCATCAGCACCATCCGAAGCAAGAACGCCATTACCACAACTGACGGGCACCTGGGTGGAAGGACGGGGGGACGCATGACGCTGGCAAAAGTGGTGTTTGGTTTGGTCCAAGCCAGACACAAGGAGAAGATGAGGGAGACCAACGGGGGGTTCGCTCTGAAACCCTGCACCATTCAGTGCTGATGGAACCGTCGGATCCGCTGCTGGGGGAGGACACAGTCCAGCCATATCGTTTTTACCGGTTTACTTTTTTGTTGTTCTTATTTCATATCTTGCCATGACAAAATTAGCTGCACACAGAGAAAGTGTTGCTGCTGGTTTTAGAACTCAATAGAACCTTCATGACTGTGTCCTCCTCAGTAAGATCATGTTTTTAGATTTTTATTTATATTTGCGCTTTAATATAGAAACTTGATCAGTCAATATTTCTGAACAGAATACAGTGGTATGAACTTTATTTCGGGGAGAAACAACTGCCATACTCAGCTGCCATAAATCAGCACAGCCACATCAGGATATTGTTTTCAGTTGTAACTTCATTTTATTAAAAACGAACATGGGCCAACAAATTTTTCTTTTTTTTTTGCTGGAAAAATACTCTGCAGACCTCTCAGCCAAACACAGAGAATACCTCAAAAACAGCCAGTACAACCTCATAGTTTTTGAATGGCCTACACAACACAGCAAGTTTTCTATGTCCTATCTACCGTCATCACTTTTTCGTCTGTTTTGTATTGTGAGATGATTTCATTACTTCCACCAAGTTCTACTGTTATCCAAATTTTCATTTCGCCTTTATAGAGACTTTGGTCACTGCTGTATTTCACCTCACCAAAAACTCAGAAAACAAACGTCACGTGATTCACTTTTCAAAAATTAAACCTGCTTTTCTTGCCAGCTCTTGTGTCACAGTGTCTGATTTGCCTTTGTCCTGTGTCAAATATATGCATTTAACTTTTAAGAGAAATAATGATTTTTTTTAATGCAAAGCTATAAAAACTGAGTCCTCATCCACCATTTAGGTTTATTTTAAACGTTTCAGTTTAAAATTTAGCTTTAGACTCATCCCATTTAGAACTAAACATTTATGTTTTTCGTGTGTTTAAATGTATAAACTGAGGATTTAACGTCTAGGTTTAGATTTAATCAGATTTAACGTTCATTTTCTGTCACAATTGTAACTTTTATTCAAGATGCATATTTTGAATCTGTGGGAGATTAGCTAAATGGGAAGAAAATGAAGTTGATATCGAAAATGGATACGTCTGAAAAGTGTAATCTGATTTTGGGTACCCCCTACTTCTTAATCATTCACATTTCTCTCGACTCGGTTAGTGCTGTCTGCGTGCAGCGCGGGTATTCTGCTCGCCCCGCCCACTAATCGTCTATAACATGACGATGTGTCACTCTATAGGCGGAAAGGGCTCTCATCTGATTTACAGCCACGATGTTTGCTGTTGTCTGGTCTTTAAATGCCAGTAGGGCCTCACGTCCCGTCCAATCAGGTCTTCAGTCTAGATTCAATCCGTCAGGTCCTTACTGGAGCTAAAGTCTCTTTAGTGAGCAGGCAAGTCCACGTCACATCTTAAACTCAATTTTTACAGCACCTTTCATGCAGGTTGAAATACAGAAATTGGCGAGGGGTATATGTTGAGTAAAATTTATTTAAACGGGGACTTTATGTGAGTCATCTTGGGGTACAGAACGTGAAGAGAAGAAAAGCTGTAATAAAGAGATAAAAACCATTATTTAAACCCCCCCCCAAAAAAAAAACTAGAAAAATGATGAAAATAATGTATACTGATAGATAATAACGACACTAATATATGCTAATAGACGGGAGTAACAATACATTCAGTATATGGGCTTGTATTGACGGTAATATTAGGTTAGAAGTAACTTTTAATGATGTTTGGTGCATTAATAGTTTTGACTGCCGCGTCATCCCGATGTATGGAAACAGAGACAGAGTGAGACCTCTTCCTCTTTACTCTCGTCTGGGCTGCTGTGCAGACACGCGGGTTCCTCTCTTGCTCGGTGCTTTGATTGTTGTGTTTCGCTTTCGTCGCTGGAAAGTTGCTCACTCGGTGAATTTCTTAGATTCGGCTGTAACATTTGGAGAAGTATGGCAGACTCCCAGGAGGACAAGCTTTACCGTGCAGAATACGCTAAAAGTGGCCGCGCTTCTTGTAAGAAATGCAAGGAGAACATCGCTAAGGACTCGCTGAGGATGGCTATCATGGTGCAGGTAACGCCGTCTTGCTTAGTCTCCCATGAAGAGAACTGCTCAGCTAGCTAGCTTTACCACACTGGAGCTATCTTATCGGGACCAGTCCGCTTTACTCCTGCACATAAAACGTTTTCGCCCTCTAAACGCCTCATTGCACGGGGCGTTTATGCAGAATTAGCGAGGTTATCAGCGGATTCTGTGGCTTTAGGCCCTCGTTAGCCTTTAAATGGCAGACAGCGTCCATGAAGGCTTGAGCTGATGAGCCTTTCTTGGTGACGGTTCTTCATCCTGATAAGTTAAGATCCTACGATTAGCGAGGCGATATAAATTTGATGCCTCAAGGAGGTAACCAGTGAGTTTACCGGCACAAAAATCATCCTCTCAGATGTTCAAATCACATCTAAATCATTCATAGACTTTTGCTGGAAGACATTATTTTCACATCACCGCACTTAAGTGTTTTAGCTTCCCTGTCTCAAACGATAAATGTGCAGAAATTGACTTTGGAGGAAGATTGGTTGTTTGCAGGAAAATCGGATATTTTAAGGGGGCGGGGCTACATGTATGATTTGTGACATCACAAATAATCTGGATGTCAAACCTGGAGCTACAAACAGCATGCACAAATTCGATGTGATCACTTAAAGTCTCCAGACATTTCTTGCATGTATGTGTACACAGATTTGACTTGTGGCTCACTACATGTGAGTGGGATTCTTGAACTTCAAGGCAGTGAAATCTGCTACTGCCCCAAGGAGAATCGTCTGCACAGAACCAACCTGATTCATGGCCTTTGGAGCGGCTCCTCATTTTCAATCAGCTGACTGATCCACTCTGAGCCACTCTGTGGAATTACAGTCTCTTCTGTCATTTGCTGTGCATCGTTTAATACTGAAAACATCGAATGCATGCGCACGTTTCATTTAGACATATAAAATCAGTAGTTGACGCTGGGTTGGTTCAAGTTCTTGCTGTTGTTTTGTACCTCGTGATGCCAGTAAAGAACGCCATTTTGTCTCTAAATTACCAAAAAAAAATCCCTCTCTGTAACCTTTCGTCCTGCAGTCTCCCATGTTTGACGGGAAGGTCCCACACTGGCACCACTTTTCCTGCTTTTGGCTGCGAGCTTCAGCTCAGTCCACTGCTGACATCGCCGGCTATTCTGACCTCCGCTGGGAGGACCAGGAAAAGGTCAAAAAGGCCATTGAAAGCGGTGGAGCTACCGGAGGTCAGTGTGGTAAAATATTTGACCCGCGGGCCAAAATTGTTCTTCTCGAAGTTTTGATTTGACCCTCCAGTTTTGAGAAACAAAAATAAGAACGAACTTCGTTTGTGTTGCTCCTTTCGTACTAAAATTACAGCTCAAAGTGCTTCACAGCAGTGAGGGGAGAACATTAAAAACACCACCTGTTAAAAAAAACAAAAAAAAGACAGAATGCAGACTGTAAGGTGGAACTGAAAAAAGAGTAAAACGCATGAAAGAGATGCAGTTACTGAGAGAGTCTACAACAGTGCAGCAGAGAGCAGGGGCAAAGTTCAGTAAAGGGGAAGGTAAAGAAGATACTTTGAGCCCTTTATAAAAGCCACTACACCAATCTAGAATAATAATAATAAATTAGAAACACACATTTTTAATCAAAAGCTCTTGAATGGCTGAAGTTAAGGACTAATTTCTTACGTTACGACGCATTTGTGTTCTCCTCCTCATTGACTTGCCGTTCGCTCCATAGATGTCTGCAAAGCATCTCTACTCTGATATCTGGAGACGCTGACACTTTTATCGATTTGAATGGGAAAACTGTCTTCTTTCAGGAAAAGCGGACCAGAAAGGCGGGGCGAAAGGAGAAAAGACCCTGAACGACTTTGCGGTGGAATATGCCAAATCAAACCGCAGCACCTGCAAAGGCTGCGAGCAGAAAATAGAGAAGGTTTGTCGGCGCTTGTGTTTGCCCTGACGACGGCTGACAGTGTTGCACCGACCGAAGCGGGAGTTCCTGCTCAAGTTATGATGCAAACATGACGATGGGTGCACTAGTAAGCCTCTGGTCTCTCCTCCAGGATCAGATCCGGGTCTCTAAGAAAGCCGTGGACCCGGAGAAGCCTCAGCTGGGCCTGATCGACCGCTGGTACCACACGGCGTGTTTCGTGAGCCGCAGGGAGGAGCTGGCCTTCAAACCCGAGTACAGCGGCGCCCAGCTGAAGGGTTTCAACGGGCTTCGAGCGGAAGACAAGGAGGAGCTGAAGAAGAGGCTTCCTGCGGTCAAATCTGAGGGGTGAGATGAAGGAAAGATGTTTTGGGGATATTTTACATTCACTTCAGGACCGTCAAAGGGACAGAGGTGAAGTTGCTGTCTGAGATACGTGTAAAAGTACCTGATTCAACCTGTTTCCTTTTTATTCTTTGTCCCTTTCTGCCTCATTTTCAAAAACTCTTCACCGTTATCTTTTTGGTGTTTTTTTTTTAACAGCTTATGTTTTGCTCTTTTGCTCCTCCAGAAAGCGAAAATCTGATGAGGTGGATGGAGCATCCAAGAAAAAGAAGAAAGAGGAGGAGGAGGAGAAGAAAAAGTTGGAAGAGCAGTTGAAGGTAACTTGTTCAGCAGATCTGAGCGGACATCCATAAGATCGATCAAAGAGCGGTGCGCGGTTCTTATTGTTGCGGTTCTTATTGTTGCTCTTTGTGTGTGTGTGTGTGTGTGTGTGTGTGTGTGTGTGTGTGTGTGTGTCCCAGAACCAAAGCCAGCTGATCTGGGGAATTAAAGACAAACTGAGGAAGTATTGTTCTATCAATGATATGAAGGAGCTGCTGATTGCTAATGGTCAGGAAGTTCCCTCAGGAGAGTCGAATGTGAGCAACCTTTATCTTCTCTGCTGATAAGTGTCAACTTTTTTTTTTTTTTCCTGTCTTCTGCCGTCTGACATTCATGTCTGTTGTGTAACTGGCAGGTGGTGGACAGTGTCGCCGACGGCATGGCTTTCGGTGCTCTGGAGGCCTGTAAAGAGTGCAAGGGCCAGCTGGTGTTCAAGGGCGATGCTTATTACTGTACAGGGGACATCTCAGCCTGGACAAAATGTGTGTTCAAAACCACAACCCCCCCACGCAAAGACTGGGTCATCCCAAAAGTAGGTCCTCTTTGCCCAACGCCCTCGCAGTTTTTCTTGCGAGTGCCAAACACTTTGCTCATCCTGCTCTTGTATTTCAGGAATTCCACGAGGTCCCCGTCCTTAAGAAGTTCAAGTTTAAGCGACAGGACCGGGTGTACCCCAAGTCTGCTCCTGCTCCGTCCATGACGGCCGTCAAAACAGAACCCCTGGCGGGCGCATCCAGCGCCCCCGCCAAGCCCCTGGCGGAAGGAGGACCCTCGGGTGAGTGAAGAAGGAATTCCAATCCCGTAGAAACATACAAGTGTGTGTCGCAGGCTGCTGATTCAGGATCAGGCCAAACAAAAAAAGAAGTTCACTCACTCTGAGTGAAGCGCAATAACATCGGCTCAGTATCAGCAGATATTGATCTCTTTCTCCACATTTATATCAGAATCGGTCAGATGGCCGTCATTAGTCGCTGCTCAGCAAATCAAGATTTTTTTCTTCGTATTTGGTCACTGTTGTATAGTGAAGCAACAAGGTCCAATAGGATTTTCCCAACGCTTTAGCATGGAATTAAAAACAGCGCTCTTTTGAAAAATTCTACTTTTTTTATGTTTTGTTTTTTTAACATCAACAAAATGTGATACGTCAGCGTCTCTGATATCGGCGAAAAATCCGATTCTCGTGGCTCCAAGCCTGTGCTTTGTTTCATCCCTCTATGCATATTTAACTGCCATTACGGGGTTAAATAAAAGCCTATATCAAAACACCTTAGATGAACAGACTAAAATAATTGCATATACTTTTGTTTTAATGGCCCAGACAAACCTCTGACTGGTATGAAACTGGCGACGGTGGGCAAACTCTCCAAGAACAAGGAGGAGCTGAAGGCTGCCGTGGAGGAGCTGGGTGGGAAGATCACGGGCACAGCCAACAAGGCCTCGCTCTGCCTCAGCACCAAGAGTGAGTAGCCATCAACCACACCTGGTCAGTAGAGGCTGGAAACAAGCTTCCTTAAGAATGTGTCCCCCATCTACAGAGGAGGTGGAGAAGATGAGTAAGAAAATGGAGGAGGTGAGGGATGCCGGCGTGCGTGTGGTCTCTGAAGACTTCCTCACCGGCATCAAGTCGTCAGGCAAAGCCCTCCAAGAACTGGTCTCGCTGCACGCCATCTCACCCTGGGGAGCAGAGGTCAAAGTGGAGGCTCAGGCTCCCTCTGGGGCTTCCAAGTCTGGAGCAGTGGCCACCAAGAGCACAGGGAAAGTGAAGGAGGAGGAAGGTAAGGGTTGTAGTCAGTAGATACTCTGAGAACGAAGGGTGTCGTCGCTGAACTGCTTTTCTGGTCTCCCTCTGGCAGGTGGCAGCAAAGCCAAGAAGATGAAACTCACGGTTAAAGGAGGAGCAGCTGTGGATCCAGATTCAGGTAGTAAAAGACATTCAGTAATCTTGTTTATTTCATTGAAGCTGAAGTTGACGGTGTTGCTTCTCAGGTCTGGAGAACAGCGCTCACGTCCTGGAGCAGAATGGGAAGATGTACAGCGCCACGTTGGGTCTGGTGGACATCGTCCGAGGAACCAACTCCTACTATAAGCTGCAACTACTGGAGGACGACGTGCAGAAAAGGTCATTTTTCCAGGACGCGCTTCATACTCGCTAACTGCAGTTTCCCCTCACGTTTGCCACATCATCTTGACTTGTCTTCCACCTGCAGGTACTGGGTGTTCAGGTCCTGGGGCAGAGTGGGAACCACCATCGGGGGCAACAAGCTGGACAAGTTTCACGACAAGAACTCTGCCCTGGACAGCTTCCTGAGTGTGTACAAGGAGAAGACGGGCAATGAATGGGGCTGCTCCAACTTCACCAAATATCCCAACAAGTTCTACCCGCTGGAGATTGACTACGGACAGGTACACACTCACATACAAACACACACAACCTGGACGGAGACATTCTGCTGGTTGTGTCTGTGGGTGACTAACATGTGTCTTGTTCCCTGAGCAGGATGAAGAGGCAGTGAGGAAGCTGACGGCCACGGCCGGCGCCAAGTCTAAACTACCCAAACCTGTGCAGGGGCTGATCAAGATGATCTTTGACGTGGAGAGCATGAAGAAGGCCATGGTGGAGTTTGAGGCGAGGACCTTGTTTTTTTTGTTTTGTTTTGTTTTGTTTTGTTTTGTTTTACAACTGTCTGACCATCTTAACTTATCTTAGTGTCAAATCACAACAAAAGTGACTACAGATGGAGCGAGTTTTTCAGATTTGCGAGTGTTCACGCAGGCTCTGTGCACATTTTATCGATTTAGTTTGCAGCCATCTTTAAGACTTTTCCCTCCTCCCCTGTCGACAGATTGACCTCCAGAAGATGCCGCTTGGAAAGCTGAGTAAGAGACAAATTCAGAGTGCCTATGCTCTCCTCACGGAGGTGCAGCAGGTCGGTAAACTAACTCTTCACCTTCCTGTTATTGTCACATCGTCACTCTTGCAGTGATTTTCTGACCCTGCAGCAAATAACTTGCTTACTCCCGGATCATTTCTGCATGGCAACCCTCATGTTTTTATGAATAAGTGAGTGTTGTTTCTGTGGTATCAGGCTGTTTCCGATAGCGTTCCCGAGGCCCAGATCCTGGATCTCTCCAATCGCTTCTACACTCTAATACCTCACGACTTTGGCATGAAGAAACCTCCCCTGCTCAGCAACCTGGACTACATTCAAGTAAGGACCCAGATGCTGTGCGGCGTGCCTCAGTCTCGTCACAGCTTAATACTGTATTTGTGCTCACGTCCATCTCCAGGCCAAAGTTCAGATGTTGGACAACCTGTTGGACATTGAAGTGGCCTACAGCCTGCTGAGAGGAGGCGCTCAGGACAACGAGAACGACCCCATTGACATCAACTACGAGAAACTCAAAACCAAGATCGAGGTTTGGAGCAAAGCTGGTTGACTCTCGCATCATCCTGGTTAAGGTGCCCCAGTTTTCCCCTCAAGAGTCATCGTCAGCTTGAATGTTTATTTCACAGGTTGTTGACAAGACCAGCAAGGAGGCTGAGATCATTATGCAATATGTCAAGAACACTCACGCTGCCACTCACAACACTTACACACTGGAAGTGCAAGAAGTAAGCTATTAGCGTGGGAACAAAGTCACGCATTGCATCCCTGTATTGTCAGACATAAATCATCAATTACCGGACTTTTCCCCTCACCTCTTAGATCTTCAAAATTAATAGAGAGGGCGAGCGCCAACGGTACCGGCCCTTCGAGGAGCTCCACAACCGGCAGCTGCTGTGGCACGGCTCTCGCGCCACTAACTACGCTGGCATCTTGTCTCAGGGTCTTCGTATCGCCCCTCCAGAAGCCCCAGTGGTGAGTCGTAGTGTTCGATGAAAAGCAGCACATTTCTTCTCAATCATTGTATTCTACATTACATCGTTGTTGGTTTTTTTCCTCTGCGTGTCCAGACTGGCTACATGTTCGGCAAAGGTGTGTATTTCGCCGACATGGTGTCCAAGAGTGCAAACTACTGTCACACCTCCCAGTCGGACCCCGTTGGACTCATACTGCTTGCTGAAGTTGCCCTGGGCAACATGTACGTAACCGTCATGACTAGATAAATACAGTTAAACTGGTCTGCGGGTAATGATGATTATGTAAATCCAATGTTTTCAACTTTTTTCTTTTTTTTAAATGAAGGCATGAGTTGAAAAAGGCATCCCACATCACAAAACTCCCCAAGGGCAAACACAGTGTTAAAGGTGAGAGAAAGTGAAATGGTATTTGGTTTCAGCTCCTGTTAAAACACAAAAATGTAAATATAGTCATTGAAGAGGAGCTAGAAGGCGGGCAGGGAGCACACACCTCCGGCAAGGTGAACTCAGCCAAACCCAGGGTTAAGAATTTCAATTTTTCAGTTTGTGGAATTGATCTGACCAAAAACAACATGGCCTCCGATAGAGAATTCATCTCTGCCTGACAATTCATTCATGTCACTTTAAAGACGCGCCGTATTAACGGGCTTCATACCAAAAAAGAAAGAAAAATCCATATTGAAAGCTTTGTGTTCTGAGGAATACTGATAAGATAAAAAGCAGCAAGGGGTTACCTGTTAATATGGCAGTACTTTTAAGTTCCCTCCTGGTAGTTCCATCATCATGATCACTCGTCTCTTTGCAGGTCTGGGTAGAACCGCCCCCGATTCAAGCGCCGCCGTGACTTTAGATGGGGTGCAAGTGCCTCTGGGAAAAGGAGTCCATACTAACATCGATGACACAAGTCTACTGTACAACGAGTATCCTTTAACAATCACCTCCTGGTGCATGACGGTCACGATAATTCTGCCCCTGAGGTTTTCAACGTTGATTTCTTCTGAAGTAGTAATCTAAGAAACGTGTCAGAATGTAGTTGGAGAGCTCAATCTGGATATATTTTTTTAAGTTAAGCTTTTTTATATCAATGTCAGAATTTCAGAATAACTGAATTGGAACATTCACACACGGAGATGTGCGTTTTGTGCTCATCACGACTGATGTTTTCCAACCTGATGATGATGTTGATCACCCAGAGGCACCAGTGTTTCACACCTGGGCCGAAGTCCAGCAAGGCAGCTGTTGTTTGTTTTGTTTTTTTTAGGTTCAAACGGTTGATGCGTTTGTGGGTGTGTAAACAGATGTAGTTCTTCTGTAGATAATCTTTGGTCTCCAGTAGCATCCAGCAACAAGTACCTGAATTCTAGATTAACCAAGAAGAGGAAAACTGAACTAATTCAAGATGTCTGATGGTAAGTTCTTGGACTATCTGAACTATCTTTAAAAGGGTGTGTGTGTGTGTGTGTGTGTGTGTTTTATATGTAAATTGTCCATAATCAAATAAAAATGCATGAAACGATATGAGAGCTTTGCTTCATTTTATTTGTATCGATATTTCCTGTATAAAGTCAACGTTTTCCTTAACAGTCTCTCTCCTCCAGATACATTGTGTATGATGTAGCCCAGGTGAACATGAAGTATCTGCTGAAGATCAAGTTTAACTACCAGACGTCCCTGTGGTGAGAGGAGGGGCGAGGTGCTGTTGGGGGGGGGGGCATCCCAACCCTCTTCACTGAAAAACCTCTACTGCTCTTCCATTGCGTGGTTGTGCTTCGACTCCTACTCCCTTCTGATTTCCAAATGTAGTGTCCACAGTTTAGTTTTTACTAGTGGGAGAGCTTGAAAAGGACGGTTAGAGTCGAGCTCGTACCACACGGTGGAAGATCGGCTAAAGACCACTGTTGCATCCGTTTCCCTGGCTTCATTCTCTACAGCAGAAGACGTCTGGCGAAGGAATGCTGCTATCCCGGGCTCATTTACCGCGGTCATGACAAACCTAGTCACTCTACCGCTCTCATCAGGTTTACTAGTTGACAGCCCTCATTAGTACTGCATTAGGTACTCGCATCCCTACTTGTATGCCTCACAGGAGTACAAGGATACAGCGCTTCGTCATTGTAGAAAAGTTTGTATTTTTCTGTCTCACAAGTGGTACTTTTGGAAGTGAGATGAGTGTTACGGCTTCCCTCTTTAATAAACCTGTAGTAACGGAGCGACAGAACGACTGGAGAGTTGTGATTTGTAACTGATAACCCTGCTGACTTCCATAGAATACAGTTCGTTTTGCTAGGTTTCACCTGGCTTCTACATTTTAGAATTTTTGGTTCGCAAACACTGTAAACAGTTTGACATGTATATATTTGATTTTTTTTTTCTGTCAGTCTGTCATTGAGAAAATGATTTAAAAAAAAAAAAAGGAAAATGGTTAGTGTTTATGCTGAGTACTCTGTAAAAGGATCTACCGCGATGTAATATGTTGCATTTTTCATAGTTTTTTGTTTGTTCCTTGATTACTATAAACAAAATAAAACACCGAAGGTTTCATTCCAATAATTTTGTCATTAACCTGATTGTGTTCGAACATTTTGTGGACCGATATGTAAGGTACTTAATTCATAATTATTTTCCTTTAGCAACTTTGGAGATCAGAGTTTAGGACCTGGGAGTACTGCCATTAATCCCAGGTCATATTTTTGTATGCACAAATTAATATAATCCATAATTTGCGCACAGACATGGAAATTGTTACTAATGTCCACTAACTATTATTTGAAAGGGTTTCTGAGGATGATGGGGTGATGAGTAACTCCAAAAATGTAAACATATTTTATTACCAATAACGCATTTTACTCCCGTGGAGGATTTGAATTAAAAAATTGAAAACTGCATCAACAGTCAATGAATAGCTGCATGTATGAAACTGGAGGGAGACTGCAATGAACTCATTTATTTATGCAAAACGGGTTTACTAAATATTTAACGAACACTTAGATATACCTGTGTGAATTATTTTTTTTTATAAGTAACATGAATAAAACGCACACTCTCACACACTTGACAAATTAAATGATTTTATATCTCAAATCGCCCTCCAGACAAAGTCCCGACCCAGAATGCATTTTGACAAGGTCTTTGAAAAAGCGGCGCGGCCGATTCAAGATGGCGGAGATGGACCAGCTGTTAGACGAGAGTGAGTAACAACACAAAACCCTGGAGTTTTGCTTTGGAAACGCGTAGCGGTCCCGTGGGATTGAAAATCACATTTGATGATAGCCTAGCACCATTGTTCCATTTATTAGTGTGATACGTTTTGGACAGAATTTATACACTAATTTTTAGACGCAAAGAGATACCGGTCTGTCCAAGTCGGCTAACGCTTGTTAGCAGGAGCGGCTAACGACAGCTAGTACTGGAGTTGAGCAAGTTACTTTAGCCGGAGTGGGTAAACAAATAACGTTAGCTTAGCTACGAGCTAACGTCTGCTAGCGTTGGGTCATTTCATTAATAACAAAGGGGCTGTTAAATGCCGCTGTTACCAAAATATACCAACTAGCCACAAGGTATCTGTTTTGCTGCGAATAGTTGTGGTCTCCCGTGACATTTTTCATTTTATTTTATTGTTAGTCAGCGATGTTAAACGTTAAAAGGTATCGCATTGTGTATGAATTTGACAAGGGGGCTCTGAAGGGTTATAGGTACAATCTTAAACAGTCGTCGCAGTGATTAATTTTTAAATATATGTTTTCTCTGTGACACAATGTACCGTTAGCTTCTTTAGCACATTTCTACGGTCGGAGCTGTCTTACAGATGTTATAACGTTTACTACTCGTGCTTGACAGCTCACATTGGAGTTGTAGGCCTACTTGTCTGCGTTAGCTCTCCTGTAATAGTTAAAGGACACTGTTATAGACGTCATTAATGTAAAACAAGCGTTCTCTACTAGATGTACGTTTCCTAAAACAAAGACTTCAAATGTTTTTTTTTTTAATGATCTGGTATGTTTAAGCTTGTATAACTCTGTGAAGCATTTTAGTTCCTGCTAATGCTGATAATTTGACACAATTCATCGTCTCCCCCAGGCTCTTCAGCAGAGGCACTTGTCAGTCTAAAAGGTACGTGAGTGCCGCTGGAAAGACGAGGCAAATTCCTTGTATTTGCGAAATTATTCAGTTAGTTAGAATATGGATTTGTCTGCATGTTCCTTTACATAATAAAAGACTCTTGCTGCACATTTGAAGTAGTCAGGGAGGTCTTTTCATCTGCTATCAAAGGCTTACTTTATCTGTGTTACATTTAAAAATTCAAACATTTCATAATATGCAAATTGGTTGTATTTTTTATACTGGGGCCTACTATTTGCTGTTGGTACAGTGTTGTCATCCTCTATTTTCCTACAGAAGGTAGTTTGTCCAACACTCTGAATGAAAAGAACAGCTTACAGAGGGCTCACAACACCAGGGGACGACAGTCCTCCCTCACGATGGACACGGTGAGAGGCCAGATAATCGTGCAGCGATGGTTTTAAAGTGATAGAGAACATTATTGAATATTTGACATTCACAAACAGTTCAATGCTCAATCCAATTTTTAATTTCCTCCTTTTTTCTCTTTTTTTTTCATTCAACAAATAAAATGGTAATATTTAGTTGATGTGGCTGCTTCATCGGATCTATCTTTCTAGAGAAAGGGCAGAGAAGAGTACTGGTAGTAGCACAACAGTGACTGTATATGCTGGTAAAACACTATAAGGACAGCTTCATCACATTGCTCATTTCAGATCTTTCTGAGTGTTTCACTTTTTTTCTTTTCTTTTCTTTTCTTTTTTTTCCCATCATTTGCCCACCGAAACTGAAACTGTGACCCCAAAATTGCATTACAAACTTTGATGTTGGTTTAGGAAACATAGTCTGTTACTCTGCGATGAAGTGCTTGGTGAATCAAGTAACAGCAGAAAATGTACAGAAAATACTACACATGGATCAGGAACCAAGCATTATCGGCGCCAGTCTGAATCTTTATTTCGTATTTTTCCTCGCAGCCCACACGGAGCTCAAAGCGAAGTCGTTTATTTCGGGAGGAGGATGAGCAGCCACCACAGCGTCTCCCCTCCAGATCTCCTCGGAGAAGCCAGAGGGTCACCACCACACCACAGGTAAAAACTACACACCGTGAATATGTTCCACTGTGAAAATGTGTCAACCCACCTGTGTGTTAAATGCATAATAAAATGGGATGTTTATGTAAACAGCACCTGTGAGCTAATAGTTTGTACAACACATTACATTTCTCATATATTTCATTTATTTACAGTTTGTGCTGTCTTTGCAATGCTACTGTAATTTTCTAAATTAAGTACAATTTAGTCCACAATTGGAATATTTATCTTATAACTGTATAAACAGTATCTTAATAGAATCTTTTCAAAGCAATGGAGTAATTTTGTCATCCTTTAAGTTTTGTTTTTGCTTTCTTACAATTGCTGTATCCACTGAAATTGTTTTTTGTTTTGTTTTGGTTGTTGTTGCTAACGTCTAGTGGCAGACATTGGATTAATCATTTTTGCACACTCCGAAATATCTCTTAAATGTCTGAAAGGACTTGCATCATATTTTTGTCTACATGATGGGTTGCTTCATTTGAGAAATGCATGATCTTCAATATTCACTTCCTGTGGAAGCCATATTGGCTCGTCCAAATTTGTTCACATCTTTCATGCCTTGAAAGAGTTAATGTGATGTGACATTTATTTGTTCCATGGGAGAGCAGAGAGGCTGGGTTGTGTAATGGTGTTAGGATGGGCAGACTACGTTTGATGGCTCACAATACAATCCTTATTGTAGCAATGTAGGAACAAATTAATTTTTTTTTTTACAGCTCCTTGTTGTCTCTTCCGTTGTTGTTGTATTAATGCTTATTAACATGTTCACCTCATGACTGGAGGGTAGGGTTAGTGAAATGGTTGGAGACTGTGTCAGTCGCAGTGTTTTTATTCTGTCACTGCTCCAAATTTTCAAAAGCCATCTTGATGAGGGAAGGCGTGCCGAGCTTAGGTTTGCTGTGGCCCTGTGATTTTGGGTCCCCTCATGGAGCATGATCCTCCCGAGGATGCTTGTATGTGAGTGGACATTGATGTGTCTGGGGAGCTAATGCTAATCAACAATTTGCTTGTCACAGACAAGTATGTTGTCATAGTGATTGTCAGGGAGGAAAAGGAGACAGAGAGCAGATCTACAATGAAGATCTTACCCATTTCAAATTAAATTCTGGCTTAAGTGAGAATCACAATTTTCTGTCTTTCTTCCGTCTCCTTTTTTACCATGTAAATGTTTACTTCGCTAATATACCCGTTTTTGTTGTTGTTGGAATATTTGAATCTGGAGTGACTGCTATTTTTCAATGTTTTTCTTGCAGAAGTTTTCAAATGTGGTGACACCTGATAAGAAGTCATCACAGAAAATAGGACTGAGATTAAGAAACCTCTTAAAACTCCCTAAAGCTCACAAATGGTGCATCTATGAATGGTTCTATTCCAATATTGACAGGTAAATATATCACTTTCACTATCACAGTTCATTTTTAATGTGCACAAATAAGGTACAAGGAACTATTGTTTTGAATTATTAGTAATTTTTTTTTATTATAAATGCTACATGTGTAGTCCCTTGACTGAATCATCCGGTGTACACGTTTTTGGGATTAAAATATTTTAAAACGGTTAAATCTGTCATCTGTTAGCGGTCTCCCATATTTCCGACAATCCCTTGAGATTAGTGTGCACCAGACAAGGCTTAAGGGTTCAACTCACCATCAGGCTGAATGCAGATACATAACACATCACCATGGAATTTCTCATGTTTGTCCTGAATTGTTCACTGATAATTAAAGAGAAGCCCATTTACGTGTGGGTTTCAAATTGGACTAATGGTGTCCCGGGGAATATAAACAATGTTCAAGCTGTTATGATGATCTGTAATTACTCCGAGTGTGGTCCTACATTTGACCACTTGTTATCTATTCATCTCAAAAGAGTTTTCCTTCTCCTCTCTCTTCCAGACCTCTCTTTGAGGGAGACAATGAATTCTGCCTGTGTTTAAAGGAGTCTTTCCCCAACTTGAAAACCAGAAAGTTGACCAGAGTTGAGTGGGGAACAATCAGGAGACTGATGGGGAAACCCAGACGGTACGCTGTCATCTTTACGCACACTTCTACACAATACTAATTGTTTTCCCTCATGTTTTAGATACGTTTTGTGGTATTTGAAACCATCTTGTTTTCAAAGCACTGTTCCTCCCATAAGTGGAATGTAGAAATAAAGGCTAATTTTAGCATTTACTCTCCCTCTCAACCAGATGTTCATCAGCATTCTTTGCCGAAGAACGGACAGCACTGAGGGAGAAGAGGCAGAAAATGCGCCTGCTGCAGCAAAGAAAACTCTCTGATGTGTCCAACTGTAAAGACCTTCCTGATGAAATCCCCCTTCCTCTCATCATAGGAACCAAAGTCACTGGTAAGATGGTCAGCAACTGTTTATCTGTGATTCTGCTAGTGACAGTTGTTTGTGGAAGCCTGTCAAGTCCAAATCTTTCCCACTACTGCAAAAAGATGTATGTAGAGAAATGTCAGTAACCGTGGGCTGGATGAGGGTGAAAGTTCAGTGGTCCTTCCTCCACAGGTGGAATCCCACTCATGTCTGTTCTTTTCCCCTCTAAGACCCTCATTAAGCTAATAATTTTTATTTACTTAAAGTAAAACATCCTATAAACAGTTGGCTAAATTGCCACGACATTTCCTACAGACATCCATTGTTCTCAGAAACTGCCATCATGTCCCTGGGCTCAGTGGTTCCTGGAGTGAGTACAGGCTCCGCTCATTTAGTCTTGTCTGAATATCTTCTATGTGCGTCTCTCGCCAGCTCGACTCCGAGGCGTACATGATGGCTTGTTCACAGGGCAGATCGATGCAGTTGACACAAGTGCTGCCACCTATCGTGTCACCTTTGACCGCAGCGGCCTGGGAACACACACTGTGCCTGACTATGAAGTCCTGGTAAGACTTGAACAATACTTGTCCATCTCATTCAAATGGAAACTGCTTCAAGGTCAGCGATCTTGAGGATTCTAATTTTTCAGTTTTGATTTTTTTTTTTTTCCACATTTGATCTGCTCTATGATAATGCAGTGCAGCTAAAAGTTACAGAACAAAGCCTTTATTAAAAACCCTACGTATCTGTAGGATTTCACGACACAGCGTTAAACCTTTGTTATTGTTAATTCCAGAGCAATGAGCCCAATGAGACCATGCCCATTTCAGCCTTTGCCCAGAAGCACCGAACAACACGCTACATGCAGAACCTGATGACTCCTCCTCGAGGGCCCTACCCGTCCACCACCACTCCTGTCCTCATGGTACTTTTTCATTGCTAGCATACAAGCCTCACCTCCTACGTACATTCCTGATTAGATGGCATCTCATCTGTTCATGGTAGCTGTGTTTTACTGCCTCGACAAAACTGTTCTAACAAAGGTTAATCTCTTCCTCTGGACTGAGTATGAAGACTAATGTTGCCTTTGTCTGTTTTTAAATGACAGGACAATGACCCTCTTATTAACCAGTCACCATGGAGAAGCAAACTGCCCGGTGCTGATGGCGATACTCTGGGGGGATTTCCTGTCAAGTTCCTGGTCCAAGTGGTAAATAAATCTTCTCTAATGAAGTACAAAAAGTTGACATTCTGACACCTAACAACGTTCTGTTATTCTTTCCAGACGAGGCTGTCCAAGATCCTCATGATCAAAAAAGAGCATATCAAGCACTTAAAGGAAATGAACACAGAGGCGGAGAAACTGGTAAAGTCACTGCAACGCTCCCTCAGTATTTACACCAGGCACACCAAGCTTGACGTGTCCATGTGTGTTTCAGAAATCCTATTCCATGCCCATTGATCTGGACTTCCAGAAACGCTACGCTACCACAGTGCTGGAGCTGGAGCAGCTCAATAAAGATCTCAATAAAGTTCTTCATGAAGTTCAGCAGTTCTGTTGTGAGGTAAATCCAACGTCAGGCACACCAATGACTGACCCCTGATGCTGAAGAGAAACGTGGAAACAAGTCATTATCAACATAGAAATTCTAATACTGAATAAAAATTGTGTTTTAAATATGCATCTTGTTATGAGACGGTAAGTTAAAACTGAGATTTCTTTTCCAAAGTGTTTATGCAAAGATCAGCACAAGCCTTTACTTCCCTTCTTTTACCCTGATCAATCACTGTGAAAAGAGTCCAAAATGAAACTCCACATTTCTTTTTCTGAATGATTGTTTTGCGTGTTAGCGATGATGTCCGCATCGCTCCTCTTGTCCAGACTCCCTTCTGTTAAATAAGCGTCTTTCCGCGCTTCCTCTATAAGTTCTGAATCACTGGCATGTGTCTGTCCAGCTGGCTCCAGATCAGGGCATGGTTCCAACAGACCAGCCCACAGAGCTGAGGCGGCAGTGTGAAGAAGAAGCCCAGCAGATGGTGCAGCAGAGCAACTGCGTGAAGGAAGGACAGCAGAGTGTGACCAACCCCAGCCTCACACACCTCATCTCCCGCCTCACTGCGCTGCTGCTACAGATCAAGGTAAACGCGTAGGTTAGATTCAGAGGGACCTGATCACGGGTAGACAGGTCATAGTACGTCGGGTCAAGCTTTGCATGCATCTTTGTCTGACAGAATTTTAAATAAGACATCAAACATGACATGAAATAAGCTTTTGAGTGTGGACATCATGTGTGGACTTCAATTTGACAGGGTCACATTAATGTTACATCAAGAAATATTCCTTCTTTGTGGACTTGTTAGTACATTAGATTCACAATGACTTGGTGACAGTTGGATTTGTAAGAGCAGTCTGTTGTGGAGGGATGAAGCAGCTGTATTAATAGATCTCTGTGGCCTTTTTAACGATTCCAGCTGTTGTGTAATAATGATAACAATACTGCCGTTAGTGGGGTCCGTATGTTTCCAGTTTGAGTGTTGAGGTGGTCCTTGTGTGCGCGCACACCAGGTCTTATCAGAGCCTCGGACAGTTTTCTCTCCTGTTAGACACTGTAAGATTATTTTGTTTCTTCTCTTGGTTTGTCTCAGTGTCTGGCAGATGGAGGAGACCTGAATTCATTCGAGTTCAAATCTCTAACAGACTCCCTTAATGACATCAAAGCATCCATCGATCCCTCAAACCTCAGGTAAGTGGTCTCTTCTGTAGGAACACTTACACCAACGCATTGTGGTCCTTCATTGTGTGGCTGTCTTAATAACAAGCTGTAATGCAAGATTTATTTCCTGTTATGATGCATCATCACTCATATTTATACTCTCCATTTGCAGCTGCTTTGAGAACAACGTGGAGATCCACGTGGCACACATCCAGAGTGGCCTTAGTCAGCTGGGCAACCTGCATGCGTTTGCTGCCAACAACACCAACGCAGTCTGAGCACCTGCATTGTCCTCACCACACACAGGTGCACGCACACACACTCTGGTGTGGTATCGTTAAAATCCTCTGTGGAGATGGTGCTCCCCCCCGAACTGTTTACCCCCCCGGGATGTTGTGGACCACCAGTATACAGTGATGTTTCCATTAAATGGCTCAGCGTTCTTTGCAGGTTCTGGAAGCTCCGTTCTGATGGGAAGGAAGATGATTTTACCCTCCTGTTTTATTGTGTGAACATGTTTGTGCACCCAAATGAACACTGCAAGTCTCTTTGCTATTATAGCCACAAATCCACCTCTACAACCTCTCAGTGGTTATTTATTGGTTTCATGTGCCAAACATTGATTCTCACAGTTTTTATAGTCCATATTTATTTATTTTTTGAGTAGGTGTGTATGGTTATGAAACAATATTTTGGTATCTCTAAAAGTTGGCCCTGTTGTGTGTTCTGTTCTGTTTCTCCACTAATGGCAAGCACAGTGGAGGCTAAAGAATGTTTTATAAAATTGTTTATTGTAGATAATTGTACAATATCTCTGATTATTAGGACTATCGTCAACATTTCTACTGTGTATTCAGAAATGGCTTTTGTAATTTTGTGTGCACTGAAAAGAGATTTGGTATTTTTATAAAGGAGAACTCTGGGGTTTTAATGCCTTTTACTCTCTTAAGATGATCTTAGCATTTCCACATTTGGCTCGGCTGTTGCTGCAAAGTCTGCATCATTAAAAAAACAAGTTGTTTTTTTTCATAGAGAATCTCCTTTTTCAGTTTTGTAAAGTTGTATATGAGAGTGCCTCAGGGCAATTGTATATAAATGTTTCCGTCTTTTTATGTTAAACAATATTGCAAAGCGGCATTGGTCTTCTACTTTGTAGTGTTTTATTTAGAAATACGGTTCAGATAAAACCGACCAAGAGTTTATTACTATTTTACAATAAATAAAAAATATTTTATGCTAACGAACATGGCGATCTCTTTATATCAGCTCTTATAACACATCACATAAAACCACCAAAACCAGCCATGACCTCATTCTCCCACTCGGAGTCTGAATCAGAGAAGTCCTCAGGGCTATGGATCGGGACCCCTGCGGCTCTGACTTTTGGATACTGGATTTGGTTCCTGCTATCCTTGGGGGACGACCTGCTGAAGTTACTCTGCGGTGGGATGGGAGGGATCACAACCTTCATCTCTGGTCCGATGGTTTTGTTAGGTGGGAAATTGTCATATTCCACCAGAACCTTTGGAGCCTGGGCAGCAGTCACGCCGGTCTGGACATTGGCCTGATGCTCATTCTCTTTGGGATAGAGGTGCACGTTGCTGCATGGGACGTTGACGCTCAGCTCGCAGTGCTGCAGCTGCTCGGGCTTCCCTCTGGCTCCCTCCTTGTCATAGATGCAGGAGACTGATAAGTGTTCATAGGTGCTGGGTTTTGATGGCAGACTGGTCCTGTGCGCGTCCTCGGTCTTCTGGTGCATTGTGGGTCTGTAACCATCCTCCAATCCAAAACCTCCTATCCTATGGGCCTCGGCACTGTGGTTGTTGTCATAAACTGATGAGGAAAACACACCTCAGTCAGTCCCAAATTTAACTGTGAAAACTTCAATTATGTGTAAAAATACATGAAATAATAATCGATCCTGTGGGGGAAACAAAACGTGCCAGATTGGCGCAAATGTGGCCCTATCAGTCACCTTTCTCTGGACCCATCCTGCTCTGCAGTTGGCTGAAGGATGCGGGTGGGTTGGGTACCTTCATGGACACTGAG
This sequence comes from Aulostomus chinensis, assembly GCF_037954235.1. NCBI lineage: Eukaryota > Metazoa > Chordata > Actinopteri > Syngnathiformes > Aulostomidae > Aulostomus > Aulostomus chinensis. The sequence goes on along the minus strand of NC_141339.1, from coordinate 15,537,289 downwards.
GAGCCCACCTGGCGACGAGACTTAGCTCTTCTGTTCTGAAACCACACCTGAAATAAGTGAACAAAAAATTGAGGATATCTTAGCACATTAGGTTGCATTTAAATGGTCAAAGATTCTTAAAAAAAAGAAGGGAAATGGGCCAAAATTAGGCCTTTGCTTGAAAACTATTCAAAATATCTCTTGGATGTAAAAGAAGACATTACCTGAATCCTCGACTCGGGCAGACCGGTCAGCGCCTCCAGCCTCTCTCGTAAGTAGATGTCAGGATATTTGGTGTCTGAGTAAACTTTCTCCAGCACCTCGATCTGCTGCTGGGTGAAGTTGGTCCTCTTCCTCCTGTGGGTCAGTATGGCCACGCATTTATCCACCCTCGGCGCAGAGCTGGCAGAGCTGAAGTAGTTGGTGGCATCCGAGGCTCTGAAATCTGAAACGAACGCAGGACTTTTAAGCGACGGACGCCTTGGAGAACCGAGCTTGTGCGTAAAATACGCATGAGTAAATTACGCACAAATCCGGGCAAAGTTACGTTTTGTAATTAAAAGGAAACAACAGTTTTTGAATCCCAGCACCGACCTGAGTTCACCATGCTGCTCATCTGCAGATTCCCTTCGTGATACATCTGGAAGTGGCTAAGTTCGCCCACCGGCAGATTTCCATGAACTGCAGACATGCTCCTCGTCGTCTTATTTCCAGAGACAGAGTGAGTTTGCGTCCTGAGCGCTTGCAGTAGTTAAATCCCCCCGCGATCAAAGGTGGTGCTGTCCGGATGTGTGAATGGGGCAGCCATCAGTGCCGACTGGCACTGCAGAGGTCCTGCAGCAGCTTCAGACGTCTGCAGGCCTCCGGAGGTGTGAAGGCGTCACACCTCGGACAGAGGCCGCGGGTCTTTAAAAAAAAAAAAGGAGTTTAATGGAATCTGCGTGCTCAATACACATCGGCAGAGAAAACATTTATCCGCTTTGGAGTGAATGAAGCTATAATGGAGCTGTAGATATCAAAGAGAGACCGTCGGAAACTGCCATTTCCTCAACTGAGAGGTCAGAGGCGGCTGCAGCCTGATGCTTGACAACAACGTTCGCATTTTATATTCCATTGGAAGTTTTCCTACAAACTCTATTACTGTACCAGCAGCTTACAAGTACAGGAACACATGCAAAATGCGTTTGATAGCGATTCTTTCTATGGATAGTATTGGTTTTTAGTCGACAAAATATTTCTTTACAGATAAAGAAATACATATATGAAGAAATCACATTTACTGAGTTTCTGTTATATATATCCTATATTCAAATTAATTGTCTTATTTTTCACAAATTGCCAATTCACCTATTTTGAATACAAAAATATTTTATAATGTAAATGCTTTTTGAGGGGTATATGTATGCATATATGCAGGAATGCATTTATCATTCATGTCTGTATACTGTAAATACAGCACTTAAAGGAATACATCGGCTGAATAATTTCAGTTTCCTCGAATTGCTGACACAAAATTTCTTTTGCAAGACTGAAAACTACAGCACCTGCAAACCTTAGCGATCTTCAAACGTTGCTGCATCTCTTCTTCTTAATGTTTTTTTTTTAACTCCCAACATTTGACAAATGTCTTCTGATATCAGTTCTCATACTTCCTGTCCTTTTTCTTGAACAACAAAGTTAAGCTCAATACACAAACCTCAGTTCAAAAGTACCCAGGAGTGGGCTCTTATTATTGAATTGGTCACCTTTGTTTAATTCGGTGGTGGTGGTGTGTGTGTGTGTGTGTGTGTGTAGGGGGGGGGGGGTCATGTCAACAGGGTAGCTCATACCACACTGGCAAACTTGTTTGTTCATCCATATTTGGAAAAGTTTTGTTGGAATGATATTTCTGCCGAGTGTCTGCACAGACATATGCAAAAAAAACTAGTTTCTTTTTTTGTATGCTGCTTGTGTTTTGGTTAGCATGATCAGTCTAATATAATAGAGAATTATATATATTACTAGGATTTGATTTTGCAGTTATATCTGTCGGTGTAGCATCTATGAGTCATTCAGCCGATGACAGGAGTGTGAACAGGACCAACACATGAAACCACTCCTCAGATCACAACAAACTATCACTGGAACTTTAAAACCTTTTCGTTGCTGTTGTTTTTCTTCCTGGGTTCGAGGTCAGACATCTTGACCCAGACTGACCTTCCTCGGGTAACCTGGATTACCTCTCTAAAACATGAGCTCCTCTGCTTAAATGTGTAGTAAACAGGAGATTTGAAACAATGCTGACCACGTACAGACCGCACTACTTTTGATAAACTTTTTTCCAAATGATCTTGACGCACTTGTTAGTTTTATTCTCTGTGCTTGTTTTTTTTGTGTGTGTGTCCATCCCTTATTTTGGTGCTTTTGCCTGTGTGAAATTTTTTGTATATTACACCGTAATCCTGTTATGTCTATAGTAAATGTGGAGTTGATCCGCGTGGGAGAATTACTTGGTAGCCATTGTGTCATTTCACATCTACAGCAGCGACACTTATTGATCTCTGTACCTCAACACACGCAGCATTGTTCAGGCACGACGTGTGTGTTGGTAGAGTCCTTCACAGCTCACACGGGCTGCTTTGTCTGATGATCCTAATTGGGTATTGCACACACACACACACACACACACACACACACACACACACACACACACACACACACACACGCACATACACACACACACACACATTACATATGCTAAAATTAGGCTGTCGGAGTTCCTGATCTTTGGTAACGGGCAGTGACAAGATAAGATTTATTCAGTGATTTTCAAATTAATAGTCTTTTCCAGCTTGCCTCAAACTTTCAGTCATAAGTAACAATTTAGCAGAAATGAATGCATGTCTTATGATAGACAGTTTTACTAAGGTTACATTCAGGCAGTTCTAAGTTGATTAATGCAGATATTGCAGCCGCCGAGCTACGCTGTAAAACATCAAACGAAAAAAAACAAAACAAAACACTTAGAGTATTTCTACGAGCCGTCTCCAGTGAGAAGCTGTAGACACAAACATGAACACATTGACACCTTTGACCTCCAGTTTGACCCAACCACTATACATTTAACAGACAGACAAGTAAATCATCCTCGCTAGTTGACAGGGATATGTTAACATTCCAGCGTTGTGTATTTGATTAAATGGAATGTGTCACAGCAATCTATTATGATATACGCATGCGCGTGAAGCAGCAGAGATATCAGAGTAAAGTGGTGTTCAAGTGTGACGATTGCTGGTATCATATACACACAGACAGAAGAATGATCCTGCAAATGACTGCTCATTCTCAGCAGCCGTTCTTCCATCTCTTTTCATCATAATAACAGGGTTACTTTGGTGAAGAGGAGTTTTAAATTATTACTTTAACTAGGCTCAAACAACTGGCTGGAGAATTTACACTGTGCAGACCCCGTCCCCTCTTCCAAATCCATATAATTTTATTAAAAATGTTCTCTGTAAATATTTGATTCAATTGCTGTTTATTTTTTGTGCTTAACTTCTTTGTGACTGTTTATTTTTTGTTAGATAACATGAAAAATATCATAAGGATGAAATATTGCACTGACAACTCACCGGTTTCAATGACATAAAGACTTTCTAGATTTAATTTTTATCTAAAAATCTTGGATAATCCCAATTTTTAAAAATAAATATATCAAATATGTAGGCCAAGATATGCTAAATCTTACAGGAATAAATATAGAAATAATACATCCCCATACATGGATTTGAAAAATCCCACACAAAAAAAACAACTCATGGAGTTATTTTGTTTGAACATTTTACTCAGAAATCAACAGAAATTATTTGATAAAAGCTTATTAATATCCAATAATATTATTTTGAAAACATAAAGACAATTTAAGGGAAATAAAAAGGAAACCGCTGAAATTTTGAAATTTCAATGTCACATATAAAAATGACCCCATAGACAAAATAAAGACATATTCTATAACTGATATATTTCTTGATTAGTGCGGCGTTAATTTCGGGACTTATTACACCGAAATATTTGTCGTTTGTTTCGGATAGATATGAGAGCGATTTTACCGTCATCATTATTTACACCTTAAAAAAACAAAAACTACCGGAACTTCCGCCAAATCTAAACGGAAGTAGGTACGTGGCTGCTTCAGCTGACAGTCTACATGATGGCGACAGAGGTTCAGAGCGGCGACCTCGACAGCGCTACTTCCAGCCGGCTCGAAGTTTCCATCGATGGCCTCACCCTCAGTCCCGACCCGGAGGGCGAGCAGAGCCAGGCCGAGGAGCTGGACCCCCAACCCGCGGAACCCGATACCGATACACCGGGTGCCTCTGAAGGAGGAGGCGATGGAGAGACAGCCAAATCTGCGATAGAGAGGAAATGGGGCTTTCCTCTCAAAGAGCTCTACGGATTGGCCCTTAAATTTTTCAAAGGTACTTTTATATTTGAAACACTTGAACAGCTTTAACACAGAAATATGAATACCGGTCGAACCGGCCGGTTAATAGTGACGCTTGTCGCTCGCTGACCGAAGCTAGCAGCTAGCTAACCTTAGCAGCTAGCTGTCACCTCCCTGGGGCTGCTGCTGCCAGCCGCAACAGTGCATTAGCTATATGGCTAACGAGTAGCCAGCACGGCTAACAAGGTGTTAAGGGGTAAAACAAATGCTGCAGTCCCGTTCAATTAGTTTCTCGTAGGTTAGCTCATTTCCCTTTGGCTAGCAGAGTAACGTGTCATGTCTGGACTGGACATCATACGTCAGCTCCACCATTTACCAATTCATTTTTAAGGGCAACACCTTCGTTATTGTTTGAACGGGAAGGGTTCAACACGCCCTGTCGCTTAATTGCAACGGCTGAAGGGAGACCGGACAACTGGGCTCCATGTTAACTTGCAAGTTTTGCAGCTTTTTTAACTGCATTCACCAATATCTCCTACAGATTTCTCCACTCTGCACTTCCTGGTACACACCTATGACATCATACTTGGCTTTGTAAAGTATTCTGGGTAGCTACTGATGTTTGTACTGAGGTGACAAAACTAGTTAACTGTTTTCATTCTACTATTTCTCCATTTAATGACCACTCGAATTAATGTTTTGCCAAGCTAAAGCAAGTGAGGTCATTTATTATTTCCACTGATAGGTTTCCTGCTGTGCCAGAGTAACTGGTTCAGTTGCCTCTGATGATTACACCGGTCCACAGTCCCTAAATGTCTGTACAAACAGAAGATTCTACCAGCAACATTTCTAGCCACTCAGCTGCATGATAGCTGGTCTGTTAACAGCTGAGTTTCCATATTCCCACTACTTGCAGGCTTCGGCTACCACAACAGGAAGTGTATTCATCTCTTGCGTTGGTGCATAACCATAAAAGCTGAAGTGCCTCACCTTGACTGAGTTAATGGCATCAACTCAAGTAAATAAAAGCCAGCTCTAGGCTGACATTCCTTTTCACTTCATTTATTCAACTGCTCAAATCTGAGATGCGTGAGAGAGTTCGACAGAGTTGAACCAAGCTATGATCTGGACACTTTCCATTTCAGTGAGCAATATTTGACAAGAAATAATGGGCAGAAACCAAACAAATCAGAGGTTACTTGTCAAACAATCAGAAACTTTGTTTGTCCTGAACGGATGTGGACCATTTGGAACAAGGAGCATCCGTGCTGTTACTGTTGGAGCTGGGCGCTTGTGGTGACTCATGTGTATAAATGGGGTTGTGCCCGGCTGTCAATCTGTGCTTTGTATTTCTAGTCAATTAGGGTTCGGTCTAATCTTGTACACATAAACCTGCTTCATGTCTCAAGGTGGCTCGTTGTGGTTGAAGTAACTGTGAGTCATATTTTCTTTTCAGATAAAGATGGGAAGGCCTTCCACCCGACCTATGAAGAAAAGCTTCGGCTGGTGGCTCTGCACAAACAAGTGTTACTGGGCCCGTATAATCCCGATGCTTCGCCGGAGGTCGGCTTCTTTGATGTTCTAGGAAATGACCGCAGGTAATGCTAGTTTGGACATCTGTATGTGTGTTTGACCTTTGAACTCAAGTAGCCACGCCAGCAATTTCACTGTTCTGTCAGAAAAACCCACACTCAGGCCTCGCTATTGACTGAATTATTGATATAGTTAATTTAACTGCCACAGCGTTAGTTTTTCTGTTTGAAGACTTACTGTTTTGTTATAAATACCTGTAGAAGCAATCCCTTATGTGATGTTCTTTCTGTGCCCAGGAAAGAGTGGGCCTCCCTGGGTAACATGGAGAGGGAGGAGGCCATGGTGGAGTTTGTCAAGCTGCTGAACAAGTGCTGTAACCTCTTTGCGCCGTATGTCACCTCACATAAGATAGAAAAGGAGGAGCAGGAAAGGAAAAGGTAAGGTGCTCTGTTTCAGTTCTGCAGAGGGAGAATTAACAGCTTTTAATCTGAGATTAGCGCCTATATTTGATTTGTCACAGTCCTTTTGTGTTTTCCTTGAGTAAATTCTGGCCGAATTTTCCTTCACAATTGATATTCTATGAACACTTGATTGAATGAATTTGCTCTTCAACAGGAGAGAAGAGGAGGAACGTCTGCGGCGGGAGGAGGAGGAGAGGGAGCGACAAAGGCAGGAGGAGGAGAGACGAAGGCTTGAGGAGGAGGAAAGACTGAGGAGGGAGGAAGAAGAGAGGAGACAGGCGGAGGAAGAGAGGCTACGGATTGAACAGCAGAAGTATGTGCTTGTGTTTGCAGTATTTGATTTAACTCGAACCTGATCATCACACAACCCCCGTCACGGATATCCGTGGAGGTATTGTCCTTTAGCAGGGTCAGTGAAACCTGCTTACAATCAGAGCAATATCCTCGGTCAAATCCGACAGCCATCCTCCGTTTCACCGCGTCTGTTTCTTGTATTCTCATCCTCGCTAACTCCATTTTCCAGACAGCAGATCATGGCGGCGTTAAATGCTCAGACAGCAGTGCAGTTCCAACAGTACGCTGCCCAGCAGTACCCCAACAGCCCCGAGCAACAGATAGGCCTCATCCGTCAGCTGCAGGAGCAACACTACCAGCAGTACATGCAGCAGCTGTACCAAGTGCAGCTGGCCCAGCAGCAGGTAGGCTGGAGATGTGGAGACTCCCCAATCAAATGTGTATTGATTTTTGATTTAACTAATGCAAAGAGGCGCAAAGCTCTGTGCTCGGCTAATAAGCCTGAAAAAGTCACTCACCAGCCTCCCAAGTATCATTTTAGATAAGTTTAACTTTTTAATGGTGCATCCTTAGATGCACAGTTGTCTATGATAGCAAAAGTCTAGAAATGGAACATTCCTTGATTGTGTCTTTAGTTTTGGGTCATACCATCAGTCAGCACCATTCTCCTCTCACCTCAGGCCGCCTTACAGAAGCAGCAGCAGGATGACTCCATGATGCAAGCCAACCTGGAAGGCGGTAGCTTTAACGGAAGTGAGCCCATCGCCGCCTCGGCAGCAGGGCCGTTGTGTGCAGCTTCACCACCCACCAGTGAGGAAGCCCCCACAGTCAACGGGGGCCACTCGGACTCGTACTCAGAAAGCATGGACCGAGAGCCTGAGCCTGAGCCGGCAGAGGAGGTCTCCGAAAACGGGCCTTTATTAGGTTGGTTTGTCTCGTGTTGAAAAGAAAACAAATCCGCTGTTATTGTGGCGTTGACTTGTTCCAAGCTCGTGGCTACAGGCTTGAGGGGTAAAGGTGTCACACAAACAAAACTTTACACCAAACCTGACACCTGATTCTTATCTGCTGTGTCCTTGTTATTGTGACCTGGAGGGTGTGGAGAAGTGCTGGAGCAGGTGACACTTGATAGTTTGCTGGTTAAGGTTATTGTCCAACCGCACACGCTGCTTATAAAAGGATAAGCAATCGCAACAGAAATTAAGATGACCTTGATTTAATAATCCCCAGTGGCTGGCTCTTCTCTCTGGAAATAATCTAGGATTATCTTGGTAGAAAATAAACTTTTTTTTTTTTAGAAGATTTTTATAACGTGTGTCTCGTCCCTCAACAACAGCAGACTCCCCGCCGGTCATCGCAGCTCCCTCCATGTGGACACGACCACAGATTAAGGACTTCAAAGAGAAGATCCGGCAGGACGCTGACAGTGTGATCACGGTGGGGCGCGGCGAGGTGGTGACAGTGCGCGTACCCACTCACGAGGAAGGCTCTTACCTGTTCTGGGAGTTTGCCACGGACTATTATGACATCGGTTTTGGGGTCTTCTTCGAATGGACAGACGCTGCCTCCGCTTCAGTCAGCGTGCATGTGTCAGAGTCTAGTGACGAGGACGAGGATGATGAAGGTGAGGGGCAAGTTCCAGAGGTTAAGAGCGTGGGTTGATTTTACCTTCCCACATTGTGTTGGTGTCGGGTTTCCTTACATGACATATTAATCATGTCGTTCACTGGCTACTGTAGGCTGTGGACTGGAGATGGTCAAACGAAGTGTCAATCAAAAGGTCAGCATGTAGCCACCATTTGGGAACAGTTAGGGAGGATACACACATCTGCTACAGCTGTCGTGTGTGTGTGTGTGTATGGACGTAATTATGTGTTTTGGACTAAATGCTTTGCTGGATTAGATCATTCGGACCTTTGCCTGTACACCAAGATGATTTTTGCTACTGCAAAACAAACCGGAGCCTCAGCTTCCTGACCTTCCAGACAGGTTTAAACCAGTACACTTTTTACAAATTCTGCTAAAGCTGAAAGATGCTACATTCTTTATGGGAATGGGAACCACAGGGATGAGCTGCAGAGCTGTGGTCCGCTTTGATCTCCTGACACACCTTACCGCAAGTCCTGTGTTCTCCTGAGATTGCTGTGATTGTGGTCATCAATAACAGAATATTTTGACTATCATTATAAACATCTGTTCAGGAGTAGAGTGCTGTAAGCAGGGCACAAGATACGTGGTTTTATTTACATGTTCCGACAAGAGTGTTCTTAAAGTGGCCAAACATTTTCCCATCCAGCGCACTGGGAAAATGAAACTGTAGTGAAATGTGTTGCAGCTTGGATATTTGCTCTTCTCAGACTGACTAGGCACTGCTGGGCATCTTTTAACAGGTGGAGTGAAAAGTCCACATGGGTGGGGGTGAGCGGAGGTTATTTATAGGAAAAGCAATTCCTTTGGGTGGGTGGATGAATCATGCATACATATAGAATTTAGATTGGCAGTAAGAGCAGATGGCTGCACGGCTAGTGCTTGTTGCTACAGTTCATCAAGAGGTTCTAATACCTTATACTGCAGGTAAAGAATTAAAGATTGTTTCACTGTTCCGCTCGGGCTTTACCAGAATTTCTCAAAAACTTGGAATATTTAGAAAGGCAGTGGAATGTTTGTTTTCCCTCCTCCCTATAATATGTTAGTTTGCTACATCTATCCAAAAAAAATGGTGTTTCCATCTCTAGTTAAGCAAATTAGCGGTTTCCAAAAAGTAAAAAAAACAAAACCCAATACCGTAAACTTTCACACTTTCTAATGCGATATTTTAAGATGTGTTTTACATGAATCAATGGAAACGTGGTGAGGGCTCTAGATCTGCCGTAATTGTCCTTATGTCCTATTAATTAAATATTCAAGCCATGAGTAGTCAGTTGTTTTCAATGGAAATGTCCATTGTAGCCATGTATGCCTTCTTTCATTGTCCATCATTAAATTATTTAGCATTTGCTACACGCCTACTCCATCATTACAAGTCGTCAGGGCAGCGGAGGTTTTTCCACTCTCGTTTGGAAACCTGCTCAATGGCGTCGATGTGACATGACGTATATGATATTTGGGAATGTTGTGCAGCAAGCTTGGCGCGGTCTTATGGGTGTACACCTAAGCTTTCAGCCACTTTGTCCTCGAAATGTCACTGGTGTAGCACAGATATGTGTACTGCTAGCTCCTGTACACGTTTGCTAAAACACGTTCTACAGCATACAAGATAGGAGGGATTGTGTGCATCATTTCAGTCCCATGTAAATTCCCTAAATTGTTCTTGTGACCACAGGCGACCCTCCGAGTGAGGAGGAGAAGGCAAAGAAGGAGGCGGGGAAGCCCCAGGTGGATGAGATAGTGCCGGTGTACCGGCGGGACTGTCACGAGGAGGTGTATGCCGGCAGCCACCAGTACCCAGGTCGTGGAGTCTACCTTCTCAAGTTTGACAACTCCTATTCACTGTGGCGCTCCAAGAGTGTTTACTACAGAGTCTACTACACCAGATAAGCCTGAATACAGACACAGGGAGGAGCCAAGGAGTGTGTGCGTATCCATATTTGTGTGTGTGTGTGTGTGTGTGTGTGTGCGCGCGCGCGTGTGTGTGTATGTAGGTGGAGATTTGTACGTTGGCAGATCTGTTCTGGATACAACCACCAGAGGGTGACAAACAGACACATCTGGAGCCCCAGTTTGGAGATTGGACTAATAAATGGAATGTGTGTGTCTTAGCATACACCCATGTTAAATCCTGGAGCCCCTGGAAGAGGAGGAGTGTGTATTCCTGTTGTATATTCCCCACCTGTCCTTGCTGCGCTCACACCGACCAGGCTGTAGGACATTGCTCTCACATTGTGTTTCACCCTGGACCTCCTTCTCCTGTCTCCTGAAAAGACGCTTTCATAACCACGGACGGAAACCCAGCGAGTCCAGTGTTTCCTGTTTGCTGGTCGAGGTGTTTGGTAATTCCAGGAGCTCACTGACAAATCTTGGAAATCAAATAGTAAATGTACTTCATAACACTATGCCTTCGTTCCACAGAGAGCTGCTGGTCTTTGCCAAGGCTTGCGCAGTTAAAGGGAAAAAACAAAAATACCCCCCCCCCGCAAAATTTATCATCATTTTAGTTGCAAACGTTTGCATTTCTCTTATTGATTGATCAGGTGGAGTTGGGAGCATTTTTCAAACATCTTACTGGCAGAATTTATGAAGGAAGAAGTCATTCCATGGTGTCGGGTGAACTCCCAAAAAAATATGAAGTCGTGGGATATTGAGATACATGCACATATAAGAATATAATTGGTGGCCACTCAAGCATCTCTGTGTGTGTTTATACATTAAGAAACAAATGACTTAATAAATATTTCTTCTCAATTTCTCTGACAAATTAATACGTGTGGGGTATTATTTCATTTAATCTCACTTTTTAAAGCCTCAGTGTGTCTGTTTCAACACTCATCAATTATTGATTCCTTATTAAGGAAAATGGTATAAGGAGAGAAAGATGATACCTGGGGATGAATAACAATTCAGCACCGGAGTTCATGACATGCTGTTACATCTCGTCTGCGTTTCATCAAAATTACAGTGTTGCTGTTCATTTTTTGACCCAGGTGTGGTTTATCTGTCCTCTCAAACAGTAAAGTGAGATGACTTATAACTGTCTCTTGGTTGAGGTGGGCACTAACTTCTGTCATCAAAGTGTTTTTGCTGAAAAAAAAAATGTTCACTTTTTTTCCTACCCTTGTTAATTCTGTTGTTCGGCATCGCATTACATGTTCCAGTAATGTATCATGATCAGCAGCTGCAGTTTGAACTGGTTTTGTCTTAATAGTAAGTGTGGGCATCAAGACATTTTGTTTCACTTCATTATTTAGATGTATTTGTACATTTTTTTAATGTGTTTATGCAACCAAACTGAAGAAATAGAGGCATTTAACTTTAAATTTTTCCAATTATTTAATTAGAAGTTGCTCCTGCCTCCTGTCAGTTCAGTGATTTGTGTAACGATATGTCACTACCTATGGCTCAACAAAGCCATAACGTTCAAGAAAGTTCCCATATCTTCTGATGTGTGATTATTGTATTTTTATTTCTCACCAAATGAGTTGACTTTGTTCAAGCCTTTTATGTAAATAATTCTATAAATTAGTTTATGTTTGGGGTTTTTAAAGACACGGAAGATGGTTTATGGTTACGAGAATTAATGCACTGTAAAATATGGTGAAAGAGATATGTATTTACCCTTGAATGAAAGTCCAAAAACTCAAAGGAGGTGTAAAACTGTAAGAGTATTGACATGACGGAAACAGAGAAGCTCATCTTTTTGTATTGTTTTGACTTGTTTGGATCTCTATGAGTCGGAAGATCTTTTGTTTTGGACATATATTTAGACATGATTAAACTTATGTTCATCTCTAGGAGAGGAGAGTTTGCTTACTTTCTGTTTTTGTTATTTAATTGTTTTTTTTTTTTTTAGGTATTACCTTCTTTGTGTGTTTGTGTGCTGCTATAAATCTTGAGTGACTGCCTTAAAACAGTCTAAAACTCTGCCCAAGAGGCCTTTTTTTTTCATCTTTGGAGATTCTTGCATGTTTAACAAAAAGAGCACAGGTGGATGTGATCAGGTTAATGATTCAGGGGCCCAATGAGGCTTAATTAATGTAACTGATAACAACTGTGTTTTTTTTCCTGCTACCATTAGCCTCTCTGTGTGTGACCAGCTACTGTGTTTTAGATAACGCTATCGAAGAGGCAGTATTAGCACATCAAAAGTGGCTTCGAACAGCTGAACAGTATGGGCTTGTTCCTTCTTTCTTTTCTTTTTTTCCAGCGGTGGAGAATGTGTCATCCTCATGCAGCCTTCCTGTCAAACACATTTTTATGCTGAGGGAGAGAAAAATGCGGAAGTTACTCAAGAGCAACAGGACAATCCACTTCTCCCGCTATGTTTGCCATTATGTACAAGAGATGGCAGAAACCTCAGAGGGAGGGACAGCAGCCAGCACATCCATGGGACAGCTGTTATCAGTCTCTCCTTCTCTAATATTTGCCAAACACTGTAACAGAGAACATAGCAGGGCCAGAATAATATGCAGCATCTGCTAGTAGATATATTACTTCATAAATGCGCCCTTTAATTTCCTGTGAAAGCATATATGACACTACAGGGTGTAAAATACTGGAGACGGTTGTGATATAGTACGGAGGCCTGGAGTGGCCATGGAGAGACAATATGTTGTGGCCACAAGATATATAACTTGTTCCATCATTAAAGTTATGTTGGGGCCAGAGGATATAATGTGTTCCATCGATCTGGTTATCGTTAATCCGCAAGATAGAACTAGTTTGAATTGTTTTGAGTCCACGAGACACTTCTAGTTCTTTCAATCTAATTACATTTGGACACAAAATAAAACTTGTCCCCTCATTTTAGTGAGTTTGAGGCCACAAGATATAAGTTGCTCCATCCATTTTCTACATCTTATCCTGTTAAGGGTTGTGGGGGGGCTGGAGCCTATCCCAGCAGCCTTCAGGCAAGAGGCGGGGTTCACCCTGAACAGGTCACCAGTCCATCACAGGACCAACACATAGAGACAGACAACCATTCACACTCACAGTCACACCTACGGTCAATTTAGAGTATCAATCAGCCTCGTCCTCTCTTGATGTCTTTGGACAGTGGGAGGAAGCTGGAGTACCAGAGAGAACCCATGCAGGTACAGGGAGAACATAGAGACTCCACACAGAAAGATCCTGTGTCTGAGCCGGGGCCCGAACCCGGAACTTTCTTGCTGTGAGGTGACAGTGCTGACCACTGCACTGCCAAATTGCTCCCTTTCATTGAATTATTTTGAACTACTAATATAACTTGTTCTCTTGGTTGTGGCCACAAATAAATCTTGTTCCTTCAGTTTAGTTGCTTTTAAGGCCACAGTATATGACTTGTTTCCTCGATGTAGTTATTTTGAAGCCCCGAGATATGACTTTTCGCTTTCTCCCACAAATTCATCAAGGCATGGGAATAAGTCATGATACTATCTTTTGGCAAATGTGTGCTATATTTTGTTGGTGAAACTTAATGGAGTTCAGATAAAAATTTATGTCTCATGACTTTGAAATAACAACATCGAAGGAATAAGTTCCATCTTGTGGCTACAAAAAAAAATTATATGGCCACAAAATATATTTATTGCTCAGTGGCTCCACATATCAGACATTATGATGCATGTATTCCAAATAACATGTGGTTGATATATTTTCAAAGCTGAGCGGGGTTAACGGTGTGCCACGGACGAGCTTTAGCTTTGTGGAATTTAAGTAGCAATGGTGGGAATGTCAGCCGGCAGGCGAAAGACTGGACTCAGGCCCTGGACAAGCATGCCTTGGACACACATGAGGACATATAAATCAGAGACAAGCCTTCAGAGAATGTGTTATCCAGAGTTATTTTAAAAGGTATGCGCAAACAACACAAATAACTTAACCTGGTACTGTCCTATCCCTGTTGTTAGTGGCTAGGATGCTATTTGTGAAATACTAATTTGTTAGCTAAGTTATTCTTGGCTAATTTTTTACCACTGACATGTCTCAACCTGTTTAAGAACCACTAAACACCTACATCAAAAATATATAACGACTATTATAACAATAGTTGTAAATATAACTTAACTTAATGGAAATAAAACCAATATTGTTTAATAGGAAGTGAAAATTGCAGTATCTTTGCAAGGTTAGCTTGCTAGCTAACACTTAAAGTACCCTGACAACATTAAACCTGTTTTTCCATGTCTTTATGAATTTTATTTAATTGAGCACTTTTATTTTTAAAACCTAATGTCTATAAACACACTATATCTTAAATATATCATAACATATTAAAACAATGTATTTTATCCAAAGTCACCTTCTAAATTAGGGCTAAGTTTTTCTACGTATCAATAAAATTTGGAGCTTACTTTTCTGTGTTAAATAGACATGAAACGTTTGTTTAGTATATTCTAGTATTGAATACCACTGTACACATAGGCTGAAGTGTTAAATATAAACTAACAAAATCTAGACTTTGTAGCGGTTCATGATTTCCTCTTTTTGTTTGGGTGTTTATTTTTTTCTCCCGCTCCATTAGGGGGAAACTCCGGTCCTGGTTTTCACGAGTCCGCGCCTCGACGAGGGGAGGCAGGTAGACTGCCGCCTGTGTGTTTGGCTCCAGTTCCATTTGCCACAGGTGGTTATAGTATTTTCCGGGTTTTGATTTATACTTTCCCCTACTTTTCCTTGTGTGTTTTCTCTTGTCGCCCCAGCCAGCCTGCACTCTGTCCGGTAGAATTTGAATAGACTTTAGGATGCAACGTCTCCAGTGTTGTACAGCAGCAGCTGAAAGTCTCATGCTTTGAGAAGCAAAACAATACAAAAAAAAAATATGGCGGGATTGCGGGATTATGCTCGAGCCAGTGGGAGACCACGCGTTTTCGAGTTGTTTTGAAACTGCTCCGGCGTGACGTGTTTTCGATCCAACTGGAGTTATTACTGTTAGATAAATATGCCTTTTCATCAGAGGAGCATCGAGCCGCGGCGTGTTAGTAGATTATCGGCGAGGGATAATTGGATACCACGACAAGAAGAAACTGGGAGACGCAAACTGAAAAGACCCGTTTTATTCTCGTCTTTGGATGAGGTTAGCTGTCACACGTTGACCAGCGTAATTTATCAACTCTCGGACCTTTCTCGACATGCCAGCGACATCTTCTTGGGGATTGAGATGGAGGCGGGGATGGTGTTCAGGAGATCCTGCAGGATTCAGGGGCGCCTGCAGAATCTTCAGGGTGAAGTTCGGAAGTTGGACCCCAAGAAAGTCAGAATCCGTAAGTTTGCAGTGCTCAGACACACAAGCGGTGACGCATTGTCTTCTTTTTAATGTTATGAAATGGTAAGGGGAGTCAACACAAATTAATAAATGAAACCCACACACTTGTAATATGCTCATTATAAGTGCACATATAAGATTTGTACACAGTGAAAGCTCGCCACAGACGACAGAACTAATTTGAAGTAGTTAAAATGTTCTAAATAACACGTATGTGCGGTGTTTTACACATCAGTATGGTGTAATAATAACGGAGGGAGAGAGGGACTGGTCAGAGCCAAGATGACATATAAATAATAAACCAGGGAGGAGTGACCAGTGTCTCTTGAACACATGGCTCTATTTGTCTCTGTTCGGACTTATGTTAATGGGGGCGTTGAGTCTTGTCAGAAATGATGGATTTCCTCTCAACCTACTGACCATCTGTGAGAGGCTTCAAAGCCATCAAAGGATGCCACACACACAACCTTTATCTCCATTAAGCCTTGCCGTTTTACACACACACACACACACACACACACACACACACACAAACATGGACAAAGTTGGTCAACAGGATCAGAAATGGGAAATCAATGTCCCCTCATGACTGCAGTGATTGTGTCTACCTCCTGCAGTCTCACAGCGGCAGCAGCAGCAGTTACATATTAACTCAGACTTTGACTCATACTTAGGGGGGCCGTGCCAGCTACCAGGAGATAAAAAGATTGCTCTGTCATTTGGTCTGCTCTGGTGCACTGCAGATCTGGAGGAGAATGTGTCTACCTGCTGCATGAAGAGCTCAGTTGTGCGGTTCTGGAAGAGAAACTCCAATTCATGTTCTCTTCAGATTATGAGCCATTGTCAGTAGATTCCTCGTGAGTGAGCAGGTTGTAGGAACATATTTTCTACCATAGAAGCCTCAAATTTGTAGTTTTTAAATGATCTTGTTGGGAGTACACTACACTACCTGCAGTGCACTTACGTGGATCAGGGATCTCTGATCGGGTGCATTCATGTGATGTTGGACTAATCTGAGGGAAAGTCGGAGGGAAAGATGACGCACAATCTCTCATCATATGTGAAGAAACCTAGTAGAGAAACGTCAATGTTGTCGTCATATATATCGTTAAATAAGGTATTAATGTATGTGCAGAGTTAGCTGGATGAGCAATTAGGTGATATTTATTAGCATTATCCTCTTAAAACTTTTCTTTTGCTCTTCAATGTCACTATAAAAGTGGAAATTGATGTCTTGTTTGTATCACCCCTGTTGTTCCCATATCACAACTTAAGATCTCATGAATGCAGAAGAATTGGGAGGTACAACTCCCTAACTTGGAAACTCTGTCTTCCCAACGTCATTGAATGCAGCGTTATTGTACTTGTTGCTGTCTGACTTTTTGAGACTTCTTTCTGAGTTTCCAGAAACACGATTTCCATTACTAATAAGAATTGTGGAATACTTTCTTATGAAATATTCATTAAATTTGCTCCCAACAACAAAAATGTTTAATTGGTCATCAAATGTAGTTATTTTGAACAACTTTGGTATGGAATAGTTCCTTAACTTTTACAATAATTGTATACACAGCCTTGTATCTTTGGCATTTTCTCTATTTTCCTTGTTTCTTTTTGCTCCGAATCAAATATTGTTCGGTCATCTGCTTGCTGGTTTGCTTGGTTCCAGGCTTAAACCTCTTTATATCAGGATTTCCTGAAACATCAGTTGAGGAATTGAATGGGAAATACACATCCGGAACCAGAGCCACTCTAAAACTGGGCGGTCATTGTTGTTTTCGATGGGTTCACACTGCCACTGCTGCTTCCTATTAAACACCATAGAATAAACCTGGTAGTTAAGGGATCATGTTTCTCATTGACTTTTGACATGGCGTCTTTGTTTGTAATTTGCCTTTTCAAAGTAGCATTCAGAGTTCAAGCTCAAGGACAATGGTTTAAAGATTTTTGTTGTGATTCATCACTTTTTTTTGGTTTTCTTTTATACTTAACATCATCGTATCTATCCTGAGTCTGACTGTGACTCACACACAGATTCAAAATGGGTTTCAGGGAAGTGATAAGCAAAGCAGACAGTTGCCAGACACAAACAAATGTGATGTATGATGAGCAACACACCCTCCTACAGTCAAAGATCACCGTAGATCAAGCAGCTACAGAGTTCTAACTAATCCCTGACATCGTGGTGTGACTGGACCCCTCCTGTTATCTGTTGATGTTCTCCTGGGTGGGGCCGAATGTTGATTTTTAAAGCTTGTTCCCTGTAAGTGGAAGCGAACTTTTAAGTAAGTTAAGGTGTGAGAGAGAGGACTGGAATGCTGTGTGTTGCGTAGTGATGTGACAGCTCCCACGTCGCCCCAAGGTCAACACTGACTTAAAAGACGTCTGACTTAAGAATTATTGTGACATAAAGTTGTAAATAAACTCCTGGTTTAGTTTCTGGAACCCTTAAGCGTTGCTCCAGGGAGAGAGCGTTGGATTTGAATGCGCCATGATACAGAAGAACTATTAAAGTTATTTTGAATGTTGTTTGAATGAAAGTCAATGAATGATGTGCACATTTGTAGAGGCAAAGTATCTGTTGGTATAGTACTGGACTGTAGTCTCATTTTCATCTTCTTACCAACTAGTTTACCTGTTCAGCACACATCTATACTTCTTTTGGTACTGCATGCACACTCAAAAATGGAGGTACCCGACGAGAAGAGTTCTGTACTTAAAAGGTACATTTGTTTCCTCAAAGGTACAGTGTTGTTCAGCCCAGAAGTGCACTTTTGATTCAGAATGAATGCGAAGTGAAATGAAGAGTGCACAATTGTCTCAGAAAGGTGCATCTCCTCATATGACCAGTATTTGCACCCTTTTATGTAGATGCTGGTGTCTGTATTTTTTTTTGAGTGACTCACACAGAATCCTCACATCCTAACAATACATGGTACATTTAGCATACTTGTGTGTAATTGTGATGGTACCAATTGAGGGTCAAGATACTCTGAGTTCTGCTTTTAGAAGGATCAGGCTGCAGGTGTGGGGTGAAACACAGGGCCCCTGTTTGCTGGGTGAGTGACATTGATCGAAGGACATAGCGACTCAGAGGAGTCTTGCGGTTTTTGTCTGCCCAGGCAGTCAAAGTGATCATCAGGGTTAGTTAGGACTGGGCTGTGATAGATTTCCTATCCTTGTGTGTCTCATTCCACTGTTAATCCATTTGTGTCTGAGTAGCGGTCAGCAGGTCAGAGGTCATTCTCCAGAGCCTCAGAGGGGAACACCTGACACTCCCAAATGTCAAGAGTTTAAATAAAGTCTAGTTTGTCTATCTTGGGTTTCTACTGCAGGCCATCATGGGTCACCTCAGCTGTGAGTAGACCTCCACAGCTGCATCCTGAGCCGCCTATGACATTAAAGGACAGGTTCATTAAGACAGACAGAGGAAACAAAAACAAGAACAGACCGTTCAGTCCCAAGGTGCATCCATGGTGACAACATTTTTTTTTTTGGAGTATCAGAGGAGGATAGTGGGAGTTGCTTGTGTATGGCCGAAAGAAGATCAAATTCATCATGTTGTTCTCCAAATAAAGGACATTTCACTTTGCAAAACCAGACATGACTAACTGTCAGGAGATGGGGCCATCTATAATGGAAATTAAGTTTTTTAGGCGAGCTCTGGACAGTCCTTGTGTCCTGTTCCGTGGTGGTGAGCTTTAAAGTACAACAACTCTGAAAAGAAAATTAATGACAGATTATTGTGGAAGTAATTAATCATTTCAGTCTCTTTTCAAACAGAAATGTCAAAAAAATTTACAAGTTCCAGATGCTTGAATATAAGGATTTGGGCTGCTTTAAAAAAAATGTATGGATGCTTAGCTGCACAATTACAGTATTATATTGCAAAAAACACAGTTCTTACTTGGAACAATATACTGCACAAATGTTACAGAAATTGTTACTTTATTATTGATATTTGTTTGATATCTCAGCTTTGTAAATTTTGTGCATTTTTTTTAAGAACTAAGCAAGTAGACTCAGATACCATTTGTTTATTATATTGAAATTATTACAATATTTCACACACCGGGCTGCACGGTGGTGCAGTGGTCAGCGCTGTCTCCTCACAGCAAGAAGGTTCCGGGTTCGAGTCCCGGCTCGGGCACAGGATCTTTCTGTGTGAAGTCTGCATGTTCTCCCTGTTCCTGTGTGGGTTCTCTCTGGTACTCCAGCTTCCTCCCACAGTCCAAAGACATCAAGAGAGGACGAGGCTGATTGATACTCTAAATTGACCGTAGGTGTGACTGTGAGTGTGAATGGTTGTCTGTCTCTATGTGTTGGTCCTGTGATGGACTGGTGACCTGTCCAGGGTGAACCCCGCCTCTCACCTGAAGGCTGCCGGGATAGGCTCCACCCCCCCCCCCCGTGACACTTAACAGGATAAGACGTAGAAAATGGATGGATGGATGGAGCAACTTATATCTTGTGGCCTCAAACTCAATGGATGGATTTCACACACCGCATTACGATATGACTTCATTTTTTTACCAAAAAATTTGAAGGACCAAAACAAACAATTAAGAAATAAAAATGAGCATTTTCCAAACTTCTTGACATAAACTTAATTAATTAATCATGGAATAATCAATCGATCGCCAGTTGCTGTGAACAGGAGTATCATGCACTCAGATATGAATAGATGGACTCTTCTGCATCGCCTTCTGACATGTCACAACTTTGAATACAAATTTAAAGCCAAATCTGTCTTTAAAGCTTATATAATTGTTTTAATAATAACTTAAGATGGTAGTTTTTAATGCCAAGAGGTTTTACTTGTTTTGATGAGGGTACACCCAAGCCTGCAGCTCCACTCTGCTTCTCAGAGCAAGTTCCATATCTTTGTTAAGCTGTAATTGCTCTGCTGGCACAGGCTAATCTATACAGGTGGCAGCTAGCTGAAGCAAACAAATAAGTTAAAACAAGTTATGTTCAGCAGTGAATAATCCCTAGAAATATATGAGCATGGTTGAATAGGGAGTGTGCTATTTTAATGTTTGAAGTAGGTCAAACTGTAGTTGAGGTTAATTGGAGTTAGGGTTGGGCTGTGAGAAACTCAGATACCTGCTGGTGTCAAGCTTTGAACTGCACACAGACACACACACACACACACACACACACTAAGCAAAATAAAGAAGACAACTGGAAGCAGACACATGTTTCCAGCTGACCTGCTAACATCCATATCATCCATCTTTCTCTCACACACTCTCAGACTGCTGGTGAATTCCTCTGTCTATCCCTCAGATATTTATAGACTTTATGTCTTTGCTCATTGGTCTCTCATCTGAAGCATGCGATCATTTTTAGTGTGTGTGGGCTCATACACGTTTGGCTTATCTGTTGATGGACATATCTTGCCCAGACTGGTACTTGACTAGCCAAGAGTGTTTGTACATAAACAGTGCTGCTCGTTCATAACAACAGTGAAAGCTAAGGCTTGTCCCGTATCACATGACCTAGATAAACTAATTTCTGTTTTTGGATTTGTACTTCTTTTTCCTGTTTGCCTCACAAATACATGCACAAAACACTCTCCTGTTTACACCACCTCAGCTCCTCGCAGTCACTATTCACTCAAGCCTGAAAGTGATCCCCTTCATTCATGGGTAGAGAACAGTCATCGCGCAGCCAGAATCCACAAGTCTGTTCCTGCATGGCAAAAGGGTCTGCTTCTAGAGGTTGACCTGGTCCCACAAGGGACAAAAGAACAGGGTCGGGAGGGACAGTGAGGACACAAAGGGAGAGAGTGGGAAATGCGTGAAGCATTCAAAGTTGTGGAGGAATATTGCCATTGAACAGTATCTGACTCAGATGGGTGTGTTAATGTCTGTGTGTGTTTGTAGACTTGCAGCTGGCCTCTCCCACGCCTCTGTACAGACCGCCCAGGATCTCGGTACCATGGCACAGGGCAGTATTATTAGGCTGGCCATACACTGCGCGATTTTAGACATGCTGTTTAATTCCAACTCAGAGATTATGAGATACCTCAAGGCTCACTTCACCTGATGCCCATGTTAAATTGTCTTGGAGCAAGATTCTGAACCCCTGATTACTCATCATTCCATCATCAGTGTGTGTGAATGTGAATGGGTGAATGAAGCAACATTTGAGGATATAAACACGAGTCCATTTAACATTTACAATGCACAGTACAGCCCATGGGCAACTGTGGACTTGTTCCCAGTGAGGGTTGGACTCCGCCAAGGCTGCCCTTTGTCACCGGTTCTGTTCATAACTTTTATGGACAGAATTTCTAGGCGCAGCCGGGTGGTGGAGGGGGTTGAGTTTGGTGGCAGGAGGATGTCGTCTTTGCTGTTTGCGGATGACGTAGTCCTCTTAGCGCCATCGGGCCACGACCTCCAGCTCTTGCTGGGACAGTTTGCAGCCAAATGTGAAGCGGCTGGGATGAGAATCAGCACCTCCAAGTCTGAGGCCATGGTCCTCAGCCGGAAAAGGGTGGTTTGCCCACTCCGGGTCGGGGGGGAGGTCTTACATCAGGTGGAGGAGTTTAAGTATCTCGGGGTCTTGTTCACGAGTGAGGGTAAGATGGAGCGGGAGATTGACAGGCGGATTGGGGCGGCATCCGCAGTCTTGCGGTTGCTAAACCAGTCTGTTGTGGTGAAGAGGGAGCTTAGCCAAAAGGCAAGGCTCTCGATTTACAATCAATCTACGTTCCAATCCTCACCTATGGTCATGAGCTTTGGGTAATGACCGAAAGAACAAGATCGCGAATACAAGCGGCCGAAATGAGTTTCCTCCGCAGGGTGGCTGGGCTCTCCCTTAGAGATAGGGTGAGAAGCTCAGTCATTCGGGAGGGACTCAGAGTAGAACCGCTGCTCCTCCATGTCGAGAGGAGCCAGTTGAGGTGGTTCGGGCATCTGGTGAGGATGCCTCCTGGGCGCCTCCCTCTGGAGGTTTTCCAGGCATGTCCAAATGGGAGGAGGCCTCGAGGCCGACCCAGGACACGGTCGAGGGATTATATCTCTCGGCTGGCCTGGGAACGCCTCGGGATCCTCCCGGAAGAGCTGGTTGAAGTGGCTGGGGAGAGGGCAGTCTGGGCTTCCTTGCTGAGACTGCTGCCCCCGCAACCCGGACCCACCGGATGAAGCGGAGGACGACGAAGACGACGAAGAGAAAAAACTTGTTAAAGTTTAGAAATTCGTTTTTGAACATTTCGCTCGTTCATATGTGTGGTGATCAGAAGGAGGCATACATGTTGTTGCAACAGCTCAATTTACCTGGCCAGCTGGTGCACTGTGCTACCACTGCACTTTCACTGTCTGCCACCTGTTGAGTGAGAAACAAAAGGTACTGACTTTGAGGAATGAGCTCACGGCTCTGCTTTTACCGTGTGAACTCACGATGACTGATGACTAACATTTCGGATATGTCTGAATTTCAGTAGATAGTCAGATGTCGGGTCGGGATCAGCTCCAGGTAGGTCCTCCGTAAAGCACACGAAAAAAAGACGACCAATGAAGCTGAAATTTGGGTAGACTTTTGAGTTGTGCAGCTTGAAACTCAGGTCATAAACGGGCCAGCGTGAGGGAGTTTAAAAAATCCACCAGAGAAAGACTGAGAGTGAAGTGATGAATGCAAGTGTCAGCCATAATGTTGAGGAAATGACTAACGATAAGCTGCACACCCTCAACATCTATCTTAAACCTCAGGCGCACAGTTGTGTATGAGCAGTGTACGCCCTTGTATTTCCTGCAGCAGTCCATCAGTGTTGTAATAAGGTACTTGTTAATCATCATGTTTAATGTCTCAACTCCAGCTGCTCCTGCTCAGAACCCCCCCCACACCTAATAAAACTAAATCTGTCAGTGTTTGGCTCTTTTGTTACTGGACAGTAAAGTTAATAAGAAAACGGCTGAATTTAGAGGTGCGCGTGTGCAGGGCTGTCTGTCTGTCTGCCCCAGGGCCAAATGCATTAAAATTTACTACGTGTACACGCGAGGATTGAAAGTACTTTCGTTTCATCCAAGTTTTGGACTCAGGTGTATGCGTGGTTCTATTTTAAAACTCTTAGTCATTGTGTACTTGTTTGGAAATGCACAATCCTTATGTCCACTTCCAAAACCAGCCATAAGGTGATTTCTGTAAGAACTGCCCTTACTTTTTTTGTTTAGAAATTCAAAGGACAGCAAAGACAAAAGCCATTTATAGAAAAATAATGAAAATACCATGGAGTGGGATGGGAACTGATGAAAACGCATTTGGCCTTGTTTGATCCTGGACTTCCTCGTCTGTCTATTAAGACTGTGCCCAGTGTTTGGACCTAGTTGGTGCATGGATTAAGACCCTTTGCTTGCCATTTGTAAAGTCTTTGTCAAGATTTAAACATGGTTCTCTGCACTCATGCCACGCAGGGTGGCAAGTTGGCATTTGTGAGTGGCGCAATGTGGTAATCAAGGATTGCAGCAGCAAGCAGGAAGATTTAGAATTTAATCCTCTGTGTTGTGACCTCTGCTTGGAGGAAGATTCAGAGATGGAGTGGCTCATATCTGAGTCCATGAGCGTTCTGGTCTGTTTTTCATTTCATTTATTTGTTTGTGTTTATTGTCCTGTTGGCCCCATGCACCAGTAGATTATTTGTTTATCAATTTAACATCACTTTGCCCCTTAAGAGGCGACAGTGAGTCACTGCAGTCCAAAGAAGCTGCTGCTGTCTCTGGCGGATCTGCATTGCTCCAATTTGCTCCGGCTCTTGGTGCATGTACAAGATGACTGCTATGTGTAACCACATTAGTTGAGTTTGTCAAGACTAAATTTGCCTAGTAAAAAGAAGAGATAAGCACAGCGTAAGTAGAGATAGTGTCCGTGTATGATGGAGATTATATAAACTTAATGTGCATTATCAGAGGTTTTTATTTTAAAGCAAGTTCCTATTATTCGAGATGTCTTAGTAACTGTTTTCTTAATTGTTGGAAACAGTGTTATGATGTTTTTGTTGCAACACAATCAGACGGTGCTTGATTGTCTCGTGACCTGACTCATGGTTAGCTAACGACTAACATTACTTTACCTGCAACTTAATCATTGCATGTTATTAGTTGTAATATTTGTTACCAGCCAAAACACACAATGATGAGAAACTACGCTTAATGACATCTTACAGTAAGTCCGTGACTCGGCATTGGGACTGTTTGTCCAAGTCATGTGACCATTTTGCTGCATATAGCTTCAAAATGGAAGACGTAGAGAAGTCGAAGTAAATTTGATAGCAGTGCAAATTTGGTAGATGTCCTACCTTGATCTGTCTTTGGAGCTCTTTAACCTCTCATGCTACCACACACAAAATGCATTTCTGTTCATAATGAAGACTCAACTTTAACATCTTTGTATACTTTATTGTGTTCCTTTGCTAGAATTGCCAAACGTAAGAACAAAGAGAAGAAATAAATGAACTGTGCTGCTTTTCTACCATCCTACCGCATAGAGACTGACTGCTTGTACTGAGCTGAAGTTGGTGTTATGGTTCAGTTTTTATACAACTATTGTTATGGAGGAAAAGAATCCTAAATAGCCAGATGTTCTCCTCCAAATGTGTTTCCTCTGGTGAGCCAAACATGAGCTAAACTGACAGCACAGCAGATGAACCTTTGCTAATTGTTGTAAATATAAAACTACTTCTCACCAGACCGAGTGGAGATGAACAAATAGAACTTAAAAGAGGTTGTCTACCCTCCTACACCAGGACAACATTTTATAGCTTGTGTGTGTGTGTTTGCGTGTGTGTGGAGGTTATGTGACTGATGTCTCAGCATATTCCATTGTCACTCTCTCTTTTGCCTCGGCTCTCCTTTCTCTGTTTTAAAGTCTCTTCCCCTCTCTCTTACTGCCTGCCCTATCGCTCTCTCAACCTTTTTGTCTTCCTGTTGTTCATATGGTTTCCAGGCTTCCCCTCTCTCATCTGTCCATCCTCTTCCCTTTGATGTCAGGCTGCCGTGCTGCCCACAGCAAAGATGAAACCCAGCTCACCCTTCATCTTTCATTCACTCTTTGTCTCCCACCTGATCTCACTTCGTCTGTCTTTTATCTCTCTACCACATGCTCTCTTTTTAGATGTACAAGTCTTACACAGAACAGGTGTTTTATTTTAAATTTTTTTTAAAATAACATCTTGAGGTGACGTATATCTAGAAAACTTAGCTCCAGAGGTAGTCTTGATAATACTTTCATCACCGAGCAGTTAAATCCCCTGCAGTTAGTTTACAAATGGAAAGTGCAAGCAAGTAGGTCTGCTGTATATAACTGCATGTAATGTAGTGTGCCTGATTAATAAATATAAATGATTTATCATGTTTTAAATATGTAGGGGATACTGCTGGATAAGGTGTCAATTATCAGGATTGTAAGATCAGTCCATTAATTACTTATTATTATCCCACTAATAATATTGTCATTTGCCACAAAAAGACAATACTATTGATTCATATTTTCTTGTGTTTTGCAGTTGAAATCTAAAGTTCTCCACATGTTGTCCCCCATGTTCACACCCGATTATGTTATTCAGTGAAAACATGAACTACACTAGTAAATAGGATGGACCTTAGAAACAAAAATAAATTTAGTCGGCTCAACTGGTAGAGCCGTTTATAAGCTGCTAGCAGTTGAGCTAATTTTATGCCAGAAAGATTCAAAGTTAATAGCATTGATGATGGTTGAAATATAGTAAATATGAGTTGATGGTGTGTATGCTTATTTAGCACCCAGCAGCTGTTCAACAGTGGTATGTAGGGATGGAAATATGTGGCTATAATGTAGTAAACTTACAAGTGATCTGTAATGACTTAAACCCTCTTAACGCCAGATTTCTAGGGCTGTAATCTCCCAGTCGACTGGTCGATATATTAGTCAATACGTTCTGGTTCCACCAAAATTCTGATTGTTCGATTTTTTTGCCACGTTAATTTCATCGGGAGGAAAGTACCAAGTTGTAATGGGGGTGTTTTCAAAGCACCCCTGTTTCATGGATAACAATCAATCTTTGAACACCCCCCCCCCCCTTGTTTTTGCTATTTTGGACTAGCCCGACCCGCTAGAGACAGGTTTGATGAATGTATATTTAATGTTGACGGTTTCATTTAAAGTCAGTCCTCAGCCATCATGTCAAAGACATGTACAGTGTGGCAGCATTTCATGAAAATAGATAATGGAAAAAAAGTCTAATGCAAAGTTTGCAAACAACAGTTTTCATGTCACAGCTCCACTACAAACACGACGGCGTATCACCTAAAAACGGTAAGCTAACGTGTCCACCTTAGGTTGCCCCGTCAGTTTTGAGTATATGAACATAAAAGAATTGACAGTTCAGTGTTTTAGTCTAATAATTGTTTTTGTTTTAATTGTAAAAATTCTTACCGTGGACTTGCCTTTTGCTTGAGCGTAAAGTTTAAATTTAAAAGTCTATTTGTGTCTCAGCCGCGATGCTGAGCTCCTGTGTTGAGTCTCGCTCTGTGCGCAGGACAAATGATAGTGTCGGTCAATTATTATAACATGACAAAAACAATTGTCTACATATTCCTCAACAGGTTTTGTGATGATAGTTGACACAGTATAGTTTTCATATATAACATTCGTCGATTTTTAGTCGAAATTTGAGGGCTTCAGTCGACCAAGAATTTCTTTGGTTGATTACAGCCCTAGAGATTTCACTCCTTGATTACAACGATGCATGAATGAAGTAGAGCGGGATGTATCATAACCTTCATAATAATCGACTTTACCAGTGATGTGTAAAACAGGCAATCCAGGCAAACAGATGTCCAAACAAACAGCAAGCACATGATGACGTACACAAGCCAGTGGGAACTCATCTTACAGGGACATAAATGTTTCTGTTATCCTGCGTCTGCACCAAAGTGCACTCAAAGACAGGAAACACACATATACTGTATACTCTGACTCTTTGAGTGTGTCAGGAAAAGCAAACAGGGATTTTCTGTCACTTTGTCATTTGTGCAACCAATGCACACAATGAAAGCAGGAACCCACGCACACACACACACACATAGAAATGGTACATTTAGGAGCCATTAAAATCTGTTCACATGAAAGTATTTGTACATAATGGACAATGAATCACACTAAAAATATCAATATAAAACTAGAATATAGCCCACTGTCGGCTAAATGAAACAGTTGAAGTTGGGATTTACACATAGTGGTTTGTGGGAAGATGAGAATTTGGGGTGGATCTTTGGCTATATTTGGATTGGCAGTTAATTCCTTAAGAACAGCTGTTTCATATTAGGAATATTCTTTCTCTTGTAAACATTGGTGACAACTTGGATTTCCACAGCTGAATAAACTCGCTGCATATCAAGAGTGAGCATTAAGCTTTTACTTCGGCTAGTGCTAGCGTTGTGTTCGGAAGTTATCTGCATCATTAGGATTAGAGACCCTTTTTTTTAATTGTGATAGCGCAGTGACCACTGCTGGAGAGTGAAGTGCTAAAAGGCTGCATGAAGGGGGCTAAAGATCAGCGGGGTGCTGATTAATAAATCCTCCAGTCTGCAAAAGCTCATCAGATGGAAAGGGAATGATATTGTTGTCTGGAGGGGCAGAGTGGCGTGCTGTGAAAAAGAGAGGGTATGGGTCTTTTGCATCAGTTAATTAGTGCAGTTATAAAAAAAAAGTATATATAAAAAAAAAATTCTGCTGTAGGACCAAAAATTCACATGCAATCAAGCTAGTGTGACCCCCATCATTTCAGGCTTTAAACTGAAAACACAGTCAGAAAATCCATTGTCATCGACTACTTGAGGAAACCTTGCTAAACCTCCAGTTCATGTAAGTTGTACAAAAATCCACCATAAACATCAGTTAAAAGGCATCACAGTAAAAAATAACCAGCAAAAAGTCTCAATTGCAGTAAGCAAATGTAATTTTATTACATAAACACTACTTGATGTATTAGAATTGCCCCTCGGGGTTGTCATGGCAACTTGTAAACACACCGCTCTTATTAGTGGCAGCGACACTACTCCCATCTCCATCAAAGGTTTCAAAATGTTTCCTTGTGACTTGAACAACTCATTTTGGCTGCTTGCATCAGGTTATAATTCTATCATTCCTGGCTCGTGACCAGGTCGATCAACTTGAGAGCTTCTGGCTCATGACAAGCATGGAATGTGGTACTTTGTCTTGTTTTGATTTTTACAAACTGTAGGTTTAATGAGCCTCGGTCATCCTATACAGAATAATAACTGAACACTCTTTGTGTGTGTGTGTGTGTGTGTGTGTGTGTGTGTGTGTGTGTGTGTGTGTGTCTTTTCCATGTGATATAAGGAAGATAAACACAGTGAATGGCTTTGGATCATGGTACTGCGCATGTGCGGTCCATCTGTATGTGCCAGCTGAAGATTAAGCTACCACACCCCTTCAATTGCTGTGATTTCATGAATTGAATGAGCAGTTTTTAATTGTAATGTAAAGCAGCTGTGGGTGATACATTTCCTGAAGTTACACAAGTTCTTGCCTCAATCGCTCTAAACTTTTGTTTTTTTGGTTTTGATACACTGATTACGCTGCATTGCCTGGCTGGAGAGTGTTACATTTTGATTGTTTTATTGATGTTGAACATTTCTTTGCATTTGCTGAGCTTTTTTTTGCAAGTATTTTGTTCATGCAGGACTAAATCATCAGATTGGGAGCAGATTGATGCCGGGCCAGAAGCAGATGTGTTTCTCACACATCTGTTCTCAGCACAACATCTAAAGACATAATTTCAACCAAAATACCAAACAAAGTTCCTTTACTGTGTCTCATAAAAATCCAAACCAAACAGTCCAAAACCCTCAACTGTAAGTGTGCCTCTCATATTTGGGATACATTACTAGATTGAACAATTGGACCTACTGCATTAACTCCTCTCACTGATTACGCCACTCTTTTCACAGTCTAGCAGAAGACTAAAGCCATATGGTGAAAGCGGCAATTAACCCACTTCTGTACGTTTTATGTTGATAGATTTCAGGATTCTGTAATGAAGAATTCCTGTAATCAAACAACAGCAGAGGTACTGAAGCTGGTGGCGCTGTGAGTGAAGTTTCTATTTGTGCTTATTGTCACCTCAAGCAGTGGCGTCACTTGCTGTGTTATACAGTATGTAGTTGACGGCAGAATGGTTTTGGGATGGTTCCTAACTGGGGGGGTTGTGGAAGTTTGAGTGGGAAAAAAAAAATTGAGGAGAAATGTTAATATAGGATACCCGGTCTTGTGCTTTTATTTTGAAGGACGTATTTGATGCAGTGCATGTCCAGTAGTAATATCGCATTGTTTCTGCACTGCATTCATTCAGAATTTTGTCAACAAATTCAATATGGACCCTCTTGCAGTTAAGTCAAATTTAATACCTTTGATTGATGGCAAATTTTTTAGTAATTTGAGTCACAACCTGCCATCAAAGAAAAAAGGAGGGTCCTTAGGCTAGCTGGGTTATCACTCCAGGTTATCAGCAGTTATAAAGAATCACAAACATTTTGGTGAATGTTGTAGTTCATAGAAGGTTTGCAATTGTTGCAATGATGAAAATGTTTATCTGTGCTCTCGGTCACCTCCTTACCCTCCTGTGTGTTTGTGTCAGAGAGCACAAGCTGTCGTCCTCAATTCCCACCAACGGTCAAAGGGTCCATTGTCAACATGTTGACCTGGGTTATTAGATGTATTGTGTATATGTACCCCACCCCCTCCTGCATGACTCATATGCACACGTACAGAATACTCACACCATGTATGTGTGTCTGGTTTGGGATGTTTCAGTTTTGTGCTCATGTTACTCGCTATTGTTTTTGTACTTGTGATTAATGGTGAATCCGACCAATATGAACAAAATGAGAACATTTGCAGTTGTTTTGCTTTGCATTTGCGAAATGTAACCAAGTACTGC
Organism: Aulostomus chinensis; assembly: GCF_037954235.1. Classification (NCBI taxonomy): domain Eukaryota; kingdom Metazoa; phylum Chordata; class Actinopteri; order Syngnathiformes; family Aulostomidae; genus Aulostomus; species Aulostomus chinensis. The sequence continues at coordinate 15,506,765 of NC_141339.1, read as the reverse complement.
ACATTGTAAGAAAGCAACTTCAGTAGAACATTTCAGTTGGAGAGAAAGTGACTGGAAGGTTTCGAGTAGGTCCATTCATGACACTGACTGTTGAGGCTGCTCTAGCTGGTTCTGACCATTGTTTTTCTTCTTCTCTATGTTTAGTTTGGACATATCAGCCTGCACCTGGAAACTCTGACATTCTATTAAGAAATACAGCACATTTTTAAGAGTTGCACAAACACACACACACACACACACACACACACACACACACACACACAATGAGCAAGAATATTACTGTTGATTACAGAAAACAAACAGGCCATAATGTTTTCCTTTGCTTGAAGCAGACTGACGCTCTATCAACCTCACACTGACACATGCTCTGCGTGTGTGTGTTTATGTTGAGCATCAAGTCTGAAAACCATCCAGTATCCATCCAAATCCAGTATTTTTTGTGGGCCCAAAATGTCGGACCCCTCATCTGTAAATGGCTGTTCGAGGGTTAATCCTGGGTTTTTGAGTTGAGGATAGAAAGAGGAGTGTTTGATTGGCCGTGAGGTGTTTCTCATTGACAGGGAACGGGTTTAGTTCTCATTCCCAAAATGCATTTTCAACTGTTTGGTGTGTTCTCACAGTTTATTCATTATGAGCCCTTAATACAGTGAGGAGGGAACTGACAAATACTTGCAAACTGTGATGATATCTGACCAGGTCCGTCTCCCCTCGCTCCCTCCTTGCCATTTTACAGCAGCAGTGAACATGAGATAAGAGCCAATGAAATGGATGAATTGCTTGAATCCGCTGCTTTTTTAAAATTCAGTGTCAGTTGTGTATTTCATGTCACTACTACAGGCTTGGTTGGACGTACAGTAGGTGCAGACACGGTTCGGCATCAGCGTGTGACTTCTGTTGACAGAACTGAGGTTCTGAAAATTTTGAATGGCGTTTGTTCAAGATGGGTCCCTAGCAATAGAGTAAATCTAAAGTGTGTGTGTGTGTGTGTGTGTGTGTGTGTGTGTGTGTGTGTGTGTGTGTGTGTGTGTGTGTGTGTGTTAGGAAGTGAGAGAGAGTCCTGTCAGTGTGAAATATGACATACTCCACACAGGAATCTCCATTGACTACTGAATCTTGTTATGTAGGAGCTCTTTCTGTTGGTTTCTCCCTCTCTGCTTCATCCACAGAGAGCCCATTGTGTGTTTATTTTTGTGGATATTTGTGAGGGCATGTAACATACGACATGTATGCTATTTCATCTAATGGGCTTGTTAAAACCTCCGTCTGTCAATATTTCCAGTGATTTGTAAACTACTGCTATTGTCACAGTCTAGTACTGTCATTGCGGTGTGTAGTCTTGTTTCATGTCTCTGTCTGTTTTGCCCTGGTTCTGCCTCCCCGTCGGTCACCTCCCATCCAGCCTCAGGGTTTGTATATGTGAAAAACAGGTGTGTTTGTCCTTTTATAAAACCCATGTAATATTCTGTGGGTGGCTGCAGCTCGGGAGGTAGAGCGGATTGTCCACTAATCTCCGGGTTGGCGGCTTTACCTCCGGCCTCCCCTGTCATTCCACCATCATCTCTGCGTGGTTGAGAGTGTGGGTGAGGCAGTATTATGAAATGCTTTGAATCCTAGTATGGTTGAACATTGAGGATCTTCCATCTTCTGTGTCCGTGTATTAATTCTCTTCTGTATTCCCTGATTTTGTTCCCTACTCAACTTTCATTTTAATGTCATGTTTTCTCTCTTGTGCTCTGTTCTCCTTTTGTCATCCCCTCCGAAGCCTTTGATGTGTTTCCTCTCTTCTCATCTTCTCTCCTCAGCTCTTATCTACTTTCTACACACACACACACACGCACACACACACACACACACACACACTTTAATAGAATAATAATAAATAGTAGTGATAAACAAGCATGCGTTCCTCAATAGCTCTTGTAGCGAAACATTGGGAAGCTAACTACATCGTATCACATTGAAATGGTACAACTACTTCAGGTTAGCTCTGTGCTATCTTGAATGTGGGTGAATAATTGAATTTAGTGGTTCTTAAAAACTTTCAAAATGTTATATAACGAACCGTTCAAATTGACAAGGACGAACCAGTAATTTTGTGTGGTTGTGTTTGACGCACAGTGTAGTTTATCCATTATTTTTACAGCAAGAAACAATGGATTAGCCTGCGCTAGTCTGGGGGGGTAGTGTGTACAGTTTTATGATTGAATATATGGTATATTTAATCCCAACTCTGAATTAGATTGAGATTGTACGTTCCATAAAAATAGTTATAGACTTTGATCTTCAAAAAGCAATTAAAATCTGTTTCCAATCTGATGGGAATCTGGTTTGCAAACAGATACTAAGCATAAAAGACAGGTAGGAGGCTGTAGTCAGGACGGCGATGATGACATCAGTAATGACAATGGAGTAAATGAAGACAGTAGATTTGGAACATTTTGTAAATTAATTTCATAAAGGCTGCAATTGACAAAACTAATTATATCTCATTTTATTTAGTGTGTCATAGCCATTCCAGTGAGTCAACATGCCCATACCAACCAGGGCTTTGGCTCACATGAATGGAACAGGCCATGATAAATGTTACTAGTAGTTAAACCCATTGTGCCCCTGCCGTGACATGTCAAGTACCCTCTGTGAGAAGGGACAAAACATCCAGCAGAGAGCCTGAAGCACCATTAGGGAGCAAGCAGTACAAACGGTAGTTTGACCTGCTTTGTCTGGAGTAAATTGGTATTAAAGCAGCTCCAATGAAAGCTGCCTCTTTATCGCCCAGTTAGCTTTATTTAGTGCGAATTGTGACGTGTCTTAATTGTTGTAAATGTAGCTGTTGGTATCTGCAGAAACGTATTACATCGTTGTCCTGCCCTTATTTGTATGGGTCAGGTTCACTGTACACACTAATCCTACACACATATGAGTGCTTTTTTAAATATCCAGCTGTTTTGTCTGGATTTATATATGTGTGTTTGCGCGTGAGTGTGAGTGTGTGTGTGTGTGTGTGGTCATTCAAGCAGAAAAGAACAAGAGAGCACATTTGGAGAAGCCTGTCCATGCCACACAGTGAGAGGGGATTTTCGGAGTCAGTGATGGGGATTACGAGGAATATGATTTCATATGGCTACAGAATGGTTAATCTCCTAAGCTCTGTTGGAGACTGCATGCCCGTTCCTTTTACTACAGTAATGGAGGAACAATGTTGTGTGTCTTTCCTCTCGGTTTAGATGTAAGACGGGTGTGGACGTACACTTATACATGGGTGAAGACAAGCTGCTTTATACGAATGGGGAGACTGAAACTAGATTTATACTGAAGTGAGCCATTTTGATTCACGTTCCTGAGGAACTGAGGTGAATGAGTGCTGCTCACGTACGGTTGACACACCACCGTTTCGCTTCTGCTGTCATTGGATTGGATCACAATTTCTGTCTGTCCTGTGAGGCTAGCTCTGCAGATTCAGACGGGGGCGTACTTTAAACACAAATCGTCACTTTCCCACGACAGATTTGACTCTCCTGCTCCATAAGTGCCTTGCTCAAGGGTATATCAACAACTCTGGTTGAAGGAGATATGAGCGGTCAATGGTCACAGACCTGAATGTCAACTTTCTAGGCAACAGGCAGCAGCTTGTATTCTGGCATATTGACTCAGCTGTGTTTTTGACCTTCTCTTCCTCTCTTTATGTGTGGAGGGAGGCGGAGGGTGGGTGTGTGCGTGCGTGCGTGCGTGCGTGCGTGCGTGCGTGCGTGCGTGCGTGCGTGCGTGCGCACGCACCTGTGTAGAGAACGCCATTACTAATATTGCTGTTTTATTAAAAATGTTTTAGATTCCCTGTGACGTTGGTTCATTACATCCATTCACTCATAACACATAAGACTTTAACTATTAGCTTTCTGGTAAAAGATAACTTGTACAAAATGTTCATATTGTAAGTTCTGTAATTAAATAAATAATTAGTGCTCAAGGATTGACCAGACAGCAGTTCTGATATCAGCCTCTGAAGCTGCATAACCGGCAAGAAAATGCAAATATGATTTTAAATCATACTGCAATACTTTTGAAAAAGATAATTATTGCCATCGCTATTGACCTAATTTATTAAAACAGAATTATCATTGTTATTTTTTTGCTTTTTTGATTGAGACAGATTTCCAAATGATCGTTAGTTTGTGTTAATTAAACCAGTAGTTTCATAATACAATTTATCGATTACATGGCAATATTATACACAGTAATCGCATTATGACTTCTGCACAAATCTTGCAACACTTTAAAGTTGGCAATCAAAGTGGTAAAACTGGTCTCTAAGTAACTCATCCAGGTGAATGAATATCACTCCGAAAGGATTCATGTGAATTTGAGGGCTGTGGCTGCAGGATATGGAGCAGCCTTGTGCAGTGTTACAAGCGTGTCTGTTGACTGCTATTGTTCACCTGTCGGAGGTGTAATCTGGACTGAGGTTGTTGCAGGGCAATTTCCCTCCTGCTGGAGTCTTTGCTGGTTGTTTAGGATCTAATTCCTCCCTTGGAGCAATGGGGGGTTTGTTTCATACTGCACCATTTCTTACCGCTGTGTTTGTATGAAGTCGTGGGGTTTTTGGTGTAACTTAAGTCTTTTGTTTTGTTTCACTCAATCCAAGCCGTGGTCAGGTTGAATGTAATACTTCTCTTCCATCAGATAAATGGCATTTTTTTCATGTGCGTGTGTGTGTGTGTGTGTGTGTGTGTGTGTGTGTGTGTGTGTGTGTGTGTGTGTGTGTGTGTGTGCGCGCAAATAGTCTATATGTTGTATGTATCCCTGAATATTAAATGTCAGTTGAAAAAGTTCCCTTCTGTAGGTCCTACACACAGACACACACACACACACACACACACACACACACACACACACACACACACACACACACACACACACAAATATCCCTCCTTCATTTGATCCGTTAACCTCAGTGGGGCCCACAGCAGCTAACAGGGCATAAAAGAGAAGAAGCCCCCGCCCCCCCTTCAATCAAGCACCCTCAGCCTCAACAATATGCCTTACTGTCTGCTAGACTGGCGCTGAATTCACTCCATCAACCGTGTCTCCTTCTGCCTGGGCCTCACCTCTACCCTGCCCCCAATCTCCTGGGACTCTTGAATAAACTTGGTCACGAGTCCTAAAGGTCCTGGATGAAGATGGGGGGGGGGGGGGGGACAGGTTCATAAGCCCATTAAAGACTCTTTGGGGAATCCTCTGGATCCCTGAGACCTTGGAGGTCTGGAGATGAGACTGAGGATCTTTGTTATGGAAGACTGAGGGAGTGATGAGTAGTTAAAATGGAAATGTCAGACCCCATCCCCCCGGGGGGGGGGGGGCATCAATCTTTCTCTTTTATCAATCTTTTATGAATAAGTATGGTCTTTGTGCGATTCTGATCTCACCCATTTGGTCTTGTTTATTATCTTCATCTGAACTATTTCTCTTTCTTTGTCTGTACCAGTTTCAACTTTTACAAGTCAACATTAAGAGTGGAAAGGCTCAGACAGCTCAGGGTTCGGTTTTAGGTCACTGTTTTGGTCAGATCAGTTTTTTTTCTTGATTTGTACATTATGGAGAAGAAAAAACGTCCCTTGTCAACCTCATGCCAATGGCAGTACTCTTCTTTGTACTGGATATGCACATCAAATACAACTTCTGTTTCCCTGTGGACAAAAATAAATAAATAAAAAATTGAGGTATAAACTCAGAGATATACCATCATTCAATAGAACAAGCTTGTGTGGAACCTCTTCTCTTATGGACCATTGTGACTCCAAGACAGTTGCAGATTTTTAAATCTAAGGGAAAAAAAATATAGGTTAAATGTACTGTTCTCCAAAGTCCATTTCTCCAGGAAACTGAGACCACATCGTGATTTGATCACATGAGATGGAATGCAAAATCTGTTTATCGTGCAAAGGAACTTATGACATGAGAGAAATGTTTTCAATATGCCTAACTGGGGTCAACTTTTAACTGGTGACTCATGATCCCATAGCAAGATGCTCTCTAGGATCTTTCCATCTTACCCCAGTAAAGGAAGATGATTAGAAGAGTGATACATTGACCTGCCTCTTGAAACAAGTGCAGGTCAGGGGCTTCTAGTGGTCTCCCCCACCTCCAGTAACCTTGCTTAAACCACACCTATCTTTGAGCTCTGCAACTCTCCCCACACCGATGATAAGATAACCGGACTCTTTTTACTCGCTGTCAACATCAGCTGCCTATAAAGATAGAGGAGAGTTCTAGTGCAGGTTTTCATACTGAATATATCCAGGCACAGTTTAGTCTTTTGTTCACTTGTATCCTTTGACTCAGTCTCCAGACCTCATTCCTCTACGGTGGTATTTAACTCATTGCCTCGCCTCTTCCCACCCATTATTTTCTTAATCTTCCCCCTTTTCATTCCCTCGTCCTCTCACTTTCTCTCTCTTTATGTTTGCAACTGATGTGGGTACTGTTGAGGCTGACAACTCAGGCAGAGCTGTGCACAACAGAGAGAGCAAAATAGAGGCTAATTCCCTCTGGCAGTACAGCTCAGCTACACACACACACACACACACACACACACACACACACACACACACACACACACACACACACACAGATTCTTGGCCAGTCTTGTACCCCCCCAGAAAGCTGACCGTTCTGCACCAGTCACATTTCAGTGGCTCCATAGAAAGACTGTTAGCCAAGGAAGGGAGGGAGGAAGTGGAAATGAGTTGTATCCCATTAATAAGTAGGTAATTCTCCATGGTGGTCCACTCATGACCCAAATTAATGAAACATATGAGCAAAAAAAACAAAAAGAACAACTACACAGCTTATGAATGACCACATCACCCTTTACCATAATGTGTCACTACATTTATTGGTGCAGTACCACAAAAAAAGCGAATCCTTCCTTTTATTAGATAGATTTCTCTCCTTTTATATCTGTTTATTGGTCATTTTTTCACACATTGTATTAGAATGGAACCCTCCCATGCCATACCTCAGCTTTATATGTAGATTAGAATTTAAAAAAATACAGATGTGGTTTTAAAACTAGCCCCATATACAACTTGGGCTTTATCTTTTCAAAGTAAACAGCCTTTAACGACATAACTGGCTGTCCTAATTAGCCAGTGAGTGTGTTTGTGTGTATTAGAGAGTGAGAAGCTCTTTGCGAAAACAGATGTCTGCAGGGCTTGTTAAGGCTGAGGGTACTAGGTGGGAAGGAGCCCCTTAACCAGCTTACACACACACACACACACACACACACACACACACACACACACACATATTCTCAACTCCTCACCATATGGGAACCCAACCCAGTTGGCTTTTTATGTGGTTGTGGGCTGGGGAAGAAATGGGAGGGGATGCAATTTCAGAAGCTGGGAGGTGACACAAGGTCTAAGCAGTTCTCTTCTTCCACTCCTCCTCGTCTCATCCCTTTGTTTCTGGTGTAATTCATCAGGGCCTAGACAAGTTGGGGTGCATAGTTTTAGAAAAAACTTCATTCGTTTGTGGTTTTCTGTTTAACCCCAATAAGTTTTTGCTCCCTGCCAAAGTTTGGCCAGAGCGCTTGGGGTGTAGCTGACTAACTTTTGCCACATGTGCAGTCCACTTAAAAGTTGTACCCCAATACTCTGAATGGCTGATTAGCCCACTCATGGAAAACACTGATGTAATACTGTTGCAGTGACTTCAACCACCTCTGGAAGCACTCATGGAACTTCCATTGACTGCACCGAAGAGTGGATGTAGCCATGGTGACGTTACTCATGGGTTTGTGCACTACCATTTTGAATCATTTAGTTTTGCATTTTGGCTGTCATCATTTTGTTCTTTTGGCGCCAGAAGAGACCATATATGGTTGACTGGGGTTGGATGGAGAGTCAGGTTGAATCAGACTGAGACCCCTTGGACAATACTCATGCATCCATAATTTACATTAAACTTCATATTGGGATGCTAATTTTGGCCAACACCAAAAATGTACATTCTTGGAAAAATCAACCGCGGACCTCTTAGGAAGTCTTCAAGAATGTCCAGATTCTGAATTTTGAAATAGCCAAAATGTTGCAATGAACTTTCATGAACTGGATATACACTGTGAAGGGGCAAAGTTCTAGGACAAAAATAAAGGCAACACCCAAAAACAAGTCCTGTTGCTACGCCTCTCTCCTTGACTCACATGCTGCTGTGGTAGTGTTGTGTTAATCACAACACTGGCACACCCTAAATCATACCCTGCTTAATCATGTGTTTTAATTTAAATAGGAACACAGTTTACACAATGGTCATCGTACTACATTGAAAAAAGACTTGAAGTTGGAAAATGTTTTCTGAGAAAATAATGTGAGGGACACACATATCACTACTTTGAAGCTACATCCACTTTTTTGCAGTCAGTAGTTGAGTTTGTGTTTAATTATCAAGCAGTTGTACATTAAGATAGTGGCAATTGAACCGATGAAGAAGAACCATCATGAGAGGAAAAAAATTGAGTTTGAGGAATTTTGAATTGTTCTTTTTTGTGACCTTTTTTTTTTATCAAGCAAGTACACATCAAAATACAAAAATTCAATACAGTATTGAGTGGGCATGAAAAGTGTAAGTTCAGCCATTTGTCACAAAAATATGCATCCGAAATTCAATTAAAAAATATAATACAGCTTTGTGACATCAAGAAAAACAATAGGACAGCCCCACCACCACCCATCCACCCAAAACAAAACTAACATACAACAATAAACATGTAATATGGAAAGGAAAGAAAAAGATAAACAAAAGAGAAGAGAAACTAAAAAGTAGCCCAATGCACGCCTGCTTCTATGCAATGGGATGCATCCAAAACATGGTGTAAATGATATAGATAACAGACCTACACAAAGATACAAACACACACACACACACACACTCACTCACACATGTATAGTCATCAAACGGGAAATAAGAATTCAAATGCTTGTTATAAGGGGTGATGATAATTAAGGTTAGAGGGTAATGCCATAGACTTTTAAAGATTTAGCTGCTGTCTGCCATATGGACAGGGTTTTTTTTCGGTTGCCCCATGAATACGGGTGGTTGATAATTCCAAATATACCACATCTAAAAGGTAAGAATCCACCGTCTAATATTAGTACCTGTGAGAGTTTCCATTGTGTAACAACCATCTTGTTTTGGCGGCTGTGAGGCCAGCTAGTACAGTGTGATGCGCTTATTGACGAACTTATTTACTTATTTATGCGAATTGTTCTTAAGTAACAGCTGGCATCGTTTGTTTAATGTTGTCCCGAGGTGATGGCAAAGATTCAGAATATACCTGAAGATGTCAGTGATAAAAACAGCAAATATCAGCAGCACAGCACACACTCGTTTTGAAAAATGCAAAAACCCTCAAGGAAGTGTACTTTTTTGAAGCACTGATTCAATTGTTTTCCTCTCATTTCTGTCAAACTTTTTGACTCTCTCTCTCTCCCAGTCTCCCTCCTCTGGTTTTATTGCTCCTCCCTAATCACGCCTCTTACACAAGAACCCATTGTATGAGCACACGTCTAACAGCCCCTCATGGTATGGCCCCGACAGCTTGACGGCACACTTGTACCCACTCTCTGGGTCAGTGGGACACTGGAAATGGAATCAGGTCATATTTTCATAGTCCCGTGTAGAAAGATGAATGTAGACTTAAGTACCATTGTAGCAGATGTGAAGTTAATTTCCAAATTTTGCATTCCTCTCTCACATACGTGCACGTCCTTGCCTTAATATAAACTTCATATCTAGTTCCTGCACAACAATGGTAACATTTCCTATTCGATGTGTCTTTCAGTGTGACTTTCTAAAAAAATGCTTTCTAACTCAGAATTCCCTAAAAATTGTGACATTTCACACAAATATCAAAATGATATGTATCCGAAAGGGTAAAAGTCGCCCTTAGCGTGAGATCATGATGTTCTGCTAAAGCACTTCTGTCCATTATTGCATGCCATAACTGGAACAGAAGAGAGAAGAGCTTAGTGAGGAAATGACGAGCATGAATATGATATACAGGGTTTGATGTTAGTGACATGCTAACATCCCAGGACCAGGGACGAATTGATTTGTGATGGTTGTAATTTGGGACAGGTGTGGGACAATGAGAGATGCCTGTGTTTTCTTTGGTTCAGCACAATGTGGATACCCTTGGCTATGATCAGCCTGGTGCATCTGCTTCTGAGAGTGTTGTTGCTGAAGTTTACTTAATTACTCCTCTTCTTGCCCCTTTAGACATAAAGCTTCAGTGACCACTCTTCATTTCATTCCGTTCTTGGCAACATGATGTACCTCTTCCCTTGTCAGGTTCATCTGTTCCAGTTCTTGTGTCACAGTTTTGGACCAGGTGGTTTTTGGCCTCACAGTTTTTCTTTAGCCTGGTGGTGTCCACCTCAAGGCAACTTATGTCATCGGGTCCTGCTCCATGATCAGCACATGCCCTGTTTATGTCATACATCTGTGTGTTTCCTTGGTGATGCTCTGTCTTCCTGTTTTCTTGTGTGGTTGCCCAAAAATGATGCCCAAAAATCTGGCATCATTGTCAGTGTCTAAAGTTGGAGGTTCATTACAGGATTCCCAATGAACACAGAAATTCTGAGTGTATTAGGGACACAGACTCAAATCAAGGTTGTGATGAGAACAAACTCCTCCTGATGTGAGTCAGAGCATTTCAAGTGGACTCTGATGCAGTTGAGAGGTGTAATACTCACGTACCAAGTCAAGTGCGACTGCATACTGAAAGTTTGTGTTCCATTGGCTTCACTTGGAGTGACATTCAGGGAGTTTGCATTCCCTAATTTTGCGCATTCGCTGTGTTGTCCCCAGATTTAAGTACAAAAATCAGCAGAAGCCAGTCACTTAGTGCATACATCAAGCCTTTTCATATTCTGTTTGGATTGTGAATGCTTGGTCCAATAATATAAGAGTTGATTTGAAGAGCTCATGTTAATGCGGTGGCATCAGGGTTAGCTAGCATTTGCTAACTTCAGCCGATACACTCAATTGGCAGGTGGGAAAAACATCAGTTTTGAAGGTTAATAGTGACTAATGTTATCTGTGGCATATTGGACAACTAATAATGGGAAAGGACATCCCGGTGTGACTCAAACAAAATCTTTATGTAGGCTATTATTTGTCTTGATTGATTCTCTCTATGATCTGGTGCCAAACAGCAAGTCTTTTCTTCTATTTATGTGTCTGTGTATGTGTTCGGCTCTTTATGTGCATCTGATTGAAGGCCTCGCTGACTTTTCTCATGCTGCTAATGTGTGAATTTGGCATCAAATGCTGTGGAGTGTGAGAAAATGTCTGGTCGTACAAAAACACACACACCCATAGCTTTGGAGTTAAAATGCAAAGGCAGCCCAGCCTATGTGGCAATGTTTTCACTCCAGGGTGTCAGTTCAGTCCAAACCCATTCAACCACAGCAGTCACTGTGTATCCTCATTGGTGTGTGTTGGCATGCTAGTGTGTATTTTTTCATATTCTAAACACATCCTTGTCGAATGTTGGCGTATGCAACATTTTTGGAGGTCTTGAGGTTTTTGTGTTTCTTTGTCTTTAACTCTATTGTTTTTCATGTAGCTGTTGTGTTTTTTCTCCTGTTTTTATAGAGCCTTTGATTTCCACAATGATTAAAACAATGAAAGAGATGTAGAATTTGATATTTGAATTTTGCTCTATTCAAATGGAAACTATGAGTCAGGATATTCTCTCAAAGGATGGAATGTTTCTCTGCATAACAGCATCATAAAATATTACAGAACTGATTTTTCGACTTATTTATTGAGCGCATGACAAAAAAAAGAAGCTTAAACAAAAAAAAAGAAGCTTAAATTTAACAAAAAAAGAAGAAGAATGAATTAAGAAAAATTAAAATGAAAAATTTCGAATTTTAGGATAAAAATTGAAAAAAAATTAAACTAAATTTATTTGTACCCATTTTTGTTTTTCTCTTCATATGTGTCTGTGCAGTTTTTTTCCACTTGGAAATTTCTTGGGGTAAGTAAAGAGACACAGGAAACAGAAGGAGAAAAGGAAATGCATGATGAATGAAAGGAAGGATATTCTTACGCTGTGAAAATGTGGATGGAAATGGAAATTTGATGTGCACCCAGACATGTGACGTCATTAGAAAAGGGAGGAGGAGGATTTTCTGCATAACATTTTGGCATTTGAGGAAGTGAGCTCGTGACACTAAGGAATGTGATGCAGTGACCAGTACATAACCCTGGTACACTTGGCAAGGCAGGTAGGAAGTCTGGGCTGAATGCATCAAAAAGCATTATATTTTCTGAGAATAGTTCCACCTTTCTTTCTGCATCACTTTGTTGACCTTGGACATTGAGCTGCATCTTAGAATTTCTACAGCACCCGACATGAATTTAACCTGCTTTCCCTGTCCACGTATCTGACCATTAAACATAAACTAGCCCTTTGTCAGAGATGCATTTCCTTACATCCTGTGGGTGATGGCGCTGTCAAATACATCCTGTTCCATTTCCTGCCCCTGTCGCCATCCTCCCTGTGCCCTAAACCCTCGACTCCGTGCTGTAGACCTCAGAGGAAAATACTCATCTCGTACAGCTGTCTCATCCAGTTACCTCCCTCAAATTGTTCCTTCAGATTGTTCACTTGTCCAGTAGCGTCGCCCTGCCACAGGATGCGACACGTCTCTCACCGCTGTTTCCTAAGACACTGGAAAAGTGGAAGAGTGGTGATGAATTGTCCTGTTGAATGGGATTGTCAAAGGTGATTTGCAAGTTATGATGAAAGCAAACAATGTAAAGCGTAAGGACGGGGAGTTTATCACACACACATAATTATCACGAACTCTAAACATAGATTTGAATTTACAGAGGTTTAAAATGATATGTGCAGTTGAAAGAAATGTGTTTGTGTGTCTCACTGATAAAACCTTTAATCTTTGCTCTGTGGTGCTTGTGGAAGCCGGTCTCCATAATCACATTACAGTCAGCGCTTATTCTGCTGGAGCCGCAGAGGTGAAAGGATGGAGAGAAGAGAAAACTGCTCTGGAAGGAGGTAAAGAAAAGATAGAGAAGGTTGGAAGAAAAAAGTTGGTAGAGGCCATCATATAAAGTTTGTCAAATTATTTGTTTGTCCGACTTTTAAAAGTCTAGTTTAGCAGCATAGTCCATCTTAGTCCAGCTGAAATCGTTCTTTTTGAGGTTGGAGTGACGTACCTAGATCATGCAATTTGGGGAATGATTTACTCTAGAAAGAATACACATCAGTCAGCCCTTAAGTACGTTCCACTTCAGTATTTAAGTATTGAGACAAACTTTATGCTTTATGTTTAAGGAGTTGTCCATTTTTCTTCCATAGTCTTTCAATATAAGTCAGCCTTTTGACCCAGCTAGGTTGTTTGGTGCGTGATGCAATAGGTCAACTGGTAGAATCTGTGATTGTTGCCAGCTGTAAGGGAGCATGACACCGCCTGCTCTTCAGACATAATTCTGTCAATGAAATGGACTTTTCTACAACTACAGCAATATATGGCCTTGAATGCAACCGTTCATGCAATGACTGACTGTAAAGAATCGCCAGACACTTAGAGCTAAAGGTTCATGTATAAATAAACACAAAATTTTATGTCGAAAACCTGCTACAAATGAAATTAATTTTTTGCACAAGTGTGTATCATCTGGAAATAAGACCTGATGACCAGGTTCTCTTCTGACCCAAATTAATTTAAACCAGACCATTCTTTAGGGTTGATTGCTCAGCAGCTTAACTCTACAAAGAACCCATCTCAGAAGTGTGTGTGAGTGTGAGCCTGTGCTGATGACCCCCAACCTGATAACTGAAAAGGACTTGAGGACCCGTTAGAAGAGAGTACGGGCCAGGCCATATTGCCCTGGCAACAACAGCCACTGGCAGATAGCAATTGTATCACCGTAGCAACCTCTGGGTTGGGGGGTCACTGGTTAGGCGGTCCACTCCCTCTTCACTCACACACCCCTTGTTCTTTGGGATAGGTTGTTGATTGGCCAACGTGCGTGTGGGCTTTGCACGTGTGCAGCGAGGCAAGATGCCAAGTGTGATTGTGGGTGAGTGTGTTAGTGTGTGTATGATGTTAAGATGTGTAGCATGTTTATAGTAGTAGTGTAGATCAGATAAGATCATGCCTGTTAAAGGGATTAGGATTTGGAACCGGAAGCAGAGGAGGAACCCCTATGCAGGTAGGGGTTTGGTTGTGATTGTTTTTGTGGATTTAAATTCAGCCTTTACCCAACTTAACTAACCTTTAAACTAAAACAGAGGGTTCTAAAACAAACAAAAAAGAGCCTTTTGAAGAATTTGTCCCCTCTATGATGACAGTTTGTCCTTGCAAAGATAGAGGGACCCGCACACAAGTTCATTACTTTACAGCTCCCTCCAGAGAAAACAGTCCCGGTCGGGGTTTCTGGATATAAACGATAACTTTTTCAAAACATGCACAGTGATGATCGTGTGAACTCTGAGCTAAAACAGGATACACACGTGACAAGTGTAAATTAGAAAAGAGGGAGATTGGGGAGAATTGTGCTCATCAGCCAGCAGTGCAGGGCTGTGCGAGTGTGGTGGTTGACGATGGGTCAGAATGGGGGACTAATGGTGGGCAGAGGAGCTGATGGAGCCTGATGGAGGGACAAACAGTCTTGTCAGTGTAGGTGAAGCCTATAGTTCTGTCTTGTGTTTAATATTTTTGTTGAAGGGTAAGTAATTAATTTGACAAAAATCAATTGCTTTTCAGGTAATTATGAAAAACTGGTCTGTTTGTCACAAATGTGAATGTACGGTTGCAGTATTTTAAAAGAGGTGTTGACACAGACATCATCAGAATCATTTAACCAGTTTTATTAGATTATTCGTCACAGATTTAATCCTGAAAATAAAAGGAAACTGCTGTCAGATACGCACTGTATGAGGTGAAAAGTAGCGGATTGAACATGTTATTTTATTTTTGTAGCATTCATTACTGTAATAATTACCCTTTCAAAATGAATTCAAATTATTATATGCTGGTAATAGCTAAATCAAACATTATCTAGTGCAGATTGGCAAAACATCTTGTGTTTAAATGTCGTAATTGTTTGTTTACTGTCTTTAAAATGAACTCTAAGGCAATTTTGAACTTCAGACAGGGCTTTTGTATTGGAGTAAATGTAGCTACAGTAATTGTACTGGCAGCTTACGTCTGCTTTTAACTGTGTAGAATACAGATGGAAGAAGCCACAATAATAGTGTTCAAATTATGTTCAAAATATGACTTGTGTTATTGTTCATAGCATATTTGACACATTGGGAAACGTCCAGGATATTCTTTTTAAAGATCTTAGATTGGAGCGGACCTGAGGTGTGAGGACGACATGACTGTCCTTTGTGCTGGTGGCGGTTTAATGATCTGAATCACACAGCAGGCTTTTTTCCCCCTCTTTTTTTGTTACAATCGCACACACAAAACACACACACACACACACACACACACACACACACACACACACACACACACACACACACCGCCACCACCCCTTTACAAACCACACATATCTTAGGTGTGATATTGCTAATTAGCGGTCTCTCTTCTTCTCACACGTCACACACATTTTTTTCTTGTCAGTTGCCAAGTAATTATTATAGGCAGAAAAATGTGTCAGTCAGTACAGAATCTGAATTTGTAATCTTAAAAATTGCCTCGACAAACAGAATGTGAGTACTAAGATATGACTGAATAACTTTTGGGCTGAATTCTAAACTGTATTGAGTTGTCATGTCTCAACTTCAGCTCTCTTGATTTAATTTGAGTCCTTGAGATTTAATTTGTGTTTACTGAGAAACACATCCGGTGTTTTAGGATGAGCAGTCGAGTGCAGATTCACAGATTCACAGATGCTACAGGGTAGTTGGGAGTAGAGTTTTTGCCAAAACTTTTAGGTTCTTGTTTATAAGTTGTTTTACCAACCTACGGTAGTGTCCTAATATAATTCACACTCTTAGTGGTACATGCAATAAAACCCTCACTGCTGAAGCATCTCCCAGATCTGGGATGTTTTTGGCACAGTTGCTTCATGACTTTAACTATTCTATAACAGCGGTTAGGTCATCGATCTACAGATAACGGATTTTTACTGTGGTGCGTTATTAAGCAGTGGGTATTTAGAGATTAGCACGACTGTGTTGTTTTTATTATCCTGCTGTTGGAGTAGCGACTCATGAGACTGCACAAGCTTCTTATCAAATAAGCAACATGCTATTTAGGTTTGACTTCATAAGCATTGAACAGAATATAAGCAAAACTCATCTTTTTATGTATGAACATCTTGTTTCTCTCTCATATTGTTGCACAATCTGACCCAGTCATCACAGTAGCGTGACTCCTGATCAAAGACGAGAGCCCTGCCTGAGCTGGCATCGTGGTTAATTTGACCTCATATTATATACACATGCAGGCAAAAAAGATTTGTATTGTCCTGCCGCTGAGGATGATGATGGACCGGGACACTCAAACAAACTGCAGGCGATGGGTTGCTGAGCTAACAGAAGCTAAAAGCCAATGATAAATCAAGTCAGTTGTATTTATACAGCGCCAAATCACAACTGAAATCATCTCATGAAACCTTACAGATCGAGTAGGTGTAGAACCAGGGTGCCCAAACTTTTTCCCTTGGTGGGCCGATACTCTGCTCCTTTATTTATTGTTCTTTTATTCATGCAAAACCGACGTCCTGCATAAAGTGTCACTTTTCTGCCCTGTCAAATGATGAAAAAAATTATCCTTGTGTCACTAACAACAAGAAAGTAGTAAATCTTCATATTTACAAGTCTGGAACCATCAAATGTAGATTATGGCAACCAAATTCAATAATTGTGAGATCTTTTAGTCCAGAGCTGACAGTAGTGTGCTGTAGATGTCATCATCTCCCTTCAGCTCCTTCTGATGACAAAGTTGTAGATAAGTGAGTGTTTAACAGAAGAGGGATTGTTGCTATTTGGATAATCTGGAGTCCCCCCCCACCTCCCACCTCCCACCCCCCACCCCCCAGATGTTATCTTACGAGAGTAGAAGAACATTTCAAGGCTGTGGCGTCCTCTTAACTCTGGTTTCATCATCATCATCATCATCTCTCTCTCTCTCTCTCTGCATGGTTTCCTCTGGGATTTGACCTCCGCCTGACATCTATCTAACCCCTGCTTTACCCTTCCTGTACAACTCAACAGGTAAGTGTTTCTATTTGACACACTCATAGCCCTCTGCGACTATTGTCCATTGATTTACAACACAGCACAGCTTTCTCCTGCTCCAGATGGTTTGGTAATCACCTCACATGAACTCGCTCCTTATCAACTTCTGTCCTTGTCTTTGGACAATCACAGTGGCTCGCTTTAGGAACAATACTCTGAGAGCTGACTGAAGGACCATGAACTTGTCATAAAGTGTGTTTGTGTGTGTGTGTGTGTGTGTGTGTGTGTGTGTGTGTGTGTGTGTGTGTGTGTGTGTGTGTGTGTGAGAAACTATGTGGTCAGGTAATAGAAATGACCCATGTAGGGAAAATGGGGTGTCCTCTGTATGTGGGAAAGTGAAATAGTGTCCGGTCTGTGTGAGATCGTGAACTTGAGTGTTTTGTCAATGCTGTACCATGCAGAGCCCACAGGCGCCATTCTGTTTTTCTCTCTGTCTCTCTCGTACACACACTCACACACACACACACACACACACACACTTGGACTGTTTTTCGGTAACCGCCATACAGAGGCTCAGTTCCTTCAGCTCAGCCATAAAGTATTTTCTCACTGTAGTGGTCTGACCTGCTCTCACACCCCTATGACCCATATCACTTCCCTTCACACTGGTCGTCTTTTCTGCTCTTTCAAACAGCCTCCGGCTGCATCTGACTTGTTCAACAAGTCCAACCAGAAATGCCAAGATTTCAAAGCCATTATCATTATTTTTCTAGAAATAAATATGTTTGTCAAGTTGGAAACCCTCAATTTGTGGGTCCTGAGGGGCTTGGGAAGCACAAAAGAGGTCAGAAAGTTCTCAGTTTACCTGCTCACAACTGTCTTTTCCTAGTTTCATCAGGAATATCAATGAGTGACGTAGATTGATTATTTCAATATTTGGATTAGTTTATTTGATTAGAAATTAGAAAAGTACAGTGCACACTAATACATGCATTATTTGCAGATCTAGCAGATTGCCTTGGTCCTGTGGTCCGCTTGACACAATATGATATACGCAATACCAAATACAAAATACAGTATAAGAGGCAAATAAACCATATTTAAAGTGAGCAGCAGTGAACCTGTGTAAATGGTACTACATTTATCCTACCTGACGGGAGTTCCACATCATTGAAATATTACAGTACTGAAAAGTATTTGAAAATGTAAAAACTGCGGACAGACCGGACAAAGAAGAGATCTTACTTTGAAATGTCCTTTCCTCTGGATTAGGGCTGTATTCATGATGACAGTGACATTTTAAACCCTGATTAATAATATTGTTTTAATGATGTACGTGTGATATTAATATGATAATGTCACAAATGTTACAGTAACTCTCTGGTTCACACCCCAACATAGTAGGTGGCTGTTTTTCTTGTAGACTCCACTCGTATTTTAAGTGCCAGAAAAAAAGAAAACAGAATGAAGAATTTCAAGGATGGATGTAACTGATGTCATTATTATTGTTTTGCTCATATTTTCCAAAGACATCAGGATAACTTAGTTATTGGGAATTCTTTTGGCCACAGTCATTAAGTGACAATTTTTACAGCTCTGCTGTGGGATTTCTTACGATAAAGAGCTTAACTTCATCTGCACGTCAGAATCGACCCCGCCCATTGTCTTAGAAAAGGAAAAGGGACCCATTCATTTGTGAGGTTGTGCGTTTGGTTCGTATTGAAAATATCTTTGAGATTCATGTTTTCAAATGTTCTTTTTCTCTTTCGGTTCACAGTTTAATTCACTGTAATCGTGAATGAATACTGGACCGTTTCAGCATCTGTGGCTGTGTTTTTAAGAGTGCAGGGCTAGCACTTTTTAGCATTTGGAGCTAATGGGACTCTAGGCTAATTTGCTCTACAATCTACTGACAGAAACCAAGCTTCCTGGGTGGGTCCACTTGTTTTGCCCGTCTCAGTAAAAGCCTTGCTGCAACTGTGCTGCTAAAACCAGACACTGTGCATGTGTCTGCAGCCTTCCCTCTTGGGGGCTGGTAACATCTCCAGCTTGTCACTTTGCATTGTGCAGTTTTATTTCTGCACTGGCTCCATTTCCCAGCTACCACTACAATCCATCACTCCATTCACCATCTCATATGGCTGTAAAGAGATTATCACTACATCTAGACCTAGGAAGAAGCAGACAAGTTGGTGGACACCTTCATCTTTGACACTGATGCTTCTTCTCCTTCCATTCCGACTTGATGATGAAGCACCACAGCTCCACCTCTAGTCATTGTCCCTGATGAATCCTGTTTTGTTTTATTCTATGTTTGCAAAGCGTTTTAGGTTGCCTTGCTCTATAACAATGGATTTAGACCACCGTAGAGAAGGCACTCTCACTGTAGCTGAGGTGTTTTACTGCATGAGTGGCGAGATACTGTTCTACCAGAGCTGGGGGAAGCTTACCTCACCGAATTAATTTTCAATGTGTGGTCACATGAGAGCTCCACCAGCTAATTCTTGTTATTGCCTGGCAATGTGACACTTTGCATGTTGATTCCAATGAGGCATCCAGGGATTATCATGTTTCATGCTCTTGTGTGTAAGCATGTCAATACAAATCACACACAGGCATCCTTTTCCCATCCTCAGTGTTTGCTAATCCAAATTTTACATACTTCTTTTCATTTTTGCCAGTTTGTGTACTTTGTTTCTCTCCTGGCTTCCTTAGACCCAAACAAATGGATAATCTAAAAGAATGACATTTCTTCTATTGCAGACATGTAAAAGATGCAGAGTGCCACACATGGATAAATGTATTTGCAAGACTGGCGAAAGCTCCACTCGGTAATGTGACTCAGTGTTGGACTGCGGTCTGCTGACTTAATGACTGGACTTTTATGAAGAGACTGGAGACTGCACTACTGTTGTTAAAAACACCATTTGTTCCACTGCCGGTTGTCTGAACTACTCTATGAATGAGTTTTTATCAACAACTTTTTCTTGTTCCCTCTGGTCTCTAAATAATTTTTGACAGGCCAGTGTGTCACATGTAGCCAGGACTTAATACTGAAGGGTTTTCCTTGACTTTCACAGAGCTTGAACTGTAACCTCAGGGTGGTGGATTTTTCATGCGATTAGAGTAGTGAAGCCCCAACATTCCCATCATGCCTAATCCGTAGAGCCTTTTTGACAGCGACAGACACACCCTCCGTTGATGTGGTTCTGTACCTCAACTCATGGCTAACAGAGCCAGGAACTGATTGCAGTGTAACACATACATTTCAGCTATGTGGTTGACCAAAAAAAAGTTTTCATTGCAGAATATTACAAAATGTATTATCAGGCAATGAAATGTGCCTACCCGCAGAGACTGTGCCTCACTGTTGTGGTATGTGGTATCTCTTTCATATCCTTGGGTGTCTAAGGGTTTTGATGGAAATTAAAACAAGGAGAAGTTTAAACAATTATCCAAAACCCAAATATTTCAGTTTATCATCATCCAAAAGAGAAAAAGATGGTCAACAAGTCCGTTAATCAACAAATCGCTGCTGCACCACACTTGTGGCACAATCGGATCTTAATATTCAGTCAATAATAGAACCATTATGTTGAATAGCTCCCTTTTTTGGAAGTAAATTTTCAATTCTTTTCTTCTATTGGCATTCAAGAAGAACCCAATGTAAAGAGTTTTTAAGCTTAGAACCAAGCCAACAGGTGAGCAAATGTATCTTTATGCATCCATAAAATATTTGATTTGCTACAAAATGGGGGAAAAAAAGAAAACAGGAAATGGAGACTTAATGCAATTATTTTTTAAGTTAAGGAACTACTGAACCTCAAAAGGCATTGCTTACAATATCTGGCACTATGTGTGTAAATTAAACTGAATTTTGTGAGCAGCTGACACATTTTTGTTGTTGCTAGCTATCTTGTCACAGATGTCAATTCATATGTAAGAACAGAATCCAGACAGAAACATCGACAGCTCGCAAATGTCTGATTTTTTTGAAGCACTTATGAAATGTTGACCTTCTACACATTACAGCCCAGAAGCAATTTGTAAAGCTCAACTCTAAGAGAGGTTTCCTTCCTAAGCATGTCAGCAACATGAGCTGATCAGAACAAGCTTACCTGGGGGAGGAAAGGGTAATGGTGAGATGCAGTGTCAACTACATAATATGTGTATTAGGCTTCACTTTTTCATTTTCCTTTTTTGCTTGTCTAGCAACTGAATACCTCTGTGCTTGTGTGATGGGTTTTAGGTGTGAAAGCTGAGCAGCTCCGGAGGAGGGATCACGAGCTTGTAGTCCTTGTCTCTGCTGCAGGAGGTGCTCACTGATTGTTTTAAAAGCGCGCGCTACCACACGCAAGCACACAGAAATCACAGCGTGAAATGCACACCCAGACACATGGACGCCTTTACATAGACACACACCTGTGTGCCAGACTAACATGAAGACAGCCTGTGTTCAGACACACATGCGCGCGCGCACACACACACACACACAGAGGGAAAGTCCCGACTATGTGGATGCACTGTGGGTGGGTGGCCACGACCGGTGGCCTTTGGCTTTAAGTCCGAGGTGGGCTGAGAGTTTACGTTTCACCCCCTCAACATTCAGACACAAAGACTGGCTGTGTGTGAGTTTATGGCTTGATAAGATGAAGAGAAAACAGAGAAATGTTGGAGAAGTGGTTGTTGGGATGTGTCAGTGAGATTTGAGATGGGCAAACAAAGCAAGTTAAAGGAGAGAGAGATGTGACAAAAATGTAGAGATGGAGAAAGACAGATGGGGAGAAGGAAAGGAGAGAAATGAGAGAAATGGAGGGCGGCCAGATGGAACTCGGAACTCAAACTTCTGACAGCTTGTGGGAGGATTTTCTTTTGGGAGCGCTATTTCTGTTGAATGTGTGTGTTTGGATATGTGTGTTTTAACACTCCTTTCATGGTTAATCATAGTACAGCAAAAATGAACTTCCTCTTTGTTTACATTATTGCTTGTGGGTGTGTACACTGTGTTTCAACTATTGTGTATATGTGTGTGTGTGTGTGTGTGTGTGTGTGTGTGTGTATGCGCGCGCACGCACGCTCCCCATTACAACCGTAGTGTGTCTGTAATGTGCCATGAAACCCCAGGCCAGTGTGTTTAAGTCTGTAAGTCAATGCTGCCAGCTGGTCTGACCAGCAACTGCTGATCTGGATTCTGTTCTTAAATCCCTTACTAACGGGTCCTCTCGCTTCGGGAGCTGCTCTTGGATCAGGAGTAACTAAAGTAAGCCAGCGGAGCAGAGGAGAATGTGTGTGTGGGTGTGTGTTTTGTGTTGGTAAATTAAAGCTGGTCTCAGTCCAGCATTTAAAGGAGGTTTATGCAAGGTTGATGTAGTGCTATGAGTCAGGATAAAGAGGGATAATAATCAAAATAACGGATGATTTTGCCTGTGTGTGTGTGTGTGTGTGTGTGTGTGTGTGTGTGTGTGTGTGTGTGTGTGTGTGTGTGTGTGTGTGTGTGTGTGTGTGTGTGTGTGTGTGTGTGTGTGTGTGTGTGTGTCAGACAGTTCCCAGCTGTAGAGGGCATTACGCCAGACCCAAAGTCAGCCCCTATTGTCACCGTTAACGGTCGGCCTGCCGTCTGCTTTATCAGCATAATTCTCTCTGTTCCTCTCCCTGGCTGTTCTTTTTGTCCTTTTATTCTTTGTCTCAATCACTTTTCACTTTTCTAGTTCACTTCTCCTGTCACTATCTACATTTATATTCTCTTTGTGCCTCTTGAAGAGCTGCAGACACAGGAATGATGGGTGAGGGCCACACACTGTCATACGCACACACAAGCTGCATTGCTAGACTGCTGCTACTGTTATTTCATACATCCTGGCTTTTATTAGCTTTCCTCTCCCTGCATTCTACCTGTGTGCTTGTTAAGGGCTTTATATATGGTGTATAACACTCAGCAGGCTGTAAATTTGCACTTGCTGATTAATAACATCAGCTCGAACCTTTTTAGTTATTTTCACTGCCTATGTACAATTTTCACAAAGAGCAAGGCTTCAGAAGTTAATGGCAGCACCTGTAGTGAGCAGGCCCCTCAGAGATTTGGTGGGCGTGTTGCCATATTGGGCTCCTGGTGGGTCGCCAGACTGGCTGTCAGCACCAGAACTGGATGTTGTCTTCACCTCTGTCTGACTCCTAAGCCCCCCCCTTTTTTTAGATTCCTCACATCTTTCCCCTGAGAGTCCAGCCTAATTTCTGTCAGAAATATGTAAAACCACTACGAATCATAACTCAAAGATGTTTATTGCTCTTTATCAAATGATACCAGCATTTGGAAATTCTGGCCCATCCCCCCTTTCACTGCCTCACAGGCAGGAGGAAATTGAGGACTTTAATGGCCCCGGGGCTTTATGAAAATAACAAATATTATAATGTTTTCCATTTGCAGTGTAATTCTTGTATGATGTGTCAAAAGTGTCACTAATTATGTAAATAAAAAAGCTTGTAATTATCTGGAATGTAACTGCAATCCATGCATTTACAACCATGTACTGTATTTAACAGACTGAGGATGGTGTCAGACACAAGTGGATTGCTTCCCACACTTCTTAGGACATGTGCATGGCCTGAGGCATTGATGGAAGTTTTTGTCCTTTGTCCACTTAATACCCATGAGATGAGTGAAGAAGGCTTTATTTATTTATTTTATTTATTACAGGGGTACTTCACCCAAAATAGATGAATAATTAACAAAGTTTTTTCACCTCACAACCATGTTTTATCACTAGTGCATCAGTTCTTCTTCACACCAAAATGCAATAGAAAGAGACAGCCTCTTATATTTAGCTTGAAGATAAAGGCAACCAACACAGGCAACCAACAGCAAACAACAGCAAACCTCTTCAAAAATGTGTGTACACGTACATCTTGCTTATCCAGCCATATGATGGGTAATCCACAAACACTTTGATTTGTGCCAAAAACTAACCAACTACATCCATGGTAGTGCTGAGTGCAATCAGCTGTGTTCAGTTGAGGCAATTCGCTCTCCCTCACCCATGCTTGTTCATGGTAAAGTGTTTGTGGGGTAATGAGCCTACACCTGGATAAAGAAGTGTAGAGGTGGGAATTGGATTGCCATTAGCTTCAAGAAGCTAACTGGACCTGGCTGTCTCTCTCTCCATTCTGGAGTCTCAAAGAGTTGACCAAGCACTGAAAGAGGATCTAATCAGTGCATACTTGAAAATACCCTTTTTTGGGTGGCAAAGAACAGATTTAAACTGCAATAAATTAGACAGCAGGGATTTGAATTACTAAGGAATGTGGTCTTTTATCAGTAATGCTTACCTTCTTTCCTCTAAGTCAGGACAGAGCTCCTGCACACACACACACACACACACACACACACACACACACACACACACACACACACACACAACCCTCCTCTGTAGCTACCAGCAGCACTGGTACAGCTGTCTGCCAAGCGTCAACATCCGTTTTTAACCCATATTACTCTGTATTTTGGTTAGCTTATTTTTTTTAGGTCCTCTATTTAGCCCATTTACATTGTTGAACTGAACCGTGGTTCACTTGGACCGAGTCACAACTTTTCAGGAGGACCATGGTTCTATTGTTTGGTCTGACTGTGGTCCGGGGGAGGTTTCACACCTGTCACATGGATATGATATTGTATCTTGCAGTCATACATGTAGAGGAACACACGCAGGCCTAGAAATAGAACTCTTAATAGCGTCATAGCAGAGACCCGTCGATAACAGTGTACAGTGTATCGGTGCATACCAACATGTGTGCGTGTTTACAGTATTTGACACTGTACTCGTGTGTACATGTTATACAAAACAGAGCATTCTTCCATTATGACTGGTGTTTCCCCTGAAACAGCTGTTTGTCAGACGGCTGTCACCACTCAGGTTTGGGGAAAAACAGAAGAGAACACATGCACTCCCTGTCTCCGCCTTCAGCAGCCCTCACTATTTGACTCTCAGAAACAGGTTCAGCCACATTTCAGGATTACACAAGCTCAGGTTAACACTGTAATAATGACAAACCTGCTGGCTGGCAGTACATTTAATCAGAAACACACCATGCGGATTGTCAAATTAGACTCAAATATTAAAATGGATGGTTTAACTTAGCTATTTGCCCAGCACACTGTAATGTACTATTGTTTGTATATATCATTTGCACTGTGATATCCATAGGGAGAAACTACTGCACAGGCCAGGGCAGATTTCATCATGTGCCTTAGAAAAAAAAAAACATTTTCTAATCAACCTGGGCATTCTAGGGCTCATCACATGACAGTAAGTCGTTTTTATACCTGGACTCTAAACTTTACCTGAACCCATGCATTATTTGGAGGTTTTATCATCCACGCTCCTTTTTTTTGGGTACCATCTGTATATCATTTTATTGTCTGCATGAAAGCTTCAATGCATATGCAAACCACATCTGGCCTCAGGTTGGCTGGACTAGCTCCTGCACTCAGGCATGACTGATCAGGAATGCACAGTCGACCGCACCCTTTTCTCCTTTTCAACCACTGGATGCAGGCCTCCTGGGTGTGTGTGTGTGAATGCCCTGCTCAGATTACCGGAGTTCATTTGTCTTGTAATCTATAGTGCCACTCCTTTCTCAAACTTTTTATTCTTTTCATGCCTCTTTCCTCTCTGTCTCCTTTTCCCTCTCAGTCCTCTGGTTGATGTGTACTTGTGAGCCACACTTAAATAAAAGGTTGACAGCTTGAGGGAGTTTTACATTATGAATTGTAAATATGTCATCAGTGCCGGACCAGCCTGTTTCACAGATGTGGATCGAACGCACACCCAGGCCTTTGTCTTCGTTATTGTGTCCTTGTTGTAGAAGTATGAGTTTGTGTGCAGGAATTCTACTCAATTCTCTTGTAGAAATACACACAGACATACACACACTTCTCCACAACATGGCACTTAAGCTTGGCTGCTGCCATGGGTCAGAGGTGAGCCGTCAGAGGTCAACACCTGCCTCACTTTTCCCTTTGCCTCTGTGGATAAACAGCACTCCCACATGACTCGTACATACACACATAAACACACACATTCTTAAGTGTATACAATTAGGAGGGGGAGCCTGAGAAGTTTCCTCCAAACTAAGCCAATGGCTTTTGCAAGAGAATAATAGAATTAAGTAACACACACACACACACACACACACAGTGCTCTCTGCTGCAATAATAGCTGTTAGAATAATGGAGCACGTGGCCGGAGGAATGAAGGGATTTGTCTTTTAACCAGAGTGAATTGACAAGAGTTGACTCCAGGGGTTTTGGCTGGCTTAGATTCTGCCTGTGTGTGTGTGTGTGTGTGTGTGTGTGTGTGTGTGTGTGTGTGTGTGTGTGTCCGTGAAGTGTCTGTTCCAAATATAGGCCTTGAAGGTTTAAAATGGCAGTCCTATCTTTGCAGTAGATCACTGTCTTTATACGCACAAGCTCAAACAAACCCACGATTATGCTTTATTTCCTTCAGGCCCTCAGATAGCGTTGTTTATTGACTTACATGTGATAACAAAATGTGAGGCATGGGCATACAAACAAATTAACACACAAACACAATTTTCTGGCCAATTTAACCTCACAATGAGGACTCAAGGCTCTGTTGGGAAATACTTTACAACTCTGTGTCCAGGCTGATAGCGGCCCCTTGTGGTAAAACCAAGTAGTTACAAACAAATGAGTCAGGAGGAACAAGAATGTTTAAAATCAGTATTTATTGACAACATTGATAGTTCCATATTGAGTAAGTAGCTGTGTGGAAAGATTAGCCCTAAATGTTGCTGTTGAGGCTGGATTGATCCCCTAACATTTTACATTTGCACCAAAAAAGATTATGTAAAGATCTATTAGAGTAAAGGTGATACATTCATGACAGTAGGTTTCCAACCAAGTCACTGTATTTAACCATGAAAACAATTATTATTTGATCTAATAGTCAGTTCTGTTGTCAAGAAAAATGCCAGATAATAGTGAACATGTTGAATTTTGTAGGAACTCATGGTGTAACTTCCAAATCCCTTTTTAAAATAACTGACCGAAGGAAAATTATTTTGTCGAAATGTCCTACCAAATCGAATGACAAAATATGACTATTGAGATGTACATCTTAAAAAAGTAGAATGAGATTGTTGGGGGCATAATGGTTGAAAAAATACTTTGATGGAAAGAGGAGATGTGATGTGTTTTGTACTATTTGTGATTTTTTTTGAACACCAATGCCAAAAACATGTGTCAGATTGTTCCAAGATGTGAAATAGTTTAGTGATCACTGAACTTTCTTCAAAATTTGAAAAATTAACCACTGTTTTTTGATTTGGTGAATGTAATTAAGGAAACGTAAAGATAAAGGAGTGTACGAATCATCCCGGAGGACAGTGGGGTTAAGAATCTCTGGCACTTTTATTTTAGAGGTCCTGAGCTGACAAACCTGATTACTACTGTAGATGAGTCAAAGCTGCAAAGTAACAAAAGGTAACGCATAATAATTGTCCTCAGTTTCACCAGAGGGCCGTCGTAGGCTGCCGGCCCTGCTCTGCCGCGCCCCTGGAGGTGTGAAGTTGCTTGACGTCTTTTATCCTTGGCCTCTATTTATGAGCTTTTTCCTTGCAGGTGTGTGAATGTGTGTGTGTGTGTGTGTGTGTGTGTGTGTGTGTGTGTGTGTGCGCGCGCGCGCTTGCTCGTTCAGCATTGCGATGATATTACCTATTGATTACCTCAGTCTCACACCGCTGTTCCATCATTCTTCGTGACAGTTTAAGTGTATCGCACTACCATTTATGAAATTAGTCACCCTGTATTAGTCATGTGACCCTCCCTGGGCTCAGATGGCAAACTGAGTGAGATACCCAGCACACACACACACACACACACACACACACACACACACACACACACACACACACACACACACACACACACACACACTCACACAGTCGCACATATGGTCTCACAGTGTATGCAGATTAATAATTGAATCAAACAACAATCAAATTAAACCATGTAAGCATAGCACATCACTCCTGACAAAGTTGTGTGTGTGTTTTAGAACACAAACCCTGTATAACCCCGCAGCAGTCCACCCACTCTCCTCCCAGTAGAGCCCCCCTGTGTTTTTCCTGTCAGTGGTAGTGACGCATCACTCCTCTGCAGAGCCTCATGGGAGACTGCAGCAGTCACCTTTTCCCACTCTAGACACCACAACACTCTCAGTTTAATGTCACTGGTTTTCACTGCTCAGCAGAATTGATACGATTAAAATTATGAATGCAAGGACTGACCGTGAGGGACAATTGTAGGGCAACTTAAAGACAACGGGGAGGTTTTAAGACATTCTGAATAAAAATGTCAATTCATACAACAAGAGGCATTCTCACTCCGTGTACATCTGTCAAGTTTTACTCAGCTGGGATGTTAGGATTTTGACAAAAATCTAAACCAAGATTATTTTGGTCAGTATTGAGATCCCAGTAATTTAACCCAGTCACTTACTGCCTTGAGAAACCTCTCTTGCTTATTGTCTTTCTTAGCTGGACTCCTTGAAACCAACGTGTTTCCAAACAGCTGTCCTGTCTTTTCCTTTGTTGCTGTCCAGGGGTTATCTTCCTGCCATTCTTTCACATAAACGAGCGCATAATTACTAAATGGAGTACAATACAATTTTTTTTTTATCTTGATGATCTTGTTTTTATAGTCACTGAAAGCTTAAATTGTAACTGAAAAATGGTTTTATTGTCAAAGTCTAGGTAACTAGAAAGATAAAGAGGATAAAGAGGGAGGGATGAGAGTTTAATAAACAAATTGTAGATGGTATTTGAGATAGGAAAAAAAAAATCAAGTGAGTTTACAATATATTGTTGTGAAGTTGGCACATAAGTGACAGAGGGAGATGTCGTGGAGCTCAAGTGTAATAAATGTCCTAAATTCTGCTAGTCGAGGTGAAGGCTCAGCTCTCTGGTTGAAAGAGAGGTCAGACGTCATCTCAGTACAGGTCAAACAGGAATCAGGAAGTAACAGCAGACAATACTGTCATTACTGGTGTGAGATGCTTATAAGAACAGGATACAGTGCGCACGCACACAAATACACACACACACGCACACAAATACACACACACACGCACACACACACACACACACACACACACACACTACATCTGATCAGTATCTTTGCAGGAGTCAAAACTGAACATGAGTACAGTGAAAAAATGCAAATGCATTTGCGTGTGTATGCGAGGAGAGAAGGCTCCTCTTACCCTTCTGTGAAATTTAAACCATCTTCTCTATGCACCAAATATAGAATTAAGAATACACACACGTGGGTTAAATACTTCCCTGGACTTTTATCACTTCCTTTGAAGCGCATCCTAATTTTAACTGATAGACACAAAACAAAACCAAAAGACCACATTTAAACTAACTATGCAAAAGATTTGCCTCTGCAAAAATCTTTATATCTCCAAAGGCTGGTGTGGTAAAGTAGACTTTGTCTCCAAATGTGGCCTAAACGCAACAAAAGTGTAACTCCCATACATCCGTCCAAGTGAGTGTGTGGTGCTGTAATAAAAGCCTTCCCCTGTGGTTGTAGCTGAACACCAGTGTTTAACTGGCTCCATGAATGTGTTGAGATCCATGGTGAAACTGTACTTACCGACTGTTTTTGTTCAAATTCTCCTGGGACACTGAGTCACAACTGTTGTGGAAAAAGACGGTTGTGGACTTGATGATCTACTAAATACTTCTTAATATGTGTGTGTGTGTTTGTGTGTTCATGTGTTATGTCCAGGTAGGCATGTTTATTTATTTATTTTTTGTGTGACTGGTCGATGTGTATCAGTTTCAGGCGATGCCAGTGTGTGAGGTCAGATTTTGTTACTGAGGTCCGGCTGCTCTCGTGTCATTCTTGACCGCTCTGGTGTTGTATGAATGTTTGTTTGCATTGATGGAAGCAGTCAGAGATCAAAGGTGAGAGACAGAATTTAGGCACTGCACTGTTTGAGATGACAGGTATAACCGCTGAGATCAAATTTAGAGATTGTCAGTGAGGTTTTGTGACACCATGTCCCCTCACTGCACTGCAAAGGGTAATGGTGCAGTGTATGTAGTAGCATTGGCAGTAGTAAGTCAGAGATCAAAGTAAGAGATCAAAGTCAGAGCCCAGAGTTCAACACACAGACTTGTCAAGGAGGTTTTGTGACATCGAACAATGTACGCAAGTGTGAATCCAGTTCATCTTTGATCAGATATGTGACTTGTAAAGCCTGTTTGAACAGCAGCTTGTTGAGGGTCTGCATTGTTTCACCACTAATCACTCCGACTGTGTCTTTGTATCCTTTATGTTAGTGCTGTTTCTTTATTACTCAAGCAGTATAATTTCACTGGGATAAAGTTAATGATACTACAAATATTTGTAAGGTAAAAAGCAACATTTGAGATCAAACGTAAGGCCAGGGCCTTTTTTTTTATCTCTTTCAAACCCTTCAGACTTTTCAGTTCAAATATCAAAAAGTTCTGCTCCTTCAGGACTTTATGTGATGTGTTCTTCAGATTTATTCCTTTTATACCGTTTAAAAAGTTTTCAATTTTTTTTTGATAAAATGAAAGGTAATGTATAAATTCAAAAATCATACTTTTAAGTTTCCCAACAGCATTTACATAAGAAGAAAAACACTTTCCACAGACGTAATTGTCTCTTCTGTTGCACAGCATACTCACTGTATTTTCTGCTGGAAACGCTTAATGTAGTTTGCTTATAAGTTTAATTTCTTTATGAAATAAACAAACAAACAGATTTTTAGTAGTTACATCATTAAGCAACAGTTGAAATCCAACTGTCAGCTGAACTCTGTCAAAGAATGCCTTACCACGAGTTTCACTTTTGGACCGAAGGAGCCCAAACCATGTGACCTCCATGTCTAACACGGTGGAGTGTGACAGATAACGGGTTGAACACACTGATGATCATCACTGCTGTCACGTCTGTGTGTGTTGGTTTAAGGGAAAGGAAACAAGGAGATTTATAAAATAGAGGTGAGGTTGAAGTGGAAGCAGGATGCTGACCTCTGGTGCTGACCTTTGACTTTTCAATTCCCTTCGGGGCTACAGCTTTTCTTCCGGAGAAGAGAAAATCAATAAACCAAACTGGCCCTGCCATGTTTATTTTTTCCTGGTAGATACTGTGTTGCTGAATGGCTGTCATCCATATTTGCTTATTGGAATCAATGTGAACAAAGTTAATCATTTTCTTCGTGAGAGTCATTAACATGTGTTTTAATGACGTCTTCCTTCCATCATCGCTCTCTCCTTTCATGACCGACTGATCCCTTCATCTCTACTCGGCGGAGGGCAATGCTGGTGAATTATTAAAGGCCTTGGCTTTATGTGACATCAGCGTGGACACAGGTCTTACAAACATATGTGCTGTGTGTTGGGTGCTCATGTTTGTAGATTAACATGGGATTTCAGAATTTGGCCCTTTGGGTAAAGCAGGATTGAAGAGATGGTCTGTTTCCTCTGTAAAGGGAAAAGTAAAATGAGGTCGGGGACCTGACAGAGCAAAGGGGGGTTAAAGTCTCAGTTTACAACGTGTCCTCACCACAAGTGCGGGATCAGCTTTCAGTAGTGTCACGATCCATAAAAGCAGATCCACAATTCTGGATTCAAATCAATGTTGAACCCATTTTCCCCTGCCGTAATCTAGTGAGTGCTAACAACAAAGTCAAAGTGTATAAATGCTCTAACACAACACTTGGACACACACACAGTTTATTGTCACACCTTGGTGGTCACACACTCCCTCTGCGGTTACACATGGGTGGGAAAACTCCACCTCCCTAACACACTTGCAGTGCCACATAAAGACTTTGTTTTTGTCCCCGAAGGCTTCGTGTGCTATTTTAATCGACTTCAACTATATGTTGTGCAGCAATGTCCACTTCTTTGCTTTTTCGTAAAAGTCTCACTGATAGATGCATATTTGTGTGTGTATTTGTAGCAGGGGCTGTTTGTGCGGTGCTTAGACCAGTTTTTAAGCCTCATCTGTAGCCTCTAACTCTGCTGCACCTCGGGCATGAAAACAGTCTTGAAAATACAGATCAGTGATAAATCGTCGCTTCAAAATGTTGTGGCTTCCTTGTGTACTTGGTATCCAAAGAGACTATAGTTGGAGACTCATAGTGTATGTTAAAGTCAGCAGTTTTTTATTAATTGAATGACATCATTCAGTTTGGCCAGCAACTTATTCAGCACTGCCAAGCAGCTCAGAGGGAGGGGGCTAAATGCTGTGGCAGAAAAGGAAGCAATCGAGGTGTTAAAGAATACAAGAGGAGGAAACAGAGGCAAAGGTGGTAAAGTAGGTGTGAGGGAGGGCAAAAGAAAAGAGCAAGAAGGGAGTGGTTGCCATGCCGGCATCTGGATGGAGGGGAGGAGCAGCGATCAGGGATCCCAGTAAACATAGTTGGATGGAGGGCGGGACAGAAGAAGGGACGGACTGACTCGTATTTCAGCACCGTGGCTGGGTGTAATCCTAACCCTACACTCACATAGTCAATTCTCCGAGTTCCAAACTTCAACTCTTGAGAACTGACCAAGTCCAGAGCTCAGGGAATCCTCACCAGTGCATACACCAGCTGATTGGAAATCCAGATCCATAGGGTTTTCAACACGTGGACCACTAGGTCATCCACCAGGGAGAACTGTGCACCACAAACTGGGATTGAAACAGGTGCATTTTTTTCATATCTGAGAAGAAGAGAAGAGGAGAGCAGAGAAGACGATCATATTCTTTGGAAACCTAGAAAGGTGGCATCTTTTTCACCACTTCGCATCTGCTCACACACACCCCAGTGGATCTCTGTGTGTTTTTACCATTGTGCAATTATGGATGTAACTTCATCAGGCTTGGAAAAGACCCGGGAGATGCTGAAACATCTCAACCACTCGGCTTAACTGTCTGTCAGCTGGTGTGTGTGTGTGTGTGCGAGCGCGCACATGCACGCGAACATCTCAAGATAACGACACTCAAGGGCACACATGGTTGTAAAAATCAACTGTTTTGATTGAAAGGTAACTTTAATGTAATCTGGAAACCAGCCTCCAACACATCATGAAGTGGTAAGGAGTATTACAACCAACAGTGCACGCACAAGTGTGTCTATGTGAGTATTCACCACAGAGGGTCGGTGATTTTCCAGATTGCTGGATTGTGTAATTGCCCCTTTGGGTTTGGGAATCACGCCCGGAGTCTTGAGGCACAAAGGAAGAAGGGGGGGGAAAAAAAAAGAAAGGAGGTGATTTAGTTCTGGTTTTTGGGTTGTGACATTTCATGAAATGAAGGAGAGGCAGGAAGTTGAATCTGTCCGTGTCAAACTGAGCTATGGCTGCAATTCACTGTGGAACTAATTTAATAGTTAACATGGAATAGTTGGGAATTGTTTTATCATGTGTGCAGATCTGGATGCTGGATCAAGAAATGTTTGGAATCTCAAGCAGGACTTGACATCAATGTCAATTTAAAAATCTACATCTCAGGATTATTACTCCAGATTAAGACTTTATAAAACATTTTCATCCTCTGCCCTTCTTACTTGGATGTACATTTCTTATACGTGAGGATGAGAGGAGAAAGGAGGTCCGCTTCTTTTCGGAAGGAGAAACCGGCAGGCTTGTCACGGGCTCTCAGCTGGCTTAGCGTGTCCACCACCCTCTCCCGCCAGAGCATCTTTCACAGCCAGAGCGAGCTCCACAACCGGCACACGTACTCACACTCTCATCTTAATGCTGCCAACGGAGACGAAGAAGAGGACGATGACAACTGGGTGTATCAGCCCCAACACAAAATAGGTGAGAGCTGGGAAAAGATCGATGGGGCTCACTTTAACCCATAAAACCCACACAGTATTAGTGTTTGGTTTGGCTGCATCACACAAGCTAACTTGTCACAATGCTCCCAGCTCACTTCAGTAGATTGTTGCTATTACTCTCAAGCAGGAAGCCAGTGAATGACTTTGTTTACACGCACAAGCAAAAGCAAAAGCTAAAAAGTGGGTCACTTGTCTTTTTATGGCCTCTTGTTCTCCGTCTCCACATCCTGGCACCTCCTTGTTGCCATAGAGAGCATGTGCACGGACGCTGTTAGGTCAAAGGGCACTTTGTGTGTGTGATAGGTAAACAATGACTCCACGGGTCCGGAAGCAGTTGATGTCATAGACATGATGATGTCACAGGCTGGTGGCGATGTGCGTGCAGGGCTGGGAGAGAGGGTGTGTGCAGCTCAGTGCTGAAGAATAACTGTTTTTATTATAACAGAGCTCTTTCTAATTTTGGACACTGTCTCACCAGAGGTAAGAAGGCGGTTTATACTTCTCTCAGTACCTCTGGGATATTAGGTTTCGCAATGAAGCTGATTTATTGACCAGTTAACATGCACACTGGGACATGAGTTGATGTAACTGGATCTGAACCCTTACCTGAGACTGGAAAGAGACACAGACGCTGAGCCATAGTCTCATAACCTGCTTCATTAACTCCGATCCGCTTCGCCGTCTTCTCCAGCTGCAGTGACACTTTGTACTAAGCTCAGAAAAGCAAAAACATTCTAGTTTGACAAACAAATCATTCCAAATTTTAAGCATTCATGTTGAAATTATTTCAAATGATCTCTGAGGCGACACTTGAATGTAAAATATAGTCTCAGATACAGGGAAGCAGAAGTAGCTCTAGCAGTCTTCTGAAGCAAGCTTTAAAATGTATAGTTTTTAACATGTTTCTTCCATGCAACCACTCCTGGACCAAATTTTTTTTTTTTCTTATGAATAGGAATGTTTCTCTTTTTGTCAAATTAATAATCATTAAATAATACAATCAATACTAACAGCCAGTAACATCAGGATACTGAAGGAGTTCTCTCTTTCTCTGTAACTCTTGAATATTAATTAAATTATCTGATGAAAAGTCGCCATTTTGTGCTCCTCAGTGGAACCGCAGCTGCAGTCCTTCAACTGTTGTTGTGGTTTACTGCATATCTCAATCATTCCTGCTCACACACTGTCACCTCTGAACCTGCCCTTTCCTAAAACAGCTCAAGGCTGCACATGACTGGAATGTTTCGCAATCCTCACATTTATTTATTTTTTTCACCCGAAGCCGAAGGGTTGAAGTTGCGGCAGAGTAAATGGCCGCTTGTTTGGATTATCAACATTGAATTCGAAGCTCAAATGTCATTGTAAATATCGGTTTTGATGAAGATATTCTTAACTTTTCTTTCTGAAGACTTTTATTACCTCACACCTTGAATGTTCTTGTTTTTGGACAGGCGTCATTGTTGAATCCATCGGTTCATAATCTGACTGCTAGAGAATGATTTAAACTTACTGTAGTATTTATTGACAAAGATGGTCCCCGTGTGTGTTTAGAATCTTTTCTCATATCTGTGTCTGCTTTCCTTCTTACATGAAATCCTCCTACTTCTTTCTTTGCTTTTCTATGCAAGCCCTCATTCAAAAGTTTTTTTGTTTTTTTTGTTGATCATGGTTAGTTTGATAGTCTGGTAAGTTTGGGCTTCACATTGATTATCTGGTATTCAGGAAGCAGGTCCAAACCGATGAGTGACTAACAATAGTAATTGATCTAATTTACTGGTAAATTCTTGGGGGTGGGGTGGGGGGGTGATCGAGTGTTGTTACACGAGTGTGATTCCGTCTCTTTCTCTGTCTTTCATACCCACTGTCTGTATTTTAATTTAGCTTGTTCTGGGCCTGAGATGGTGTCAGAGACAGGTCAATATAAAATCATTCCTGCCACACACACACACACACACACACACACACACACACACACACACACACACACACACACACACACACACACACACACAGTATACGTATGCACCACACACAGGAAGCGTCTCATATGAATATCTGTCCACTTTTAGCTGTAAGTATTTTTAACATCTGGATCGTGCTTAAACATGCCTGCCAGGACCCATTACAAGACACATGGGCAGCCCGTGTGTAAATATAGCCCCAAAATGACTGCCTGTGGCTCCACAACCTGCAATTTTGACGCAGTCTCCAGCTCGACTGGTTGGGTGATTGCCTTGGTTGTCAAAGTAACGGGTGTTGGAGTGTTTCCTCATTGGGTCCATCCTGACCTTCCTTTTGGGACAACTGCAAGCCAATCATCTGTAAGAGAGCCATCTGATATTCAAGCTGCTGGTGGTCTTCCTGGTGAAGACTGGCACACTCACTGACTTGTGATACTTAAGGAACACAGAAAATGCAAAGTAGCACGACGTAAAAACTAACCATTATATTCGATCTTGTTTATTGTTTTTGCCAAAAAATCATGGCAAACAAACCGACCACATAAACTGAATAACAGGGAATGGATGCATAAAATTCTGTGAGGTCTGTCTCGTCTTATTTTTAACCTTCAATCCACCATATCAGGTTGGACTTGCTTTGTGTATGCAGAGTCTGAAATATGCAAAGGACTTTTATGTGGGAAAAGGTGTGCATGCTTGTAAAAGGTTAGGGTTAGGTTGAAGAAAAGTATTCAATTAGATTTTATGAAAGGAAGTAACAGTGTGAAATACGTAAACACACACCTTCGTAGTTTAGGTCAGAGGTCAGCGGCTCTGCAGACACGTTCATAACCACACACCCTAAAGTCCCATCAGGGATGATTGAGCCAGACTAAGTTTGTATCGTCTATATTTTGTTTTTTAAGGAAAATGCTGCAATTACCTTTCATAATACAGAAGTGTAACATACCGTATGCCAAAATTAATATCCCTGTAAAAGGCAAAATCAGCTAATTTTAAACGTCAGTCACTTGCACTGATGTTTCTATCAAGCTGAGCCCATACTAAAAACGTAACGTGAGTTGCGTCACTGGAATCACCATCCCAATACTTAGCGTCCGCAATTAGTTTTATCGACCGGTCTTCTTTATTAACGAAGAGCTGAAGAGCCGCACCATTCACGCTGTAATGGGCAGCCACATACTGGCAGCAGCCATCCCACTGCAGACAAACACAAATCTGGCTTCACTGTCACAGTAGAAAACACATTAGATCAGAGTCAGTGTGGGTGCTTAGATGACTTTCGGACTCCATAGATGAGACTGAATCCATGTCTAGCCTGTATAACAGCTGGGAATTTGTGCTTGACATGATTACTTCTTATGTGCCTTACATATCGTGTGTAAGTTTCCACGAACCTGATGACTCTGACTTGGCAAGTGTGAGTGCAGCATGTTAACATGCGAGTTTTGAGATTTAGAGATTTCAGTATTTAGAAAGAATTTTGTGAATATCTCCTCGCTGTGATATCAGTGTGTGATTTTTTTTTTATTAGTCTACGGTATTTAGGGCAACAGAATATTAACCTAAATATTCATCATACCTTGGCACAGTCCATACAGAACTGGTTTTCAGACTATCAATGCATCCAGTGAGCTATGTCTGAGTTAAAGGCTGCATGAAAGAGTATTTTAGGACATATTGGTTGATGAGAGATGCTTAACAAAATTTGAGAGGATTCAGATCAGACAAAACTCTTACATAACAGCCTTGCTTAGGAGTGTTAGCGCTACCTATGGGATAGATGCTACAGACAGTCCTCACACACACACTCATCAGCATGTAGTCCATGTCTAAATCCAGATTATCAGATGATAATTTGCTGTAAGGGAGGGAGACGTGATGTATAAACCAGTAAGGCCTCATTAAAAGACAGACGATGGAAATCTGGTGATGTGGCCCACAGCCC
Source organism: Aulostomus chinensis (assembly GCF_037954235.1). Taxonomy (NCBI): domain Eukaryota; kingdom Metazoa; phylum Chordata; class Actinopteri; order Syngnathiformes; family Aulostomidae; genus Aulostomus; species Aulostomus chinensis. The sequence goes on along the minus strand of NC_141339.1, from coordinate 15,468,746 downwards.
AGGTCTTGCGCACGCGTACGCGCACACACACACACACACACAAACACACACACACACACACACACACACAAACACACACACACACGCGCGCGCGCACACACTCCCCTGCAAAGAAAATATACACATTCAATCTAAAAGGGAAATGTATGTATTCTAATCATGATTTTATATAGTTTCTAATAACCTTCCCTTTTCTTTTCTCTCCTATGTGCCGATGATTTCACGTCTTCCTTCAGGTAAGTAACATCTGACACAGATTACAACCATTTTAAAGTATCTGCAGTTGATCCCAGATCAGCCCCGCTGTTCACTGAAAACCTCTACAAAGCCTACCGCACGACTTCACTGATGAAAAGGGGAGGTAGAGGATTATATTCCGGATTTTTTTTTTTTTTTTTTTTTTTTAAGGGATAAAGGTGCAGGATTACATTTATAGGATGCCCTCATGTTGGCCCAACACAAGCCACAAAGGAATTTAGAGGTGATGCTGATCTGACCTGTGCTTATCCAGATCTGGTGGAGTCAGATTTAGTCTTTTCCAGGTTTCTTCTCATTGTTTGGTTTCATATTACTGAAGCCTTTTGTTTACTAGAAATATCTTAGTTCATATCAGTCTTATCTCACACTGACGCACAGCAAACAGTAACAGAATGATTTGTTTGTGCTCCACTGGATATCCGTAACAATCTGCTGTACACTGAGTTACTGAGTTAAGAGATATATTTGTGTGCAATATGGGGCCTTGGACGTGATTGTTTTTGTCCACTGACAAGACTGTATTTTGGAAAATTACAACAGTGGTCACTTGGAATGCATCTGAATGCAGGCTTCATATCCAGTACTTAAAATAAGAAACTATTATTTAGCTAAAAGACTTGTAGTGGAATGCTTTTCAGCACTAAATTGTCTTTTAAAAAGGCCAGTTTAAGAACTGTTGTTAAAAATGTAGAAACAGCAGTCAGACTTTTCAAATTCAACAAAAGAAAGATGATATGCATTATAATTAATATGAAATATTCAAAATAATGTTAAGAAATACAGCAAAAATGCTGCAAAAACACATCAAAAGACAATTATCTAACAAGCTTACAGTACAACACGGTATTAAGTATTGATGTTCATTAATTGATTTTCTGTTGATTATCAATATTGTGTTCATTATTCATGTTAGAAATAAACGTGTCATTGGTGCCAGCTGGTTTGGTTCCCCGTGTGACATCCAGTTTGGTTGGGCCTTTGAAATAAAAGCAAAACAAAACAAGAAAACTGGGTAAAAAGGTAAAATAGAGATACAAAACACATACGCACAAATTCTTCATGTAAATCTATTGTTAAAAAACCCAGACAAAACACATGATAAACACATTTAAATATGGTGAAGAACATTATTTTGTTCACATTTTGTATAGCTAATCATGCAGTGTCATCATCAGAGCGCTAATCCGAGTGAGCATCTTTTGTCGTTAAATTGTAATCTACATCCTCTGTCTTTGAAATAAAGCATCCAGCTCATGTCCACTGCCAGGTTGGGTTTCCCAGGAGCTGTGATTAGGTAAACCTCTAAAGTGTCCCAGACATTTTGGGTGACGCAGCATCCAATTAAGGTGCAGAGAGACTCGATTTTATTGCCTGGTTAGGTGGTTCTATTCAGGGACGTGTGCGTGCGTTTGTTTAATTGTTGATTATTTCCAGCATGTCACTCCACACACGCACACTCGCCCACACACATGATCAGCCTGTAATTGGGAACATCTGGCGAAGGCAAACGTGTCATGGCCTACAAGCACTGTGGGGGGGTGAGATGAGCTTTTTATCACACACTCACGCACACAAACTTGAGTAGCGTGTCTTTTTCTGTACTAACTACAGTCTGAGATCCGGTTTACTCTAGGTTTTAAAATGGGTGATCCGAAGTGTAAACAACCACTCAGACATATCGTGAGATGGTCTGGGACACAGTTGTCTGCGTCAGTTGAGTTCCTGGTGATTGTTTTGGTGACAGTTCATACATTTACATTATATCACAGTTCTTGATCCGCATTGTTCTCAAAGCTGGTCTGTGCTAATCAAATTTTGTGTTTGACTTCCTGGCAAAAGACACAAGTGTAAATACGGATGTATCTCGCTTTCCAGATGAATTTTAAAACTAAGTGTATACAGGGTCAAAAAATGATCAAGGGCGGTAAAATGAGAGCTTCAGGACACTTATGCCATGTATCCTGAAGCACTGTGACACATTTTATGGGACTATGTTGGAAAATATCCTTTTTGTTACCTCATTCTCCAACTTTGTCCCGCAACAGCTTCCTTCACTCCTCATTCTGTTGCATTACAGCTCCCGATATGTTGTTGTTTTAAGTGTTCTGCAGCGCAAACCACTGCAGTTAGATTGTTTGGAGTACCGAATAGGAGCAGCAGCTAAAGTCCCTATAGACAAATAACATTCGGTCTTTCCACAGTAAGTGAGTGTGTGAGTCAGTGTTTCTATCTCCCTCCCCTTTGACTCTACTGGTCATTTAGACGTGGAGAGTTTGAGATGCACCAAGCTTGTAGCTGCTCCTGATAACAAACAGTTGAATTGTGGGGATTAAAGCGATTATATTTGATCAGGGTACAATGGATCAGCCTCAAGCCGGGGCCCCCTGCCTCCCTCTGAACTGCTGACTGCCCAGATTCTCCACAATCACAATTCTCAATGAGGCGCTGTCTGTTTGTTTTTTTGTAATTTTGTTTTTATTTTTACTTCCCCTAAAATTGTATTGGGCCTATTTACATGTGTTTCCATGAAAAATATTTGTGCATGTTTTAGTGTGCAAAGTAAGGAGACAGGGCTTGTGGGTGACAGCGGCTTTGAGAGTTTTAGATGAGGCTGGGCTTCTGGCTCTCTTCCTCGTAACAGAGGTGGGACGGGCTGGGGGGGGCTGTTAGAGAGAGATACAGAAATATAGCAAGCGAGTGAGAAGGAGGGGAGGAAAGAGTGAGGGGTTACAAAGTAGTTTCCTGCAGGGGTTGAAGCTTGCGTGCTAGCACTTGGAGCGTGTGTGTGTTTGTGTATGTGTGACTGGAGAAAGAGAGGGAGGGGAGATGGTGAGAGGGAAGCGTGTCAGGATCAGCGTGTCTGTGTGTGAACTCTTTGACTGAGCAGTGTGAGGATACAAGAAGGAGGAAAGGTTTCTTGTGGATCTATGGGGGAATAAAGGAAGAGCAATGTTCTGTCTTAAAGGTAAGTGTGTGTACATGACATGAATGTGTTAACACAAATGTGTGTGTTGGGGGGGGGTGACTTTCCTCACAGACTTTCTGAGACAAAGAAAACTTGAGCTCCATCTCTCTCTTTTGTGGAAAGTAATGTGTCACAGCGGCTTCCTCTCCACAATATCCTTCCTCATGTGTTTCTCTTCAGTGAAGGAAACCTTCCCTCCTTTTCCCTTTAATCAGTTTTTACTTTGTTCAGGTTCACCGACCTGATTCCTGCTTTTTTCCCTCTTGCTCTGTTCTTACAACTTCCTTACAGACTCTTTTTTTTTTTTAAGGAGAAATGTTGATATGAAGAGTGTGTCCAATTGTATATGTGTTGCCTACAATAACAGCTGGTGAAGTGGCAGTTGCTGGGCTGCGGAGTGGAGCCATGTGTCGGCTCGAACTTGAACAGTGAACAGTCCAAGGGAAGATAAGTGTTACGTTGGATTACAGTTTACCGTCTGACAGTTTGTTTCATGAAAACAGAAAAAACTAAATCTGAAGGAATGGTGGACGGCATGTAGCACTGGCCAGAGATCAGTTTTGTAACCAGCTTACTCACATGATTTGTTCCCTTTGAGTCAGAACATCGAATGCATACACATAGTGTGGCTTCCTCTTGTGTTACAGTATCAATATAATAGTTCCAGGCATTAATATCTATATCTCAGATTTCCAATTCTGTGAAACTGACACCATAATTCAATGAGTATATCCATCATTTCTGGCTTTATAGGAGTATTTTTTTCCCTTCAGTCACACAAATTTCACAATAGATGAACATAGTGATAGTGATAAGAATCATTGCATCTTATTATTGTTGTTATTATGGAGGAAATATTGCAGCAGGATCATGAGTTGATCTGTCATTCACACCTCCAAATACCCTGCATGGAAACGTAAGAAATTTGCACTTGAAAAATGCCGCTCAGAGGTAAATGTTTTGGGTCGCTATTGTGACGATTTGACAGTAATTTGGCAAAGTTTGTTTTACATGGTACGGAGCTTAACGAACTCCGTTACTGTAAGAAACAAACCCAAGTGTCTTATTTCTAATTCAAGCAATCTGTCAGAAGACATTTTTAGTAGATCATCATTGTGTAACCATTTCTCTTTCTGCGGTTCAGTAGATTTATGGCTTCCAGAGATGAAGTAATACAAACTGAACAGTAAAACACTTTGTGGTAGTGTCCCAGTTCATCAGCTGTAGTCAGTAAATTATGTCAGTCATACAGTTTCCACACTGGTCAGAGCAAAACAGATGGAGAACGGATTCTGTTTTGTTTTACGTAATAAATTGACATGATTGTCAGGTATAACTTTGTCTGCTTAATCCTGACAAACCAAGGTCTAAAACTTGATGTACGTGTTCTAAAAAATTTGCCAAGTCCTCGTGCAGATCCAGTTAATAGATCACGCTCGTGTTGACGTCAGCTCCAGTAGCAGTTTGGGTTTCCAGTCTCCAAATACACGTCAAACTGACCCAAATACAGTGCGTAACATTGCCCACCGTGATCTGACCAGCAGAGCCCTTCGCTCCTTTGCCAGTAACTGATTGCCTGCTTATGTTCTGATTTAAACAAACCCCCTTCAGCCAGAACAGATGTGACACATTTTCAGTCCATGTTCTTCCACATCCAGCTGTGGCCAGATTGAATTCGCATATGTTTTGACCACACATTTCCAACCCTTCCTCCTTCGCAGCAGAACCTTGAATTTTAGCATAAACCCTTTTCTAGCAAGCTAAACAAGTGCTTGATGTGGCTTTTATCTTGAAGAAGTTATTTCTCCACTTGAGCACCGTGCGTCAGCGCAAAGAGTTGATATTTACTGAGCCTGAGTAGGGATGATTTAGATTTGTTCCTGCAGGGGGACTGAAAAGCATCATTTGTGCACAACAAGAAATTTAAATTACCAAACCAACATACTCATGCTTCTTGTTGTGAGGTCATTTAAGGTCAGATTGGGCTCCATCCAATCTGTTTTTGGCTGAGTGGAGCTTGGGTCTGTGTTCCCTGGTTAGTTTTTAACCGCTCTTGATTGCAGCTCAGCATTATAGTGGCCTGAGATGTTTTGGTTGTGGGCGGCAGCTGACAGAGGAGAGACTTGCTGATCCAGCCATGTTAGCTTTGCACAGTTGAGTTTACATTTGATTGTGAAGCAAATATTGAGCAAACTATAGCTATGTTGCAAAACACGTAATAGGTGTATTAACTATTAACTGGGTTGGAGGAATTAAAACAGGCTACATAATGTTGCTAGTTGGGGTGTAACGATTCATCTACTAAAATTGATGTATCAATTTATATTCCTATGATCCAAATACATAGATCTGTGCTCAACAAGTTGGCCTTCTGGATGACATATATCGATCTAGCTTTGTCTTAAAATGTAATCGATTGATTGTATCAATATTAGGAAATAAACTAGATGTAAGCAGGGCAGAATTTATATAAAAGTGTTTTTTAGTAGTTTTAATAATATAGATGTTAAACGTTACTCGATTCGGTCTGCCTGTTGGTGGCATCGTCGCCACGCAACAGCAGCAGCACAAATTTCAGAACAACAAAACACCTGCACCGTCCAGTCATCAAGTATTTATTTCACGGTCACACTGGTAGAATTTTTGGCTTGAATATTACTGAACTGATTTCGAGTCACTGAATCGTTTCGTATCATATTGTTCTAAATGAATTAATGTCGTCCTTGAATCATATCGGTAACCATGAATCATGCTATGAATCGAATTGTTGTTAAAACAAATTGTTACATCCCTACTTAGTAGATGATGGCTGTTTAGGCAGTGTTACACACGACTGTAGCCGTAGCAATAGCAAAAGAGTCTTGATAATTGTTCTTTGTCAGTATCGGACATCCAGGCTTTTATTGGGGGAGAGGCGGGTACACTCTGGACAGGTCGCGAGTCCATCACAGGCCTGACACATAGAGATGGACAACCAGTCACACCTACGGACAATTTAAGGTTTCCGATTACCATAACATGAAGGTTTTTCTGTGCTTGGGAGGAAGCCGGAGAACCCAGAGAGAACCCAGACATGTGCTGCATCGTGTTTTTAAAATATGTCTGTTTCACAGGAACTACATTTATTCATCACTTAAGACATGCGGAACACATTGCGAACATTAGTGTGCGTGTGCGTGCGCGTGCGCGTGCGTGTGTATACACTCGATCTGCACATGCTTGTGAATTGAATTCCAGGAATGTGTGTATAGGTCCCACGCACTCTTGGGAAGGCAGCAGGAGCCTCGTTAGATTCTGTTTGCAGGGCATTGACCCACATAGCCATACGTCTCCACCTATATTTAACCTCCACTCACTCCACCATGGCATTTCACTGGGGATTCTCATCATCTAGACTCGTATTTATACAGCAGACACAACAGGACTTGAGCTGGTAAAGCACAGTTACAGATGAAAATGAGTGGGTGACTTGGACCATGTTCAAAAATGTGATTATTATTGTCTTTCTTGAATATTTCTTTGGTTGCTCCGTCTGAAATATTTGAACCACAGCACAGTAACGATTCTGTTACGTTTTAGTTTTGGTGGATTTAGTAGCTTTTCAGTTTATTGTCACACATTATATTACATTTATACAAAGAAGTATTTCTTTTCACATATTTGCACAGCAGATCAATAATAGAGTGAATCAAGCGTAACTAACAAATTGTTGTGGCAACCTCATTAAGCTCTCTTCCATGTTAACCTCTCTGAACTTGTGATAGGACAGGCTTTCAAAAACCAGTGCACCTGTGCTGTGTTTCTAAAGAGAGACCATGACCTGTTGACCCCAGTCTGACCCTCTACCTTCCCTCTGGCCTTGCGGGTAGTTGTGTTGATGGATGTTCTCACACTCGACGTGGCAGGCCGCTTATCTCCGCTGGAGATGAGGACAGGACAGAGATGTGGCAGGTCCAGACACTGGAGGAGGTTTGGCTTGATGGAAGACCTTTGCAACGCACTCATTTATTTTTCTAATTTTCTGCATGCTCCCTCAACATTTTGATCATTTTGGAATCAAACAGAGTATTTAGCGATTTTGTTAAATATGCTTGCTCCCAGATTCTAACTCATTATTGGACTTTTAAGTAATTATCTTTAGCTACTTACCAGCTAATCAGCTTCATATCTAGCTAACAGTCAGTGCCAAGTTTAATTAGTTGTTCCTGGGGCTCTTTTGTGCTAAATGAACATGTTGTAAAAAGCCTCCATGGAAAGTAAGTTGCATTAGTGAATCATGGCTATAAGCCAAAACTTTCAATAACAGGAGGAGCTGTCTGCTCTTGACAGGTAAACAAAAGATGTTGTTGTTCTATTGACTGTGAATGGACTGACAGGACTCCTGTCAGACCCTTTTGTTTTCTGAAAATAGTACAGAAAATAAGCTTTTTTCTTTCGATTGTATGGCAGTTTATATGATGTGTAGAAGTCAATAATTGGAACCCAATGTATTTTCTGGACAGAAAAAAAAGAAGAATGCGCTGAAGGTTAGCAGGGCAGTTTCCAGGCAAAATGCTGGAAAAGTTTTGTTGGGGGATGAAGTTTGGAGGGACAATGGCTGAGTCCCTGTGGGAGAGTGGATGTCTTCCCCAGACAGAGGGCGAACACAGCATGCAGGTGCTCCTCGCGCTCCATTCAGATTTATGTGTAACCATGGTAACCTTTGTCCCTTGCCCCAAGCCTTCCGCTTTAGCTTTTCCCCTCACACTCTCCTACACACATGCACAGAAATCTGGGAGTATTCAAAGACACGTAGTAGAGTACATATACACACATTTACCAACACACAGACACACGTGCGCACACACACACACACACACACACACACGCACACGCACACGTGTATATGTTAACAGGAGCTGGGCTGTGAAAATCTGACCTCCAAGTCTGATTGGCATGAACAAGACTTGAACATTCACATCCAGTTTACACTCATGACACTTATTCCGTGTGTGTGTGTGTGTGTGTTTTTGTTTGACTGCATGACTTTAAACCCCCATTTTCTTCTCTGTGTGGACTTCATGACCCACTGTATGTTTGAATTAGTTGCTTTAGGCGAACGAAAGTGTTCGCCATAAAGACTAAAAAAAAAGACTCATTCATCTTGTCTTGTAGGCAGTGTGTGAGGACACAAGTTTTTTTGTGTGTCTGTGTAATGTGTGTCTGTACACACTCATAGTGTGGTTTGTCCATTCTGTTCTGTGTGGTTGTGTGGTTTTGTAATCAGCTTGTGTGTTGGCTGAGTCACCATGCTGTGGAAATGATAACTATCGGTAATGGCTCCTTTAGCCCCTGGCTATCTGCTGAGGCTATGGCTTGATGTAACACACACACACACCCACACACACACATTAAATCACTATAATTCCAATGTTCCAGTGTTTTAATGTGCATTTTAAGCAACTGCTTGCGTTTTTGTGTGTTGCAAGCCACCACTAGAGGGAGACCTTAACCTTTACAACCTTCAGTTTGTCTCCCCTATGTTTCTTCAGCTTTAATGTCTGACTTTATCTACAGAACCTGCTTTGGTTGGACATCTCAGAACAAATTTTACTGATACCACTGTCAGTATCAATTCTGCTTTTCAGTATCAGTTTTCGATGATTGTCAGATATTGAAATGTCAAAGTGTGTAGGTTTTCATCATCAGAACTATTATCTCTAAGTCTGACACTAGTGTTAAAAAAAGTATTCAACCATGACTGTCAGAAAATAATTGTCACGGAAAAATGGAATTAATAACATTAGTGGTATACGATAATGATGATGATTCAAATTTTGAAAATTTTTTGAAACTAGATCTGAATTCCCATCCCAAGTATCATCTCTATTCAATCTGAGCCTATCAATAATCTCATCCTACCTCACAGCCACACAGATTAAGGGTTGTCGTATGCACCCTCACCTGTTAGAAGTCAAAAGTTATTACACGTGTTTATCCTTTTATCTGTGCTCACTCCTGTACATCTGTCAGGTATTACCTGGCAGTCCATCTGTGCTCCATTCCATGCTTCTCTGTACGTTCTGCTGCTTTCAGACTTGATTTTTTGGGGCTATGCCTTACGCATGTTTTCACCTGGATTTTAAACCTAGTTAAAAATGAAGGCATATTTCCTGGCAGTAGTTTGATATTTACCGCTTTTGTCACTGGATTCTTTTGAGTTTACGTCATTCAAGTTGGCCAACAACTAGTGTCACGTCTTTTTTGAACTTGCACACATCTGAGCGCTGCAGGTGAAGCTGTTCATTATCTACAGCATGGTGTCCATCTGTGGTGTTTGTGTTCATGTCCGTCACAATCAGAGACTGAAGTTGGAGGCTGGATAATCTGGGTTTACAGATTAGAACAGCAGTGTTGAGCATCAGGGGAACAGGGGAGGAGGAGCTGAGAGGAGGCCATGTGGACTGGACCATGCTGGTGCTGTGAGGAGGAAGGATGCTCTCGGATGCTGCAGACTTGTCAGAGCATTGATGCTTTAACATCTCTAATGACTTGGACACCTTTTTTTTTTTGCTGACTTTTGCAAACACACATACACACCACAGCTTCCTGATATTTTGTGGATCTTTCTGCACTTTGTTTTGGACTTGTCTGGGTCATTGCTGAGGATAGCACAGAAAATCAGGTTTTGATTACAGGTATTGCCACTCTGATAGTGCAGTTTTTTTAAAAAACAACAACAAATTACTGGGTCTTTTACATTTTTGAGGGTGCCTTTTCACGCTGCCAGGATTACCACCAGCTGTTTACCTTGCAGGATTTCTGATAGCCTAATGCCACAATAGTTCTGTGGGATTTTTGATTTGGTGTTAAATCTTGTAATGTAACATGGCCTGCAGCCTCCCTTTGTCAGGCAAATCAATGCAAATCAATAGGATCCCCCGAGAAAAAGGAGAGGAAGGACAAAAACAGTAGGAGGAGAGTGAGGAGGGCACAGAGGGGGGGGTCCCCTGTGGGTTAGAAAAACCTCCACGCGCACACGCACGCACACCCTTCGCAGGCACTCCTCCGTCCCACCACCTCAAGTGGAGGCTCCAGAGAAAAGAGGGTTGTGCAAGAAGGAGGAGTTGGGGCTTGGGTCCTGGATAGAGGGGGGGGGGGGGGGGTGTTAAGGTCTTAGCTGGGGATGATCACATACGTGCACTGCCTCTCCCCGAAGCCGGTGGTCAGTTGCTGGCACAGGGCCTGCTATGAGGACCCCCCTGGCGAGAAGCGGACTCTGTTTTCCTTCCAGCCCACCGACAAGATGGGCAACAGCCTCCAGCTCGAGGCCTTCCCCAGTCCCAGGCCCGCCAGGACAGAAGGCTGCCTGCGCAAACGTCTGCTTTCTGTGTCAAAGGTCCACCAGAAACAGGACTCTCTCTGGACACCCAAACCCTTGCTTGGACCCATCACTACAACTCCTCCAGGGAAGACACAAACCTACCATGATGGCAAAGGTACAGACTCAAGAACTGAACAGATTTTTTCTTTTTCGCTGTTCAGTTGACAAGTTTTTGAATGGTAGATCTTTAAAGAACCTTTTTATTTCAAACTATTATCTAGATTTGTTCTCTTTCATTTGGGGACATTAAAGTTAAAGACAGTGATTATAGTACCACTTCATCTTAAAGGCAGGACCTCACAGGTAGTGGTCTCTCTGAGCCTCTTAGTAAGACTTATCACGACACCACATTGCTGTTTTGTGACAGTAATGATGATGGCATATGTCTTCACTGGGAAGTAAGCTCCTCATCCAAGGGTACTTAAGTTACCTGAGCTGTTAGTGGGAAATAATGATGCACTGTATGTATGTCAACATGTGAGAGAGTCACGACACATACGGAGAAGCTTTTCCCAAGCCTGTCTTTGTCTCTTCCTATTAGCTGATTTCCATCCTGCTTGTAGCTGAGTGATCTGTGCCTTCTGCTGTTTTCTGTGCAAGTGCGTGTTTGTGTGTGTGTGGCATCAATGCAGATTGTGGCTTTGTGACCTCTGAGACCTTTGGCCTTTGGTGTGGTGGCAGGGTCCTCTAGCATAAAGTGGACAGCCCTGAGTGAAAGGCTGCGATGGTTCCTGTCACTAATGCATGAATACATCATCTGACATACAACGTATTAGTTATTTTTAGTCAAATTCCTGTAGTTTTAAACAAAAGTTTGTGGGAATAAATATGTGCCTCGGTCTCACATTTATGCAGCTACACACTCATGAACATTGCATCTGAGGCTGCACGATAATATCGGCACGTCATCGGTATCGGCAGAGATTGGACATTTCCATAATGTGTCAGCTGGCCCAGTTTTGCTCGTGTTACTTCTTTGCTCTTCATATGTGGCTTATGATGAAACAATGCAGTAATTGACTCATTAGATTTTCTAATTTTCTTTAATTAAAATGGTCAGCTTATCAAATTTACACAGTTTGCATGTGCTTTTCAGTATGCACAACGCACATATATAAACTTGTTAAACTCAGTAAGTATCAGCCAAATTAGTTATAAAATATTCAGCATATCTCCGAACATGCCTCAGTCTCTGATTGAACCGTAGACCCTCATAGCTAAGGATGCTCCCCTGGGTTGCCACCCCTGGGAAGGGGAGACAATAGCTAACAGCTGGAGGTGATGGGCCGGGTCTGCTGGGAAGTGTAACTGAGCTGACGTTTGGGGGGTTACGGAGCTGACACTGATGGGGTTATAGAGGTGACCCACTTTCACCTCTGCCACTACATAAAGGAGCCATCATGAACATAGAAGAGACAATATTGAAGCATGAAAGAGAGGATTGAATAGATGTGTCTGACCTGCGTTTTTATCACATTTAAGTTGTTTTTACACACCCCGTCAAGACTTTGTGATATCTTTCTCCATATATTCCTGTCCCAAACAGAATCCTTTATTTCTGTGCATTTAGCGTAACAAAATGCTGGCAGACCAAACACGCTCCGTCGTCATGCTTTCTTTGGCTAATATGCCATGACAGCTCAAGATGTCGCCTCCATGGGTACAGTATTGTCTAGCTTGAATCAAGTGCTACACTCACTTTGTATTCAAGCACCACTGAACAGACAAGTCATACACAAAAACACACTTATTGGCTAATAATTTCTTTGTGTGCTTCCTGTTTATTTTAGCTGTTCCTATATAGTTTTATTACCTTGCTTGTCTGTACCCTGGGATCCCACTGACTCCTGCACCACTCTCCAATTCTACATATAAATCTTTATTCTGCTGCAGTAGACTTAATGTCTTTCAGTTAGCTTAGAGGTGGAGCAGGTGTTTCACCCCCTCAGTAATCCTTTAGTGGGAAGGCAGCTTCAGCTATCGACCAATCAGTGCCAAGGGCTCCCAGGGGAAGAGCACCTGAGGGAGGCCAGGCTTGGAGACTAACTAGATGAGAGCAAATGAAATGGATTGGCTGCAGTTATGGGCCGACTTGTGGCTTAGAATCAGTTTGGATAATAGAATTGTGTTGGAGAGAATGAGGAGGGGTCAGCTTTTTGTCATCCTTTTAATAGTGCTGAACATTGGTGGTGGTGGTGGTGGGGGGGGGGGGGGTTGTCAGTGCAGTTAAACTGATTTGTACTGGTCACAGTTAGATCCAACACCTCACTCTTATCTATAGATTTTCCTGTAAAAAGTGTCTTTTAATTTAAGTCGAGCAAAGAAAAGCAGTCTATTTTTCAGCAGTGTGACAAGAAGAAGCACAGTGATGCTCCTGTGAATATTTCCTACCAATTATATCAAAATAATTTGATTGATGGGTTGAAAATAGCTCAGTCTGCTTTTTGAGACTGCAAGAAAAATGCTGTCAGAGAGGTGAATGTTTTGGACTTTTCCATGTCGTGACTTTTTAATTCCAAAATATATTTTTGTTGCCACCTTATTTGCTCTGTAGCGCAGATCAGATGTGGGCGGTGTGAAGGTTGTGAAACTTCGAGTATGTTCTGATCAAACATCATTCGTAGCGACACAAAACACCTGGTGTCTAACTAAAATTTAAAAAATACACTCTTCTTATATTTTAGCCCTTCGCTCCTCTCAGCGGTTTTGTCTACCACATAAGAAGTGATGATGGAGCGACTCTGGGAGTCTTGGCTCCAGGCATGACAACCCTCAGCGGGGAAGCCACCAACTCTTTCTGTCCCTCCACCACTAAGTCAAACTGACCTTTGTGGATTTTTATTAAAGGCGTGTATCGCACAGGGTTCAGGGCCAGCGCCGATGGCTCAATTTTTATATACACACTCTTGTGTATAAAAAGGTGATTACGTATTTGTCTGGATCATGTTGCTTCCCTATCCTGTCTCACATCTCTCCTCATCACTTTCTCTCTATCTGCTTTTCACCCCCCCACTTTTTTTTTTTTTAGCATTTTAGATGATTCAGAGTATGGGCTCAGACTGGGTATTGAAGTGTAAACAAAACAAAAGAAAAAGGCCACCAGTTCTTCTCCCCCTGCTATCAATCTGGTCTACTCACTACTAAACTGGTGACGTATTGTCCCTCAGTGTTACAGTGTCACACTAAGCAGTTTTACTGTAAGCGAACATATTTACTCACCTTTTTGCCAAGTTGCATCTGGTCAAAGCTGCTTGTCTGTCCTCTGACTCAGAAATGTGATGTGAGGTGAATCATCACTCATAAAACAACAACAAAAACAGTGTGATTCTTTGCCTGCCTTTTGGAGGCTAATACCTGCACACGGGCAAGCACACACACACACACACACACACACACACACACACACACACACACACGCACTCAAACTTTTTCCACCAGATTGTTAAAGACAAGTACACACTTAATCCTTGATGTGGATGAAAACCCCCGGTAGAAGAACAATGAAGTGGAGAGCATGACACACAGTGTAATGAGATGGAGAAAAGGGGAATTCCACGCACGCATGCACGCACACACACACACACACACACACACACACACACACACACACACACACACTTTTAGGAATGGGGGGAGTCAGAGGTTTAGTTGGGGGTCATTCAACTGTAAAATAGGTTAAGACTCTGTTTTCCCGCTGAATCTTTTCCTCCCTCTTCCATCTTTTCATCAAGTCTGTTTGTGTGAGTGGGCGAATGTCTGACTTTTTCTTCTGTATGTATCCGTTCGGAATAAACGGAGCCACATCTTAACTGTCCGTCAGTAAGGAGATAAAGCAGATGAGGTGTAATCAGTCAGTAATAGCAAGCTGTGGATCTAACAGATAGGGAAGCCTCAGCTTGTTAAAAGCTTAATGTGACAGACTAACCAGGTGCTATCCCATCATGTGTGACTGAAAGTCCAATCATGTCATCCCTGATTATATTGTCTCAGTGTGTGCTGTTGCAAGGTTTCATGATCAGTAACCTAGATGGCTCTCATTTCATTTTAAAGCCATGCATTCATTGTTTTCCCTTATAAATCATCATGTTATCCGTTAAATCTCCTAAGATAATAATATTTGCCCTCAACCACCCAAATTTCTTCTTGTTCTGCCATTAAAAACAGAGCTTAAGTCAGAGAAAAGTGAGTTTTTCCCTTGTTTGATTGTAATAGATAATAGATAATGTTGTCTGACTAGTTGTGCCCAGCTGGTCTCAGCTGACAGGAAGCAGTGGAGGAGGAGAATGAAGTGAGTCCAGGAGGGATCAGGTGGGACCATCACGGCCCCATATGTGTGTTATTGAGTTCTAACTAATGGCTTGATTATCACATTAGGACATAACAGTCAGATAATGACTCTGATCCACAGAGACATTCATCCTCCAATTGACCAAACGGGTTAGAAATGCGAATCAGGAAGATGTCTTACTTCCACTGATCAAGAATCGGGGGGGGGGGGGGGGGGTGTTGCCCCTTTTGAAGAACAATTGAGTATGCCTTGACAAGTTTGAAATCACTTTGTACCTCTTTTCTTTCAGTCAAAAGGTTTATTTCTGGCCTCATAAAGACCAATATTGTTCTCATGAGGGACAATCGTCAACAATGTCCTTGACACACAGTTGCACATGCAACACAATTGGACTTTCTTCTATGTTCTATGAGAGACGTGCAGTTACACATAAAGAGATGTACACCTGTTTGCATCATTAAAGATATGAAGTTGAGTTTCAGATTTATCCCATTCAATTCTTTCTCCATTGTTTTCTATTGCAGTCATGCTAATCACATCTTCAGTCGGAAAAATGACTCCAGGATGAATACCAGGGTCTGTTCAGCACTCACAATACCAACAGACCTCAAAAGCAAATGCTATTTTATTCAGAGCTGTGTCCTTACTCTAGCCACAGCCTTCACCCTGGTCTTTATCCTTAATCGGTCCAACAGTGCTCTCGTTGTTAGGAAGACAATCAAATTGAAAGATCTAATTGTGGCCTAGTGCAGGATAAGTGACTTTAAGCACTCCAAAGCTTTGCCGAGCTCGGTCACAGCTCATTTCTTAAATGAGTGCTGCTATTAGAAGGAGCTTGTTTCCAACCCCATGCTGCTTGAGTCCTCTGAGGTTTCTGGCTCTCTTTTTTTTGTACTACTGACCAGTCGACTTTTTGGCTTCACACAGATATGTTCCTGACTTCTTCTGCATGGTTCACGTAAAGTGCACCGTCTCCTTCAAACCAGAGCAAACATCAGCCTGGGAGGAATAGTAGCATTCATTATAACCAGATAAAAGTGATGGATGAAGTTTGAAATCAATCATTTCAAGCCAAGCAATATATATGTGTGTGTGTGTGTGTGTGTGTGTATATATATATATACACACACATACATACATAAAATTGTAATTTTTTTTTTGTTGCTTGTCTTGAAATGATTGATTGAAACTTCTTATTTCCACAGGAGGGTACTCTAATTGCTCTTGTCAGGGCTCTTTGCTCCACCATCTAACACATCTCATCCTCTGTTACTCCATGTTGTACCCAAGACTCCCTCCTCCCTCCTGCCTTTGCCCCAGCCTCAGGCTCCTTTATGTCCCAATCAGCTGGAGGTTCCATTAAGCCTCCAGAAAGCAAAGCAAAGCCTCCGAAAAGCTCATGTCCCCCCATAGAGACTGATTATAAAAGGAGCCAGAAAAGGGAGGCAAAGGAATGAAAGTGATTTTAAGAGGCTCTTTAAATCTGTCCTTGTCCTCTCCATGGCAACATCTCTTTAAAAAGGGTTTAAACTCCACATGGATCGATGATTGGGGTTAAAGACAAAAGAGAAACTAAAGCTATAGTCTTTTTTTTTTTTAAATCCACAGGGGAATTTTACTCTCTTTTGTTTGTTTGTTTGTTTATCACAGAACCTAAATTCCTGTTCATCGTTTTTTAAAGAGTAAAAGCTGAATGCCAGTGAAAGACCATTTATATCTGTTGTTACTCATTTCCCCCACCAGGTGGCAGTATAATACAGACAAGCGGATGGTAGCGCCTAGAGTCTCCATTCTATTGTTGCAAAGTTGATTATCTGTGAACCATCATTTTTAACTAATGTAGAATTACTGCACACAAAAAGCCTCAGCGTGTGCCGTTGAATTAACATTTTGATGAGATTATGTTAATTACCAAATGTAATTAGCATTGAATTAATTGCCCATCAGACAGAAGACGCACATATTTATCTGTACCAAAGACACACAAGTTGTCACAAGGAATTTAATTTGGACTATGTGGTCTTAAATTTGGAGGGTATTTGATCAGGGAGCTGGTCTGGTTTCCCTGGTGGCTCATTAAGGAGGTCGCATTGACTGCATCCTAGAGAGGCCTGTTCTTTCTATTAATGCCTCCATTCCTCCATTATTGCTCAGATGGGACAGGGAGAGCAAGGGAGGGGGTTTATTAAAGAATAAAGGGGGGGTTGAGGAAGGGAGGGGTTAAGTGGATTTGGGGGTCCTGCTTTTTTTTTTTCCTAGACAAGGTTTCAGAATAGGATTATCATTGGAGGAAGCTTGATTTAGCACACAGACGTGCACAGTAAAACACACATAAGTGAAATGCATCACCGTGGCATTTGATAATGCAGATGCTGCCAATCATACAATGATGTGTGTGTGTGTGTGTGTGTGTGTGTGTGTGTGTTTGTGTGTGCGTGAGTGTGTGTGTACGTGTGTGTAATTTACACATGATCCACATCAGGCTGTGAGCACTAAGCCGGTCCTGAGACATGTTTAAACCTCTCTGTCTTAAACTCTGGGGATTAAAACACTCATGTAATATTACTGCAGGCTTCTATTACTGCAGTATAATATCCATGTATAGTGATGATATACCAGATTTTTTTTGGGGGGGGGGGTATCCATTGTTTGAGAAGTGGCTGTGTTTTGAAGTATTCTCGAGTCAGTCACTGTAACCTCCATAAGTCCTCACAGGGAATCAATACAATGTCTTGATGATGATCATGATCCTCTGCATGAGTTTGGTAAACAGTGGATCAGTAGCATCCTCCGACGCTGCAGTCACACTTCTCTAATGTCATGCATGACATTGGGCCGCATACAAGAACATTTTCAGATTCTTCACTCTCCCTTTTGTGAGGTTTACTCTTCGAGCCAGATTCAGTGCACAAACTTGTCACTGGTTTCTTCTTGTTTCCGCTGAATGAAAACTTCCAGTTCTTGAGTAGTTGTGTGATTGTGGTATCTGATTATTAACATAGTTGAAACTCTCCAGATTCCTATCTGAGGTTGCCGGTCCTGCTCTGGTTTATTTGTTTTTTTGTTTTTACATCCCTAACAATCAGAGGGAGGATGTGAAGTGTAGCCTGAACACAAGAGATCCTGGATTGTGAAGGATTTATAATCATATCCTCGCCGTTTTGATCCGAGCCTACCTGGTTCTGAATCCTGACTGGAACAGTGAGGTTTTTCACTAATGATGCGTTAGCTTCTATCTATTTAGAAAAACAATGTCATTCCAGCCAATGCACCTCCAGCCATGCTGCAAAAGGTAGTGGTGTTAAAACAATGAAATTTCACCTGATTTTGGACAAACAGGAAAATATGTTTCCAACTGCAAAAGGGGGCTTTGGGAGTTGAGAGACGCAGTTTCATGACTTGTTAAACCATCTGCAGAACATTCTTTTGCAGTGGGAGGAAATATAAATTGGATCGATATGTTGGGCCTGATGAACAAATCCAGTGATGTGTTGGAAACAGATTGGTTGATGCCACTAATCAATACCAGCCACCAGAACTAGCATCCGACTTCTAGCCCTAACCTTGTGCCAGTGCCTCAAGGCTGATAGTCTTGCACCCTTCCTGAATATCTGGTCACTGGTCAGTCAGTTTCGTTGTTGATTGGACGACCTGGTGTGTCAGGGCCCCCCCCCCAAACAACTGACCTACTGTTGTTGCTCGTGAGATGCAATCTGGGAAATGGGTCAAACGCTATAGTTTCAATTTTGATGTCATATAAAAGGAAGTGCAGATAAACACTGATGTATACATTGTTTTTGATATGGCTTTAACCCACTTCCTATTGGTAACACACACACACGTGAGCGCGCATGCACACACACTGCTCTCCTTCCTGTGATGCAGCCTAACCCCAGGTGGCTTGTTGCTTCATGCCCTTGAGCTACTTGTGGCACTTAACCTAAATTAGCTCAGTCTGATTCTGTGCCTCCTACGTCTGAATCAGACAAGACCCTCTGGTCGGGTCACACTGCAGGATATAAAGTACAATTGTGCAGCCGTAAAGCAATATTCAGTGTGTTTTCACTCATGCTTTCCTGTCGAGCCGTATCGTGTCCTGCAGGTGATTAGATTTTCAACTCGTTTGGCTTTGTGAATCATTCTTTATTGGACCCTACGGCGGGAAAATATGCAGTGAAATATTGACGTAGATGAATCATTGTCTGAAAGCAAATGATTCCAGCTGCTGCGTATTTACTGCTGTCATCATTCCCTTATTCATCAGTCACTTAACAGGGTTAATTAAAAGCCAGCTTTAAACTCTGCCATGCCTGTGTATCTCGAGTGTTTGTGTCAGATTTACGGTGTTTAGTGTGTGGAGTTAATTATAAAATGGTATTGCTGATAGTGTGCAGAGGAAGCACACACACATATACACACACAGGCCCTTAGGAGACAAGAGCAGACAGCCCCAGTAATGAAATGTAGGTCAGAAAACTAGTCTGGCAGCCAACATAATGTGTGTTTGTGTGGACGCTCATGCGTGGGTATGTATATGTGCCCATGCATAGTAAGAGTGTGTGGCATCACGCTTGCATGCATGTAGACTGTAGGCACGTGTATGGATGGTCTTATAACCTACATGTGCAGAAAGAAAAGACAAAGCAACATTTTCTTTCATCTAGCATCCTTTAAGGTGCAGATCATAGCTTGAGGAAACAGCTGCAGGCAGACATTTACACATGTACAATCAGATTTTCATGGAGACTGGTGTCACACTTTGTCCCATCATGAAACAAGAGACGGATGTAGAACAAGCCCAGGACGCTTATACACAAGCACACCAACCCACTAATGCATTTTGGTCATTGATGTGGCAGGTCCACAGAGGTTCTAGTGGAGGGTAAGAAGGCCAAAGAGTCGATATGAGTGGAGACAGCATGGCTGGATCATGGTCATAATGGCTCTGAAGGCTGCCAGGGGTTTGCCCTCCATCCAGGTGTCCCTAGCTCATATACACTGATGATATTCTCTGAGGTATTGTTGCTAGAACCCATCAGTGAACTTATAAAACCCCGTCAATACAGAAGGGGTATTTAGAGTAGCGCATTGATGACGTGCTTCATTCCTTTATCAGAAAAAAACAACTAAA
Source organism: Aulostomus chinensis (assembly GCF_037954235.1). Taxonomy (NCBI): domain Eukaryota; kingdom Metazoa; phylum Chordata; class Actinopteri; order Syngnathiformes; family Aulostomidae; genus Aulostomus; species Aulostomus chinensis. The sequence goes on along the minus strand of NC_141339.1, from coordinate 15,448,741 downwards.
TGTAGTTGTAATTGTGTCAGCATGACTTTGGAAAATAAAGCAAATGTAAGTTCCTTTCACTCACTGAACAGCAACGCGGTGAAGTACAGCTCATCGATACATGGGACTGGAATATTGATGAGGTGATGGAAAAAAATAGAGTGATCCATTGCTTTACTGGTCTTATCACACCTACCTATGGAGTGCCATCAGACCATATTAGAGATTAATCTGTTGCCATGATTTTTCATGGTCATAACTAACCACACCTGTTGGAACACCCTGTGTAAGATAAGGCAGGGCGTATCTATGATTCAGACCCACAGATACCAGCCGACGCTGATGCCCTTTCGCAGAGTCAGCTGCTGCTAAGCTGTTTGCTCGATGCAAAGCCAACAACACCACAGCAGACATGAACACATGAGATAACAGCCTTGAATTCATCCAAGTCAGATCTTGTTTAAAAACAATCTCACACTCCATTTAGTACATAGTTTGATCTCCGGTGTCAAATCGCTCTCATGCTTCATTTTTTTTGTCTAAAGGATGTAGGCGATGTTTGCTTGTGAAGCTTGAAGTCAGATAGTTTTAGGGGGAAAATGGGTCGTTGGGACGCTTGATTAAATAGTCAAGAGTCACGTCAACACAACAGGGAAACATGCATCGAGTGTTGTCCTGCCAACCCGCTCACTTTAATACAGGCCTCTCCATTCCTATTGTCCTGACAACTTCCCGCTGGGGGGTTAAATTGCTATAGATTTAAAACTTTGTTGCCAGGGGGAAATGGACCGTTAGCTACAAATCCACCGTGGACTGTGTACATAAAACGCTTCAACAAAACTGCCACACTACAAATCAGTCTGCTCGTATAGTGCACGTTAACTCTCTGTTTAACAGGCGTGCACATTTCGAGCGATGCAGCTTTTAGTGTGCTCAAGGCCGTAAGTTTCCCCGTTAAATGAAGCAACGGGAATTCCGTATTCAACGGTTACACACTGCCCAGTTGTGTTCCACTGTGCTCTGTTGTGTTAGGCTTAGCTCGTACTCTTATTTCTATTGCACGCTTGTGACAGGGACAACAGTAGAGCTTCTCTGTGTTTTTTCGCACTCTTTTATCAGAGCTTGGATTTCAAAGAGGGGTCACTTGGGAGTGTGTGGGTCAGCCGTCAGAAGAGAGAACGTTAGACATGACCGCCATATCTGCCGGAGCCTTTTGTGTATGTTTGTATGTGTCTACCTAGCAGCCTTCTTGCCTCATCTGTTCTGCTCCACTCCACTCCTGACTGCTCTCTCCCGGCTGCCTTCATCATTTCTTTTGTCCTTCTAAACGCCGTCTTTTCTATCCGGCTTTGCATCGCTACTCAGCAAAACGCCTCTTTGCTCTCCCCACATCAAAGAATCGCTCAGAAATTTTGTGGACCGAAATTTTTTCCTCCCCCATCTCTTTCTTCTTGTCCTTTTTGAAAGTCTTTGAGCGAAGTTTTGCTTGTGATAACATCTCCACATTGTTCCCCCATTTCATTTTAGGATTGTGCTTTTCAAAAAAAGACACACACACACTGTGTTTGAACAGCAAACACAAATATAATCGCGTCACCACATCAAGGCTGGAATATTCACATACATGTGCTTGAACAACAGAAAACACTAGGACATGGTCTGATTATGCCTCTGTGTGTGTGTGTGTGTGTGTGTGTGTGCGCGCGTGAGCATGCGCTCTCATGGTGTAGTTCACAGGGTGTTGTATGGACTTGGAGGTTTTTCTCAGGGATCACAAAGGAGTAAAAGGAGTAGCCTATAGCACGCAGAAGAATGAGAAGAATACCCCATCACGTGCACGACTCACATACACACAAGCTCGCACGCACACACACACTCACACACATACGTGCGCATGCTCACACACACGCGTGTGTGTGATAACTGCATTGGTTTTCTGTGCTAACCTGAATTAAATCAGATGCTAGAAGCTCAAATGAGATGAATCCCTCCGGTCATATGAAGTTCATTGACAGATGCCTCAGTCTAATCTGTTATTTATGTATTTGTTTATGCTATGGCATCAAATGTTAAAAATCTTGATGTGCAGTGGGTTGTAAACAACGTCATATAGAACTACACTGAATAAACATGACATCATATAGACCAGGGGTCCCCAAACTTTTTCTGCGAGGGCCACATAACTTTCCCCTTCTCTGATGGGGGGCCGGGGTCAGTTTGTAACAGAAAAAGTGTGACGATCGCAGGGGTGCCTAAACGTAAAAATGTATTGTTTTCCAGAAAGCCACACAACCAAAAAACCCTCTCTGGGTTCTTCACAGAAAAAAAGTCAGGAAATATATAATGACACTTCCAAACAACCTTCTCTGGGTTCGGGTCTAGGATTTTTTTCTGGGGCTTGCCAGATAGGGGCACAGACTGCAGAAGGGTGGAATAGAATGTCACGCTCTATGTGTTCACACCAAACGGCAATGTGAATTTTCGCGTCGCTTTATTCACGAATATAAACATATTGATCCAGCGATCAAATTCGCACGAGTAAAGTGACGTGAAAATTCGCGTTGCGTTTGGTGTGAACATGAGGGCTGCAACTAACGACTATTTTAATAGTCGACTAGTCACCGACTATTGAAACGATTAGTCGACAAATCGGATAATTATTAATTTGTTCTTAAATTTAGCATGAAGTTGATTTAATTATGTGGCAAATGATAATAAACAAGAAAGATGGGTGCAATGAAAAATACATCTTTTATTGAACATTCATTAATTTAAAATACGTTTCTCAGGCACAGTCTGGCATAACGCTCGAGCTCTCTTTTATAGCGAAAATACGCTTATAAAATGTACATTGTATGTCATAAAAACCGTACTGGCTTGAATGTTACTTGAATCTCGCCGAGGCGAGTCAGACTCTGTTTCGTTCAACTGCCCGAGGGCTTCTTTAAATGTTCGTGCATCACCGCCATGATACGCACAGTCTGCTTTGCAACCTCTACAAGTAGTCTTTTTATTCGCCGTATCCAGGCTAAAATGCCACCAAACTTTAGAAGTTTTGGCACGCGAACCTGATGTTGACGCCGCGTTCCTGTATGTTACCGCTCAGAGACAGAGACACTATTGCGCATGAGCAACTCTCGGCAGAGATTATAATCAAGTGAGATGCGTCACTCTGTTGGAAAAGCGCGTGTGGCGACAATAGTCGACGATGGAATTCATCGTCGACTATTGCTATTATCGATTTTTGTCGACAACGTCGACTAATCGTTGCAGCCCTAGTGAACACACCTTAATAGTTAATAATGAAAATAGTTCATAGCTAGTCATCAATTTTATTATCAAATACAAATACACATATGGAAAAAAAATCTAAATGGGTCTCTGGTATTGTTCAGGGGGCCGGGCCAAATGTGGAGGTGGGCTGGATCCGGCCCGCGGGCCGTAGTTTGGGGACCACTGATATAGACATTAATATATTTCACTAACACTACATCTCAGAAAAAAGGTAGTATTTAGTGCTTTGTAGCAAATGGTCATGTAATTGGTTAGATTTGCAAGGTAATTTGATCTTCATATAATATTCTAAACTTAAAACTGAACCAAGTTGGTGTTTATGACGGCATAGCATGTGCACACAGCAAGTAGATGAGTGTTTGTGTGAATGTATAGAGTGTGTTTGTGTCTGTGTGATGAAATCCCAGCTGCTTCAATGGAGTACATCAGACGGAAAGACCAGAAGAGGGGTTTAGGGGGAGGATGGAGGACTGGAGTTAACCAGTAACCTCTATGGAGAAGAACAACAGACAGGCAGACAGACAGACAGAAACGAGGACAGAGAAGGAGACAGGAGGGCTGAGAGAGAGCCAGTGGGAGTTTAGAGTCAGGAAAAGGTTATTCAGCGAGTGAGGGCGTTTGATGAGCGTGACGGGCTGTTGTGTAATGGACGGGAACTTTAGCTCATGTTAAAGTCATTAGTGTAAGAAAAACAATTTTTACTGATTGTTTACTCAGGCTTCTGTGTGTGTGTGTGTGTGTGTGTGAGGGGGGTGTGTGTGTGTGGGAGGGGTTGTGCCCTGTTTGAGAGAAAGTTTATGTTTGTTCAGGACAAAGTTTGGAGTTTAACTACCTTTTTATGAGCGCAGCAGAGAGTTGACGCAGCCATAGTCCTGTTTGCCTTTTGTCGGCCGTCTATTACGTTTAGCATCTTCCTCAAAACACTAAAAATAACATTTTTATACACATACATATTTGTGTATGTATACCTTACATCTTTTTTCCACAGGCTTCAATTCTTGGTAGTAACAGGAACTGAAGCTGTATCAGTGGGGAGAATCAAATATTTAAATAGCAACAGAGGTACAGCATATATACATCAATACAACAGGTTTACAAAGAAAACGCTGTATAATAATTTACTCTTCATCTTAACATCCTACCTCCTTTGAGCCTCTCACCCCCTCACTCACTCGTTCCTGATAGATTATTCATCCCTTGCTCTACATCTCAGAGAAGACCAAAGCGATTGGATTCCCATTGACCCCTGGGGCTTCCCTTTCATTCACAGAAATGTAGGGATGAAAGAAGAGACGGGAGGGATGAGAGAGAGAGCATCTTCCTCTACATTCTGTAAATTATACATTTCAATTCACAGAGAAAAGGCAGATGTAAGAGAAGTATGATGTACTTGTTGTTTCTGCGTTGTTGAAGCATTGAAGGGTTCAGTGCCTTGCTAAAGGGCATCTCGAGACTTCATGGCTTCAGTGAGGCTTTCCTTGTGTTTCCTCGTGTGTATTTTTGTTTCCATGAATTCTATCTGCTGTAGTTTCTGTTCTCCACACATGCAAAGATGCGGAGACTGAGTGTGTGCGCACAAAACAACTACCTGGCCTGTCCTCTACTCCTCTAGATTTCCTGCTTATCTCCACCTGGCAGGTTTACGCCGAGGGAAATGTGTTCATGCCCAGAGCCTGAACCAAAGGATGCAAGAAAACAAAACAAGAAAAAAAACCTCACAGGGGGGTGGGGGGGTAAGAGGGGAGTGTAAAATCAATACAGGCGAGATTACAGTGACGGTCATGAAAGCTTTCATGTCTGAAAAAGAAAAGAGGAGAGGAAGGAAAACAAACATGCTTGGTTTAGCAATAGAGTGAGAAGGTGGAGAGAGAGATTTAACATTAGTTAAGGTAGAGTTGAGGGGTTTAGCAGGTCAATGCAGGTCTGTCCTTTTTAAATCCCATGACAAAAACAAAACGTGGAGAGCTATCAATGAAGTGGGAAGCATGTGCACTCACAAGATGGAAGTTAGTTCATGTTCTTAAATAGATATTTCATGGAATTTTGAGCGAATAAAAAGAAAGTGTGTTGTTACGGTGGATTGATTGAATGATAGAAACAATGCCAAACCACCGGCACAGCCATCAGAGAATAAAAGAGTGTATATGATAGACTTTGTTGTTGCGGTAGCTTCTGTCTGGTTGACAGAAAGATTGAGAGTGTGCGAAAACAATACAGGGATGACCAAAAAAAAAAAAGCGTGAGCAATGCCAAGAAGAGGCGAAAAATTTTCTCCTTCGTGATCACTCTGCCATATTCCCTCGTAAAGCAGCAGTGTGTAGGATTTGGAGAGAACATGAAACAGAAATGCTATGTTGCCATATTATTATAACCAGATAGAGTTCAAGCTTCATGTTTTGAGTTTGTGTGTGTGTGTGTGGGGGGGGGGGGGGGTGAACGTATGGCTGAATGGATGGATAGCCCTAATCCTAGAGGTGGCCTAGATTTGAAGCTCCTCATTCTGCTTATGGAGTTGACGACCTGCCTGTCATACAGTGTGCGTGTGTTCGGAGAACAATAGGCTCTTTAATGAGTGATGCTATTAGGCCTCGTGTGTGCATAAACGATCCTAATGCTGTACACGTGCCAAACAGAAGTCACTGACATGGTGGGTGGGGTGGACTTTGGTTCTAAACTTTCATTCTGACACAATGACCTGAGATTTTAAAAACTACATCTTGTAATGTCCAGAAGAAGTAAAAACAACAACCACACCCTCTAATTCCCTCCAGCCTGTGGTTACTTTATGTTGCCAAAAGTCCCCCAAAAAAGGAGAAGCAGAACATCTTCATTCAAGAACCTTGCAATACAATAAATCAAGTCATTTTAATTAAACTGCTACTTTACTACCACTGATTTATGGGCTAATTCAGAGGTTTATAACCTTTTTGATTAAACAGAGCAGACGGCAGCAGTCATATTTCTGGATTGGGAGGTGGACACCTTATGGCATTCTTCTACTAATGTCATGCTAAGATATATGAAGCATAGTGAAAGCATCATGCAACCTGAACTACTGTACAAAACACATGGAGATCAAAATGCTCATCAGGTGCTTATTGCCGAGTCTTGTTTTGTCAGAACTGAAAATCTGGCCTCACATGAGTTGGTGATCGCCTGTTCTCACCTTCATCTTCATGAAGACTTTGATTATGTGTTCAAAGCTTTCATCTACGAATAGGTTTCACTTTGACAACACAAAAAATCGTGCGTTTGAATGTGCCTGCTTAAGCTGATGTATTATTAACCCATGCTAGCAGTATTTTATGAACTGAGCAGTTTGCACATTGCAGGATGTGATATGTTAGGACATATTGAAGTTTTATAACGATAGAATGACAACAACCAAATACTGCAACCTCTTCACACCATAGTTGTGCAGAAACAAGATACTACACAACAGCATTGTAGCACTTTAGAGACCGGCTGAAAGGTTCAGATGAGCAAGGTCGTGGGGGGGTGTGTGTGTGTGTGTGTGCATGTGCGTGTGTGTGTGTGTGTGGGGGGGGGGGGGCTTTTTACCCACAAATTCAAGGATCATTTGCAGTCCCATTCAAGCTCTTGTTGCTGCTCCCCCCCTCCCTCCCTCCTCTCACCCACCATTTGGGCTGAAAAGAAATACGGCTGCAGAAGGAGGGGCTGTCCAGCTCTTATAATGTGTGTGTGTGTGTGTGTGTGTGTGTGTGTGTGTGTGTGTGTGTGTGTGTGTGTGTGTGTGTGTGTGTGTGTGTGTGTTTGTAAGTGCGCGTTGTGTTTGTTTGAATGGGTGGGGGCCAGAGGAGTGTGTGTGATAGATTGTGAACGGATCGGACAATAGGAGGATTGTATGCGATCTATATTCATGTGGCACAGATTCAGCGGCCATGTGGGCACACAGCAGGCTAGGACTGATCAGGCAGAAGGAGAGGGGTTGATTTAAAAAAACAGGAACAATTATATATACAAAATATTTTTCTGCCTGTAGACAGCTCAGATATGCAGAAAACCTGAATATGAACTCTTAAATCTGTCTTATTGTGTTTAAGGAGACACGGTATTTAAATTAGAGTGTATGCACGGTAAAAAGAATCCTGTTTGCATTCAGGTGAAAGCGGGACTCTCCTGAGAATAGCAGCACGTGAAAAAGGAGGGAAAAAAAGATTTCAAGGATATACAAGGTTTTCCAGTAGAGGTTGTTGGTAGTTTAATTAGATGCATAAATACTCTCATGATAAGTGTGTCACAGCGGTAAAAGAGGTGACACCAATAACTTTTGCAAAGTAGGGGAAGAGAATGAAATCACAGCTTAATAGCACAAGTGTGCCTGTTGGTTTTAATAAAGCTTGTTTAACTTTCAGCTATATTCCGAGTCCCACAGAGCAGAGAAGAAGGCAGGCGTGGAGAGTGAGAGTGAGAGCGACAGCGCGAGAAAACGAGTGATGATGAGAAATAAAGGGTGAGGCAGCCAGAACTCCTTGGTAACCAAAGCACAGAGGAACAGAGGGGCCAGTTCTACACCCCTCCCACTGAGTGTGTGTGTATATGTGTGTCTCTAAGGGTTGGACCGCCTCAGGGAAGAGCGGGGGGTTGAGGGGGGGTTGACCGACGAGGAAGAGAGAGAGGGAGAGATTGGGGTAGAGCCTCATTGTCAGCATCGTAGACACACACTCTCAGTAGCTCCGCTGTATAGTGAGAATGTGAGAAGTCGATGTCAGCACTCCTCCATCCTGTCTTTTTACCGGGATACATCCTTTCCGTGCCTTAGTAGGACAAGAGACACACACTCAACCGGAATAATGGTGTTCATTGGGACCTCGTTAAAGTCTGTGATTAAATACTTCAAAAGGAAAGGTAAGATATGTTTACTTCTGTTTACTGCTCATCCTGTCAGTACTTTGACAGTTGAAAACTAGTAAACAACAGAGATTCTGGCTTATTTTGAGCATTTCCTGCTCCCATACTAGCGTTAATGACTTGTTCATCATTTTATTACAACTAATGGTGCCCTGTGGGTGTGATAGTTTGACTGCTACCTCTGAGAGACCACCCCCTGTTGCTGTTACCAGGGAACCACTGGAACCAGACTTTACAAAGCCAACAACTAGTAGTTCCAAATGACCTGAAACAATGTGTAAAGGTTGTTGGCACTTGAAATCACAGCTCCTTTTTTTGAATTGTTTCTCTCTTTCCTCCTCCTTCAATGAATCATGTGTCACGGGAGCATCCACACTTACTTTATCGAAACTGTTTTCTGCACGTGAGGATGTGTGAAGCTGTTGACGCTTGCCAAGCTGCTTGCACTATCTCTAATCTCAGGTGTATTTATAGCTCGTCTGTGTACTGAAGTCAAGGCTGAAGTGATACTGTTAATCGTTAGCTCAGCATTTTAGTACTTCTCTTTATCTTATCTGGTTATCCTGCACATGCTTGCACTTTGCTCCTTAGCTGAGTACCTTGGCTCTCTCCACCTCAGTCTTTAGGGCGGATAATTGTCCACATCCAATTAAGTCTGGAGCGCCCATTTGGGTCTGTGTGATCGTGAGACTGACGGTCTTTGTAAGTAAAAGGGCGTAGAAACTTTTATTCCAAACAGTTTCATGTGAAAAGTTGCAAAGAACAAAAAGTTTCCACACGTAAGGAAAATTGAATACAACAACCACATTTCCAGCTACATTTGCTGTGTATGAGACGACAGCTGGGGTTCCATGAAGATATTTTAATCTGCAGCTTGAAGTTTTGCAAAAAAAAGTTGATAAAAATTTGATAAGGAAATAAAAATTTTACAAGCTCACTTGAGCTCAAAGAATAAAACCACTTTTGCTGATGTTTGCGAAATTTTAACTTGCGTGACTTACCAGCTGTTAACACTGCTTTCGTTATCATATATACTCCCAATTATTTCCTTCATCTTCAGCCACCATGCAGCATGTCCACTACTAGCCGAGACTTACGCACAATTACAGCTTGGTGAACTGAATGTTAGTCCTTAAGAGCGCTGATGGGGAGGGTCATCAACGACCCACCCACCATTTTACAAACTGAATCAGCATTAACAGAATATGATCCGTTTTATGGATCAATACTGGCAACCTCTCTGGTGTCTCCCCTTATGAAGCAGATTGTGTGTGGATGCAATGTCCAGGGTATAGTCTTTGGTGTACACAATGTTTGTGTCCATCAGAGATCTTTTCAGAGGCCGGTATCTGTTAATGGGCGTAGGGAGAGCTGGGATTAGTGGACTCCTGAAAGACTTTCGCGCCACAGTCCAGCATAGACCGTGTGTGTTGAGGGGCTTGAGGGTATTGTGGCATTGAAAGGCCTGATGTGGGGACTGATGCGGAGACACAATACAGGCTTTGTGTCCATAGTCTCCATGTCCTTGGTGCGCCTATAGTCTGACTGAAGCCTTTTCACTCAGATGGGAGGATGGGGAACGGCTACCTGTGCTGAGTGTCTGTGTGAAACATGAAATGTTAGGAAAGGAGAGTGTCCGTTCCTTATTAATCATGACAAGCTGATTTAAGGTTGTGCTTCCACAGCTGGGATGTCAGGTCACTGCAGATTCGACTCAGACCTGCTACTAGTGAACTTTTTGACTTTTGCATCATCCATGCGCTGTTGTGTCTCGTGCATCTGTCCAGGACCGGTGGCAAGGTCAGGCAAGTTTTGCCTCGTGTTGTGTTTGATCGATTATTCTGACCACTGAAAGCAAGACTGTATGAGGGGTCACATAATAGCAGTGGTTCCTCGTTTACAAATAGACAGTCTTGCAGTTTACACCGTCATCGCTATCACACCTTCAGCTACCTCATGTAACTGACTCACAGTAACTTAGGATACCAAAAGCTGGACTGATATGGAAGTTTAAGGGCCGATATCGATATTGGGAACGAACAAAGTCAGTGAACATATTTATTGGCCAATATTGTTTTGTTAGGTTAAAATTTAAAAAGAACAATGTATATTGTCTAAAATAACATCAGAGCACTTCTGTCTGCTCTTAAAAAGTATTCACATCAGCTGGCTAATATTGGCTAGTATCGACCATCTAATTTGTCGGTCAGGTCCCGCTTTTATTGCCCTCAGAGCTGAAACTACAGTTCAAAGTACACAGCTAATCTCTCAGTTAATCACACAATTAATTGATTAATAGCATAGTCTAAAAAATTTCAGGAAAATTTGAAGTCATATTCTCCCAGAACCCAAAGTGATACGTTCAGAATGCTTATTTTGGCACTCCGACACTCTAAATCCCAAATACTCTAAATTTTTTTGATTATAAATGACCAAAAAAAGACACTTCATTTGAAAAAAATACTTTTTGATAAATGAATAAATTTGTTCTTGTCAATCGAATCGAACACAATCAGTTAAAAAAAAAAGCCTCCAAAGGAGCCTTATTTATTTATTGACACATTAATTTCAGTCTTAGCCTAGAGCCTCTTTCACACCCACATATACAATAAATAACATGGCTCTGTTTATTTGATCGCATCATTGTTGTATTGCCTTAATCAAAAAAATTTGGTGCTTATTAATGTTGCTTATTGCATTCCTAGAGATGCAAAATATACCGCACTTACAATCGACCAATGGGCTGGCAGTTCGTGGTTTGCTAGACTGTGTACCAGGTTTGAAGGTAGCTGCTGACACGGAAGGGAAAAACTGAATAAATTTGTGAATGAATCAAAGGTGTGAGTAAGGACACGAATAAAGACAATGAACCCTCTCCTACCCTGCAGAAGCAGAGAATGGACGGCAGTTCTTCATGGAGTGGTAGAGATAGACGCTAAGGCTCCGGCAGCCCGGCAGCACCTTTCATAATTAAATGAAATTTACTGGTTCCATAAACATTGTGGTACCTTGTTCATGTTGGGCAAAGACTCGTTAGAATTGAACCTTTGCAGACGCTATTAGATTAACCTGTTTTATCTGTCAAACAGTTACATACACGTCTCACACTTTCCCTTACGACCAATTTGTAGTCGTAGACCCCCACCCTTTCCCCACTACCTTGAAAGCTTCTGTCCTCCCCCGAGAGACACACACACACACACACACACACACACATATGCTATCCATCCTCATTTGCACCTGTGAAAAAACACAAACAAAACACTCCCGTCCCTTTTCATGAGCCGTCCCCTTCCTCTGGTTCCTCCAGACTTCTCCTTCTGTCCCAGTTAGGTGGACAGTTGTTTTGGTCAACAGAGGGACACACACATAGACAAATATTTGGCTGGTAAATGGAGATAGCCCTCCACCCACGATCACCTACTCTGGCATGGATACGCTCTCTTGGTAAGTCTTGCCAGAGTCTGTACTGCAGTGCGATTTTCTTCTAAAAGAAGGCTGAGTTTACGGCGTTACAAGTGGAAAGATCAGCATCAAAATGTCCGGTTGATACTAACCTGATGATATCTGAGGAGGTGTGGACATGGTTGTTTGGTCTGTGTGGTTGGAATGGTTGTTAAGTTGTGAATGAATATTGAATAATGTTGAAATTCTTTGAGCGATAGCTAGTCTATGGTTTTAGGCGACAAAAATTTGGCTCATTTTTTGTTTATTACATATTTTCCATTTGTTTTAATTATGTATTTATTTTAACTACTTTCCGATACAGTAGCTTTTTTGAGTAGATTTTAGTCATTGTGAGTTGTGTTGTCAGATAGTCAGTTCCCTCCAAGTTGTTCACTGCTTCTTTGAGGTGTGTGTGTGTGTGTGTATGTGTGTGGCCTCCTGTGGGATGTCTCAGTTAGGTGTCGTGCTGATGGTGCGGAGACTGACACCTCGATGTAAGACGCCCTCATTGTCCCCTTCTACTCTTCACCCTGATAGAAACAAAGCTTCTAAATTAAACTGCTCTAACTTTTAGAGGAAAAGATCATATTCACTGGTTCATTTTTATCTTTTCAGTAAGATAGGAATATGAAATGTCTAGCCTAGCGAGACTGGCTTAGCAAATATCTACAGACTACGACTGTACGGAAAATAAATGATTTTGGTTTTTGAAGAAAGGTCTTGTAAAAATTATCTTACCGTGATCTGTGTGTCTCCACAGCGGTGTCTAACCTGGATGAGGAGAGCAAGTGGACGGTCCACTACACAGCTCCGTGGCACCAGCAGGAGAATGTCTTCTTACCAGGCAGCAGGCCGCCCTGTGTAGAAGACCTGCACCGCCAGGCCAAAGTCAACCTGAAGACAGCACTCCGAGGTAAGGGTTGTTAGACAAGGAATTAGTTGGAGGAGTCAAAAAATGTGAAATATTTTAACTCATTTCTGACTAATAGATAATTAACTAGCAACTTTTTTGGCTTACTTTGGCCTCATGTCATGTTGCATTGTCTCTTTATCCATATGTTGGTGCTCTTTACAGTAGTGAGGCCTTCATGACATATGTAGGAACTGCGCTCACTCTTGCAGCCTCTGTCTACAGCTGCATGGAGGCTAGCAGCTAGTTAGCATGCTCTGTTAACTTAAAAGTACCTGTAGACTGTGTATAATGAAGGTGTAGCCACTGTGTTTGTGTCTTAATGCTGCACTGGGAGACTAACATCTGAGCCTGTTGTTTTCCCATGGAAACACATTAACTTTATCCCGAAAAAGGCTGAAACCACCTTAAGCAGGTGTAAAATTCAATGTCAATTTCTTTTTGACAAAAGTGCTTCTGACTGAATTATCAATAATCGTGTCCATTGAGAAATCCCACATTGTGCATTTCTTTAAAAATAAATAGAAACGCAGCTTCTGAAAGTTGCTATGCCTTCTCCGTTTCCCTTTGCAAGGTCATGCCATCTCTGTGTCTTGTGTTTAAAAAATGCACACACCTGTTATTTGTGGTCAGCTCAATGTTTTGTCAACTACAGAAGGGTGTGACATCATTTTCCCCTCCCGCACCATCAGTCTTAAAGTTACACAACCCTCTTGTCAAACCAATATGGAAAGTCACAATAACAAACTCCCACAGCAGGAGGTAAGTCGTGTTGCCCACTAGTTTCCCAGAACATTTTGGAGAAGTTGGTGTGAGAAATGCAGTGTGTACATATACAGAGGAGATGAAGAAGAAGAGGGGGGGGAGTAGACATTGTAACCTTATGCTTATGGTGTGAGTGTGTAGGTGACTCACACAAATACTCAGGGTTTTTATCTTTCCCATTGTTTGAACCCTTTGTGCGTATTACTTCCTGCAATATTGATGTTGCTTAGTATGCAAACACCACCTGGGATTTAGGATTAACCCCCCCCTCCCCATCCTGTCATCACACCGCCCTATCATCTTGTCATCACCACCAAGCCCCAGGGGTCCCAACAGAAAGCCAACAGGTGTCCAATGAGAACACCTGTGCTGTCCATTCTGACATTGTTTGCTTGTCCACTCCCAGGAAGTTTAGAATGAATTGTTTTTTGTTTTCTTTTTAAGGATTTACGGTTCTCCAATGTCACTTAAAATACAGTGATTAAATTGTTTAATCCCATTATTTGTGTAAATTTGCAATAGCCAACAGTATTTCTACAGTGTTACCTTTTAGATGATGAATCAGGAGGGTAAAGTGTTTACAGCTACTGCAACTCCTATGATCACAATGTTCAGTGGCAGGCAGATGAACGTGGCACATGGCAGCAGACACGGGTTTGCTGCACACCAGAATAATCAATACCCAATCAGATGTTGGTGTCCATCCTCTGGGACGCTCACATGGGTCTAAACTCAAAGGTGAACTACTGCAGGCGGGTCGTTGGCGACAGAAAACGTGCGGGCATGGTCGAAATCTGCCGGGGAAGTTACGTAACACTCGTATGATGAGTGTCAATAATTGCCAAGTATTGGGCTTCAGGTCTTTCACTAACGTCGTTCCAAAGACAAATTACCTTCATCGTCATCATCATCATCATCCAATCGCATCATTACCAGCCTAATAAAAGCTGGTTTCATATATAGGGTAATGTTAAAGATGGGTTCAAATAAAATTTGCAAAAGAAACTTGTGACGGGAAACATCATCAACTAAATGCATTTACCGTTCATTACATTGTACTCAGGCTCCAAATACTAGAAGTTTACTACATAAATCATTACACCTCCACTAAGCGGATCTTTTATATTTACCTGGCATGTTAATCAGACACAGAAAAACTGCATTTAAAACTTATGCATTCTGTGATAACAGAGGAATATTGAGATCATTTCATTTAACTGCATGTCTTGATGATGTTAAACTGCATTGCTTTACATTTGTATTTGCACAATTGTGTACAAATGCATGTACATGTACACTGACATACAGGGAGAAGGCAATTAGAAGCCACTTTCTAATACCACAGTGACAAGAAGAAGTAGAATTATTTCTTCACTTTTGTTAAAACTAGAACCTTTTTGCACACAAATTACATTAGTTGCAATATGTTATTTGTAAGTTGTTTACATGCAATATTTCTGAATTTGGCAATCAAATTTTGATACAATATTTGTGTATGAAATTTTATAAAGAAAATATTAAAAAAAACTCCAGCATTTGTAAAAATTAGAATTAATGTAGAGCTGAATTACAGTGTACGGATGTTCTATCCAAAACTTGTTATTTCGCCATGCTTGTCTTAGCTCATGTCTCTTCCCACTCTCTTGTTGTCATTTCTGCCTAGCAACAGACACTGAGCATATTAGAGCTTATTTATTTAATCAACCATCCCCGATCACTCAACACCAATCATCTGAACAGCTCTCCTCCCCGTCATCATCATCCTCATCCTCATTATCATCACGCTTTAAAAATCCTCTCTTCCACACCGCTACCACCTCAGCTTTTTGTCACAGTTGCTATCTTTCCCAAACCCATTAGGAGCCATTAACGGACAGTATTATACATGCACCTCCACTGACATGGGTTATAATTAGATATGGAGAAAGATGGAAAATAAAAGGCAGCATTTTTGAGTTGCCAAGCTTTTAGTGAGGAGTGTGTTTTCGTACACGTCTGCAATGAATTAAAAAAGCTGTTGCATGAATGAAGATAAAATACTGGGTAGGTTTTATTTTAAAGGTTACTGGATCAAATGTAAGATTTAAAGACTAACCTAGTGAAAGTCAAATAAACATTAACGTGCTGCAGATATCAACGTTTTTTGCTTTATATCAATATGATTAACAAGCGAGGGTTTGCCAGACACACACAGTTAGTTTAGCATGTAAACGTAGTACTATGCAGGTACTTAGCTATGAAAACACAAGAAATCCATTTGTAGATATTTGCAAAGAGAAACAAAGAAGGATGATGTGCTAAATGGAGGGAGGAGGGACACTCCTGCCATCTGTATGTGACAGACTGAAACTGATACTCCCTCTTCTGGTCACGCATAAACACTCACACATACATCTTATCACACATTCATAAACACACACAGACACACACACCATACATCCCCGTCACAGCAGTTGGTGAAAAGACGAGGTGTGATCAGCGCTTGGCAGCATCCAACAGGGAGTGTATGCCTGAAACACACACATGCGTGCGCATGCGCACATACACACACCCACTTACACACACACACACACACACACACACCAACACACACACACACACGCACGCATTTGAGAAGTGTTCCACAGTTCCACAGCTGTGTTTGTTTAATTGTCTGAATTATGCTGAATGTACAACTCCACTTGCATACATAATGAGTGTTGTGTTTGTATTGATTGTTTAATGTATTAAAACATTTAAAACAACAAATTGTATTAAAGAATGTATTATAAAAATGTCTTACATCCATAAACAGTGAATGATGAAGGGAATGTAATGGTTTTGATCATAGTTCATATTAATTAATTATCATAATGAGTCTCCGGATCTCCTCAAAATCCTGTTTGATCCACAGATCGATCAGAGGTTCAATATTTCCTCCTTGACATGTTTCTCTCTCTTCTGTGTGTCATCCAGAATGTGACAAGTTGAGGAAAGATGGTTTCCGGAGCTCCCAGTACTACTCGCAGGGTCCCATCTTTTCAGACCCGCCACAGTCCTCCAGCAGCCTGCAGGATGATGAAGACGATGACAATGATAAGAAGGTACACATACCTCCATCATCTTTACATGATGGGATCCATGTTCACCCTCTTCTGAAACACACCCAACACTCTCCAGGAGTGTGTGCTCACAGCGGCGCCACCTAAACTCACCTCCACTGATGGTGTCGTTCTGCTCCCTAGTGGTCAGAAACAGAAATACATGCTGAATCTGAAGGATGTTCAGTATTTGTTTGTTTTACACAAATGCTACTTTCATTCCACCACAATCCTGGACTTTATACATTCATGATAAACTTGGAAAAGTTACTGAATTTGAAAATACACATTTTCAGTCCAGGCGAAGTATTTGACTAAATGATAACGTGAGAAAGTTTAAGAGATGTCATGGAATTATGCTTCAAAAATACCTGTGTATGTATTCAGAATAACCTATATTGGTCAACCTTGATTTACTTAAACCAAGTTATTGTGTTATCAAACCAGATATCTTGCTATTAGTTTTATTTGAATATACTGTCACTGTGGTAGTTTGATATATCATTTTGTAGTTACACAGACGATTCAGAGGATGTGCCATCATGAAAATCTGCAATATTTACAAAACTTGATATTCCATCAGTTGAATGTTTCAGCTGATACTGTCCTCTTTCAGTTGTATTGGACTGGGATTATTGCTGCATTGATAACCAATACCAGTGCCGTCATAAATAATGACGAAGCAGGCCTGAGCTGAATGTTCTGTCAGTACTTTGAGAATAATTAGAGAATAAACACTTGATGTCATCGATTAGTTACAACGATATGACGTTCATCTTGTTTATCTAATGTGACAGAAAAGGAGGGTGAGAGGAAGAGGAGGCAGTCAGAAGCTGTCATTTATGGTGCAGATCATTAGTATGTCACCAGATATTCCTCCTCTGCTCGCCATTATTCACCGTAAGAAACATCCACACGTGACATGAGGGGTCCTGCCAGGGTCAGAGGGCCTCTCTCTGTTATTATCAGGGTCTCTTTTGTCCCAATGAGCCCCTTGATTCCCCTCCCCTGGTTCCAACCCTTGACCTTTATAACATCACTATTGTCTTTTGCTCTCTGCACTCTCCTCCCAGAGCCCTCGTTAGTTGTCTCCACTGCACACTCGCTCCCTAAACCAGTACCCTTCCTCTTTAACCCCCCTACTCCCCTGTTCCACTGTTGTTCTCCTCTCATCCCCGTCACATCCTGTTGTCCTGAGTCCAGTAAGCCTAACTCCACCTGACAGCAGCTTCAGAAGGCGAACTCCTGCATGAGCCACAACAATGCAAAATAACAAGCCATGTGTGCTACTAATTCTGTATGTTGAGTTTTTTTCTGTCCATCCTCCCCTCCTTTCTCTCTTCTATTACTTCCCTCAATTTACTCATCCATGCATGCACGGTCTGCATAAGGGCAACAATAGCCGTCTTCTCTAGTCACTTGGATGTTTGTGATAAACAGTAGTGGACACATAGAATGACGAGCAGGGTTAGATGATGGAGATTCTGTCAGAATTTGTTCCATGGCGGTAAAGCTTCAGGTGTTCCTCATGTGATCATTGATGGGACGATGTAGCAAAAGTAAGGATGCATGATTTTGCTCCCTGAATTAATCTGTAATCTTTATGAAGGATAATTTGGGTAAACGTTTGGACTCAATGGGTATGTACAACCAGGCTCAAATGGAGATGATTCTGACTTGCAGATATTTTTGCTGTTGATTTAAAGGCTCATTTTCAAGTCTGCATGCTGTAATCAGACAGTTATCGGCTGAGTCTCTAGCAGGGATGGGAATTTGAAACTGGAATTTTTAGAGAACTGGCTTTGTTACCTCTGAGAATCCACACTGTATGACTCCAAGATCATCAATTCCAAATCCTACAAGGGAATTTAAAAGCAGAGACGGCGTTACACAGAAAAAGGTGTTGTAACAACACACAATTTGTTCATTTTGCCCCACTGAGGTAAAAAGGTTTGTGCACCCCTTTGTTTAGGGAATTTACAAAATCAGACTGATAAGCAGAATCAATGTCAATTAATTAATCCTGTTCATTCCAATCGTTGTTCTTTTGAGTCAAAGATGGAGAACTTAGAGTGAAGAGTTCTCCACACATGAATGATCCTCTCTGTTGTATCAATGGCGTTTTTAATCTGCCATCTCCAGCCGCTCCGTTTGCTCTGATTATTGCCTGTGTGTGGGTGTGTGTGGGTGTCTGTTTTAGTATGATTGATTTTAGAAGTCCTCTAAAGGTCATGCTAGTGTGGTTTATTAAAGTTTCTGTATGACATTACAGCCTGAACATTCAGTCAATTATAGTTTTAGACAATTAAGTTTGATTGTTTTTATTTGGTTTTTAATCTTGCTCCCAGTATCTTCTTGACCTTTTTGCTCTGGATTTTTATTGAGCATCATGTTTGGGCTCTAATTCTTCTTCTATTGCCTTTCATCGCCCTGGTTTCATCTCTTCCACCATCATTTTATTTCCCTTATTTGTATCTTTTTTCCTCCCTTTTGTGTTCATTTCTCTTCCTCTTTTAATCTGACTTACATGTTGTCTTTTTCATTCCCTCTTATCATTATCTGTCTCCTCTTTTTCTCGTACTTTAATCGACTCTCATCGCTCCCTGCTTCATGTTTTATGTCTTAACCTTCTCTCTCTCTCTCTCTCTCACTCTCTCCCCTCTAGTCCACAGCTTCATCAGTGGAGGATGACAAATCTCAGCACTCCATGAGGCCCCAGACCCTGCAAGGAGGAGGTGACAAAGGGGATGTTTCAGAAGTTGACGGACAGGTGGTATGGACCAAAGCCACACCCCTCCCAACCCCAGAAGAGAAGATGAGGCAGACGGCCCAGGCTGTGCCCACAGACATAGTCGCCATCAATGTCACAGGTATGACAAAAGGTCATCTTCATCCCTATCGACCATCTCTCAATCACTAGAGCCCCCATTAGAAAACAAACATCCCACTCCTCTAGTGTCATGTAGCACAGTGACGTAGGTAGGTCAAACTAGTTGGATCTGGCTTCAAACATCTCTGGTGTGTTCTATAACATCAACCTCTTATCTGCAGTCACACACTGTCTCTTTTGCTTTCATACTTGTCACGATACTTTGAGGTCAAGTCTTAAGTATTACAATTCTACAAAATTTCTGAATTATTGTTTGACTTTGTTTCATTCTACATCATTTGTATGAGTTTTATCAGACAGTAATTTAGTCTGGAGGACTTTTAAATGTTAGGGCAAAATGCTAATTGCACCCGCAACAAAACTTGAACCATTAAACATCCCTCATGCGGAAAACTGTCCTAAAGAAACCTAGACTGAATCTACAAGCTGCAAAAGTTATGATGAGGGGAAACACAATGTGGTAAATGTATGATTTTAGGATTTATGGGCTTTTCCAAATGTTTTGGAAATTTTAACAAAAAATTCTCCATATGGGCAGGTACATATCAGTTGTAAATAAAAATTTGGGGAAAAATCAAATACTTTGAAGCTGAAAACATGTATACTGACTTTTTGCAGTTAAGGAAACTGTTAACTGCAACTTTAAGCTGCCAGTGTTGTTTTTGAAGATGCAAGTGATAGCAAGCAGAGATGAAGCAGTTGCTCTCAGAAAAACATCGAAACACGACACCAAAAAGAAAAAAGCTAGGATACTTAAATGAATCGATATTTTCCTTACCTCGAAATTGTTGTTTTGACAGTACTGTAGGGGTGACTGTTGGTGCTTTCACAAAATATTCCCACAAAAGTATTGTGTAAATGATGGCTGATCTGGAACAGCTGAAAGTCTTTAATAAGTTTACAAACTTCCATCACTTTAACACCGTTAAAGTGCACCCCTAACATGTTGTATCTTGTGTTTGTTTTTTTTTTTATCACACTTCATAACTCAATAAAATGAAAGGAAAATTGACTGTGTCTTAAATCAGCCCTGTGAGGCTGAGTAGATACAGATTCCTCAATTACTGCATCCACTCATCCACTGAGCAGAAAAACTGTACATGTCAGTCATGGATGTCTGCATCTCCTCCTGTATCTCTGAGTAATTTCTCCCCCTTCCATCATGCCTCTGTGATATTGACCTTCACCTTGCTTTATGCGTGAGTGTGAGCGAGCATTTATGTGCGAAAAATGGTTTGACAGCTTATCCGAGGGTCAAGGCTTTTCACTGACTTTATGTCAGTTCGCAGGGCGTTTGACAGACGCACTGTCGAGCATGGCAAAATATGTCAACACAATTCCCTGGTTAGCATGTCACAACTTCAGTGCTAGCCGCCACACATACACACTGATAAAAACATCTCATTCTGCAATTTCTGGGGTTAAATTTTGAGTTTGATATGTAAAAGTACAGTGAAAATATATTCTAGTTCACTATGAACCTCTGTGTTTTATCTGAGGTCAAGGCCAAAATTCCTGTGATTGAGCCATCTTTTAGATACTGATGAGCAGTTAATGTGTTCACTGTTGACTTCACCTGCTGTCACTTTTCATTAGGGCGAGTGAAACAAACACACACACACTTTGTCATGTTTATGGAGAATGTGTGAGACACAATCTGTACTCATATCACTTTCTACCCCCTGAACGCCTGCAGGCTGTTAACAGCTAGCTAGAAAGTGCAGTTCCTGGTGAAACCTTCCTTCTAAGAAACAGGGCAGTAACTTAGTGATAATTGACTATTTACTGACTATTTACTGCTAAATTTAAAGCTACATTTAGCATTAAAAATGATTGCGAGTATGATTTGTTGGAACAGAAACATGACTGTAATGATCAAGTATGAACAAAAAGCTATGAGTATATATTCCAACTCCTTCAGTGGCATTCATAATCTCAGACCTGCCTTTTTTATATATGTTTATTTAAAAGCTACATCAGATGTCCATAGTTAAAACTGTTGTTAGATTATATAATCTTATATATAATGAATACAATAATAAATTATGTCATGAAAACTTGAGTAACAAGGACAATATACAACCCAACTTAAATACAGGGATTCAGTGAAAGGTATTTTCATCAACGAATGACAGCATGAGTGTTGGTTACATGCTTCACATCTGCCTTGTGTGTTTGTGTGTGTGTGTGTGTGTGTGTGTGTGTGTGTGTGTGTGTGTTTAAGTGTTTGTGACAAGAGCATGTACTCCACGGTTCTGTTTCTCACATTTAGTGTTGCAAAATAACTACACCAACAACAATAAAATCATCAGCCCGTGGGTCAAAAGTCAAGTCCTTGCAGCCTTAAGCAAGTTTGAACTTGGCTTCTGAAAAGTACTTCAGGCTGATGAAAGAGTTAAATCCCCCGAATCACATACACAAGCAACATTTTCTCAAGTACTACTTGTGGTATCTGTCAAATGTATTTGCCCAAGATTGAATATGTTCCTCTGAGATTTCTGCTTCTACCACAGTACAGAACAATTGTGATTGTTCTACTCACGACAACAAATAACTACAGTGAAAAATTGACTGTAGAAACACCCAGGGAACTCATTTGTGTTGGAAATGGCATCTAAAAAAGAAACCACGAGAGAGAAAAATGTTGTTTCTTATGTAATTTGGTTGAAATATCCCTTAAGGTTCCCCGACCCGCTGCATGAAAAATAAATAAAAACCTGCATGTCATTGAGTTTGTTCCTTCTACTAACCGACTGCTGTTTGCCTGTGTGTCCGCCTGCCTTGCTCTCGCCCTCCCGGCTACCAGGGGCAGTGTTTGACCGACAGGCGAGCATCCGGCGCTCCCTCATTAACACTGACACCGTGTCCCGCCGGCCCAAGAAGGTCAAACGCAGAAAGACTATATCAGGGCTGCCTGAGAACATCAACCAGGAGCTAGGTATGGATTACTGTGGGGCAAAATGTTGCCCTCTGCTGTCCAAAGACCTGTACCAACACTCTGGACAAGCATCCCTCCATCTTCCATCACTTCTTTACTCCCTTCCTTCATTTATTCTTTTATCTTGAATATGTTAGGTTGAAAAGAAATTCAGCACAAGCACAGTTGTGTTTTCATTCCCCACCCCAAGTATCATGTATGTCCACAAGAACCATTTATTAAATCATTTTCACTTGTTTTTTTTAATTTTACCTCTTGTTTTCCTGAGAAATGTCTATCATAATATAATCTGAAATGTTCCTGTTGAAGTGCAGAATTTTCATACTTATTGAGCCATAATCCCTTGAGGTGATGTCACTTCAGCCCTGTTTGTGCGGAGAGAGAGAGAGAGAGAGTGTGTGTGTGTGTGTGTGTGTGTGTGTGTGTGTGTGTGTGTGTGTGTGTGTGTGTGTGTTTTAATCTTATGGCCATTCAGAAAATCTTAGCCGTGCATCATATTTACCAAATTCAGCCGACAATTAGTATGTCAACACCTAAAGCATATCTGTATTTCTTGTGCTTGAACAAAGATGTTATTAAAAACAGTTATGAAGGTTCAGGGGTCTCCAGGCTTAGTTCATCAGCCACAGAGTGATAAGCTCTAAGCTGATGATGGCTCAGCTCGGCTGATGTTTATTCACATGTGTGAGCTGTTGGATGGCAGCAGCGTTTAAAGAGAATGTCACTTCTCTGTGAGATAAGATCACTTCGACCGATAGGAAAAGAGCTTTAAAGTCTGGTTAGTGCCCAGCTGACGACAGCCTCTGAATGTCATGATTACTGGGCCAGGGTAATTGTCCCAGTGCTCAATCCCTCCCTCCCTCTCCTTGCACTGCCTGCGAAGTAGACCTGCAGCTTAATCTATCGCAGCAGCAGCCAAGCTGTCACTCTAGCTTTTAGCAAAGGAGGAAGAGAGTGTATGTGTGGTTTTAGCAGGAGCGAGAGAAGAAACAGAGTGTGTGTATGTGTATGTGTGTGTGTGTTTTGGAATACGAGCATCAACAGGGGAGCCACCACAGATGGGACACACTAGACATTCTCTCTTATTTTACTACCCATCCTTCAAATTGTTTGTTTACAGGCTGGTACGTTCTGCGTTTGTGTCGTGGGCTTTTTGTGCATTTTCTGTCTCTCCTTGTCTGCGTATATCTGTTTAAACTCTGTATGTTCTGCTCTGTATGGCCATGCATGACCATGTCAACATTGTGTATGCATGCACGTGTGTCTTTTTTTTTGTGTCCATATATGTGATTTAGACTGCTTGTCCTTGACCCCACAGGACATTTAGATTTATTTATACGAAGGAGAAGCATGTTAGGAAATCTCTTTTTCTTCACTCTGTCACTCCTCATATCCTTCCCTGCTTAATGAGGAGGACCAGAAGTTATTAGCGCATGAGACAAGGTTACAGCTAATCAAATTAATTAGCTTCCCTGTGACCAGTTTGTCTGATAGTTCAGCCAGAAGTCTCCGTGGTTGAAGAAGGGAAAACACGTCGTGAAGCAAGAAGGGAAAACAGGAAGTATTTTTATGATCAACATGGTTACCTTGTTTTCATTTTTCATTTTACAGCAGCAAAAGGACGCGGGGGAGAGCTACGACCACATTCCATGTTCATCCCAGGACAGTACTCGACTTTGGGCAGAGTTGGGAGCGTCAACTCAATGCTCCGTCGTTCCCAGACCCGAGACTCAAGTTGCCAGACAGAAGAAGTGAAGGTCGTACCCCCGTCTATGAGAAGAATTCGGGCTCAGAGAGGACAAGGAATTGCTGCTCAGATGGCCGGTATCTCTGCTTCCTCTTCAACAGGAAGTATATCCATCTCGAGCAGTGACAGCTCTGGAATCTTGATGCTTCCGCATCAGTTTAATGGAGACCCTTCACGATTTCACAGTCTGCCCCGACAGGGTGCCAGGGTGTCCCTCAGTGCAGATCCCATCTATAGTAGCACCCCTATCAAGTCAGATGAGCAAAATACACCCCAGAGGCAGATTGGAAAGCTTCAGGTTGACGATACAGTGGTGCACATGAGGAACGCCCCAAGGACAGGCACCCTGCCCAGGCCCAAGTCTCAGGAGTTGAGGGGGACACAGTCCAGCGATTGGGGTGGTGGTCCAGCTTGTGTGGTCTCCCCACATGCTGCCTATTCCACCTCCTTCATCCCCAATGCTACCCTTTCTAGCTCATCTGAGGTCATTACCCTTAACACCACCGGGCAGCATCCCCAATCCTCAGTCTCAGCTTACCCCACAGCTCGGCCGCTCAGTGTGGCCTCGTCCACCAACACTAACCCCTCA
The DNA here is from genome assembly GCF_037954235.1 of Aulostomus chinensis. NCBI lineage: Eukaryota > Metazoa > Chordata > Actinopteri > Syngnathiformes > Aulostomidae > Aulostomus > Aulostomus chinensis. The sequence goes on along the minus strand of NC_141339.1, from coordinate 15,424,230 downwards.
GTCTCCAGCCCTACAGCCTTCACTCACAGCTCTACCTGTCCAGCCTTGGCCACTTCCACCCCTACTCACACAATAAAGGATGGTAGTCAAGTTGCAGCCCCACCTGCCAGCGAGTCAGGCCACTCAGACAGCAGCGTACACAGTCACAGCACCTTGGCCCCCACTCCACCATCTTGTCTGACAGAAGAGCAATGGATCTACGACACACCTGAAAACGTAATTGTCCCGCACAGAACTCTCACTTCAAGCTGCTCCACTCCTATCAACCAGCTGTACAGCAGCTTGGAGCTGTCCTCCAGGACAACGACCGATTCAAGTTCACTCTACTCCCAGGACAATGATGGATATTACACCTCCATGCACCTGGACTCAGGCCTGCGCTCAAGAAGCCATGGCAGCGGGCATGGGGCAGCAGCTGGACGGGCCACCAGACATAGCATGTACGAGTGCCGGGAAATGGCCAGTCTGGAAGAGTCTGGAAGCATTTACAGTGATCGCTCTCTCTCCCGCAGCATCTCCCTACGCAAGTCCAAAAAGCCTCCACTGCCCCCAGCTCGCACAGACTCACTCAGACGAAAGCCCGGTGCAAAAAAGCCCCTTGGAGGTGTTAGTGCTATTAGTGGTGATAACGACTCTAATGGCGCCATGCTCAATGAGACTCTCATTGCCAGCTTGCAGCAGAGTCTACAGATGGGGTTGAGAGGGGGGAAAGGCAAAGGTGCCTCTCCTTCCTCACCCTCCCATAGTCCCAGCAGTGACTATGATGACCCTTGGGTGCTACGGCCACGAAGTCAGAGTAGCATTAGTGCAGGAAGCTCTGCAGCATCACTAGGGGCTAACGCAAACTGTGGGGGCGTGTCTAATGCATACTCACTATGCCATGTGACTCCTGCTCACAGTGACACAAGCAGCTTGCGTTCTGATTATGCTGATTCCTGGGGCTACTACATGGAATACCCTCGTAACCATGGGGACCAGAGGGCACAGACTCCTCTGGCCCATGCAACAGATAACATTTCAGCTGGGTCTCACCCAGAAGAACTACAGAACGGAACGGAGATTCACAGCAACAACCAGGACCATGGAGATCCAGTTCCTGTGGGAGGAATGGAAGTGAAGCCCAAAACATCCACTTCCTCCCCAGACAGGGTTCACCGACTGACTTCCCCATCTAGTGGCTATTCCAGCCAGTCCAACACCCCAACAGCTGGAACACCTGTACCTTCACTCATCAGGTCTATGTCTCCCTCAGGCAGCCGACCCAAGCCCAAGGTGCCTGAGAGGAAGTCCTCACTCCTCTCATCAGTGTCCATGTCCTCTTCATCCACTTCCCTTTCTTCCAACACCTCAGATTCACTCAAAAGCTCTGGGCCTGCACCACCTGCACCCCTGCCCTCATCCTCAGCTCCAAGCACCCCTCTAAGCCCACCGCCACCATTCCCTCCTCCTCTACCACCAAATGTGAATGTAGAGTCCCCCGTTTCTTCACCAGCACCCTCGTTACCTAACACTCCACAGGGTCAAACATTGAAACCACCCTCTGCTTGCTCCACCTCCCCAGAATTCCCTCCTCCGCCATCACCTGAAACTCTAATCCACCCTAGTGTGTCCTTGAATGGGAGCTTCAGTCCTCCTCCTCCTCCTCCTCCTCCCCCTCCTGTCCCCCCCATGGGGCCACCTCCACCCCCTCCACTCCCTGCTTTGGTCCCACATTCCTCCTCTCCATTGGCTATTAAGGCTGTCAAGGATGCTTCTAAACCTGCTATTGCCAACAGCCCTGCAAACTCCCCCAAGCCTCTGATCACCCCCTTTGCACTGCAGAGTGTCCAGCTCCGTTCAGTCAAGCGGCCAGACAAGGAGATCAACAGCACCATGGACCAGACCAAAGCTCAAGATACAGAGGTTGACTCCATGAAGCCAGAGACCCAGGAGCTTCTCACTGTGCTCCCTGTGTTAAACAGCTCTCCAGAAGATCATTCACGAAACTCCACACCATCACCTGTGACAAAGTTCCTCGAGGAGCTGTCTTTAGACTGTAACATCACTGATGACACACCAGATTGCTCTGTCTTGAACGGAAACCCTGAAGACAGGAGTTGCTTTCTTTTAAATGGAAAACAGGAAGATGAAGGGCACAAAGTTTTAAAGAGACCCCCACAGAGTTTCCAAAGCTCTCCTGTCAAACAGAAGCCCCCAGCAGTCTCCAAAAAACCCAAAGTGTCTTTTGTCCCACCATTTAGCCCCCAGGAACATCTTCCATTTCAAAATGAAGAAACACACAGCCTGACAGCCCAGACAGGAGACGAGGTAGATGCACTGCTGATACTAGTGAAAGAAGAGGAGAAAGAAAAGAAAAGTGATCAACAGGAAGAAGAGGAAGAGGAGGAAGAAACTTCAGAGAGTTCTGAGTCTCGGGCAGAGAGCAGCGAGACAGAAATTCAGGGTGAGATTCATACCTTCGCTTCTCCCAGCCAGGACGCAAGTCTCGACCACGAGCCGTGTACAAACGGAGAGGCTGACGAAGAGGATGAGGAGGATGGAACGAATAGCACGACTGGATCCATCAGCTCCAAAGAAGATGATGCAGGTTGGGTTATTAGATTAATCAAACTTCTCCTCAAATCAAGATTTGGAAATGTAAATATTTGTACAAAACAGCCTGACTGTTACAGTCCAAACACTCATTTACTTAAGCCCAATACGATAATCCTGTATGGTTAATCGTGGCGCTGCTGGGTGCCTGCTGTGTGGCCAGCTCCTCAGGCAGCTGTGAAATTAATTTTGCCACCAAAGCAAAGGAGTCAAACTTGAAACCACAAGCTTTAAAGGTCTAAAAACTGTGAAAATAGGAGAAGCTGCTTATCACTGGGACAGCGGTGCTGTCCTCATACATTCATCCACCCCTCTCTCTCTCTCTCTCTCTCTTTCTCTCTCTCTTAGCCGTTCTTCTTCATTTCATTCGCACAGCTCTGTTGTGGCCACTGTCCCTTCACTTTTCCCGCATTGCTCTTTTTGTTTGCCTCCTCACCCTTCAGCCTCCACTGTCAACTCAACTCCTCTCCCCCATCCATCCCTATTTCCAAATATCCATATCTCTCCCCGTCCTGCTTTTTCCTCTCCTTTCCTGTTAATCTCTCAGCCTACTCAGCCCCTCTCTCACTCTGTCCCGCTCCCTATGTATCCCTTCTTCTCACTCTGAGGTAAGGGAGGGGAAGGGGAGAAGCGGGGGGGGGGGGGCACAATATCCCAAGGGAGATGCTTTTCATGGTTGGAGGGGGAGTTTGGGGGGAGGGGCACAATCGTATCAGAGGGAGAGGAACAGATCTGGGAAAGGGATGAAGGGGAGGAAGGGGAGAGTGTAAAGTGAGACTGCTTGCATCGGCTCAGGCAGTCGAGGCTCAGACGCGAGTGTGGAGGTTGAGAGGAAGAGGAGGAGAGAAGAGGCTAAACTAAAGGATGAGGAAGGAGAGAGGGGAAACCAGAGACGTAAAGAGAATGTAAGAGGACAGGCAGGCACCTCCTCCATACCACTTCCCATCTCGTAGGCAGCCAGGTTAATGCGACAGGATGGAGGGTGCATAAGTGTGGGGATGTGTTGTACTGAGTCAGCTATGTGTGTTTACAGGTGAGGTGTTCGACTCCAGCACGGCGGAATCATCTCCAATTCCGTCAGCAAACGGGGCCTCCGAGGAGAACATGGTGACCCCGACACCCACAAGGACCCGAACCACTGAGGACCTCTTCGCGGCCATTCACAGGTACCAGGATGCACTTTTCTCACATCCCTTCACCTACTTCTGCTTCAATTCTCGCGGTAGAGTTTGTTTCAACCCCTTTTACTCAGCTGTCAGCCTGTCAGTCCTGCTTCCTATAAACCACAACATCCTGAACTCCGTCTCCATCCCCCCTCCATCCTCTCCTCCTGCCCTCCACCCTCTCAGTCATAACTTCAGCCAGCGCTGTCCCATCTGCTAGCGTACACATCTGTCAAATAGCAGGTCTCTGGAGTCTCCAGCCCTGAAGAGTGTTGCTTTTTTTGTTGGTTCCCGGTCAGAAAGCAACGTGAGTCTGTAGTCAAGTGTTTATCAAGGCATCTGTGTTTTTACATCAACGTTGCTCACTCTCAGACGAAGAAGAAAAAAGGCTGTGGCTTCATTCATTATTTAACTACTCGACACCCTATGGGCTTAATCTAGGTTAGAGGCCACCCGAGAGCAGCTTGCGCTTCTTTTTTTCTCTCTTTCTCTCTTTTCCACTTTCCGTTTCTCTCTCCAACACACCACTCTTGTTCTCCGCAGTCTCTGACATATATTACATACGTGCTTCAAAGGGAGAACACACATAAATTTCTCATGCAGCCTGCCAGTTTGTGTTTCACGGTCACGTGCTGAGGCGCTTCTCTTGAGCATCACAGGATTTCATTTCACAGGATTTTATTTCTGCCGGCGTCAGATTGTTGTATTTATGGTGCGCGTTAACACACAGGTCATGTGTCCAAGCGTGATTTACTGTGTTGTCTAATTGAACATGAAGATTGTGGAAGCATGTGTGCGTGAACCTCGCTGTGAAACTGTGTTTGGTTTTCTCCTCCATGCCCAGTATAGAACCAGCAGTGAGTGGGACTCCTGCTAGAGCTGTGGGAATACGAGCCATCACCAAACTGTAAAGAACTCTATTGTTGCAATCTTAAAAAGTGTGAGATTGAAAGGAATGCTTCTTTCTTTATCTTGAGACATGGAGCGGTGGATGTGATGTTATAATGGTTGACAAATTCAGATTCATATACTTTGCAACTTCCAAACATTAAAAAGTTCTTCACCTCTGACTTGTTCACTCTAGAGGTGTCAGATCAGTACTGTTGGAATCAGGTGCTGATACTGATGTCACAGTTGAGATATTGGACTAATGGTGCCGATCCACTTGCTGATCTAAACCAAGGGTAATGGAACAGTATGTCACCGATCCACACATGCAGTTTCACATCAAGTTGCTCTTGAATATACCTTAATTTGGATTATTTGCTTCAATATAAAGAAGCACCCTGTGGTTTACTGCAGCCTCATGATGTCACCATAATGCCAGCAACAGTCCTCCAGTCTGAATTCTTGCTTGTGTTGGACGTCGCTTTGGACAAAAGCGTCTGCTAAATGAAATTGTAGAATTGTAGAACAACAATAGTAATGACAATTTGGTTTGGAATCGATATCAGCATTGATGTGCGGATCAGTGTGTCACTACTCTCAGTCGTCTGAAGCCTTCTGATGTGCTCTTTTGTCATTTCAGTCACTCTCATTCTCTCCCTCTCTCTCTGTCATTCTCTCCCTCTTTCTCTCTCTCTCTCCCTCTCTCTGTCATTCTCTCCCTCTCTCTGTCTCTCCCTCTCCTCTCTCTCTCCCTCTGTCTCACTCCGGGGAAACAAAAAATAATGAAAACCTTGAATTAAATTCCTTCGCAGCCACAGGAAGAGAAAACCCACAGCGTGTGTGGAGGGAGTTCCTCTAAACCAAATGTAAAACCTCTTAGATTGGTATCTCTGGATTTCTCCTGCCTGTGTGTGTGTGTGTGTGTGTGTGTGTGTGTGTGTGTGTGTGTGTGGTGTGTGTGTGTGTTGCTCTTTGCCACTTTGAGCTTTGTCTCTCGGCTGTATTCAGGTGTGTGAGTGTATGCACATGTGAGAGAGCAGCTCTTATGTAATGCTGTTGGGCTAATGTGGTGAGCGAGCCCAGGGAGGCTGAGGCTAGTTTGAGGTTGAATTTAGGCCACAGACACGTATTGTTTTCTGCAGTCTTTTTTTTTAAGGAAGCAGAGAGCATTTACACCCATTCGTCTACTCTCTCCATCTGCCCTTCTCCGAGTTCTGTCTCTGCAGGTTCTGTGTCCTTTATGGAAAGAATTTCTTCCTCTAGATCTAATCTGAGGATTAAGGATTTTGTCTCACTGCGTCCTTCACTCTTCCCTTTACTTTCAAATGGCTCATCTTATCACAGGAGCTAGTTTTTATGCCTTCAATCACCTCTCCTTCCCCTGCTGTCCTCTGCATGCTTGTGGTTGTTATGAGAGACATGCAAATCAGCAAGCAACCTTCTCTTTAATTAGACAGCCACCATTACATTGGTGCTACCTATGGATTAGCAGCAGTGCAACCCCTGGATTAATAAGGCTGATTCCCGGCTAGCCCTAATCCGCTGTATTTTGCTAGATGCAGTGTTATCGCTGTGCTTGGGAGCAGGAGTTATAGACGTTTAGGATGAGATGCAGTAAACTACTCAGATACCTCCTGCTGAGACAAGGCGAAATTGTCCTTGTGTGACTAAAACTGCTTTGGGCACTTTTCCCAGTTAGTGTTTTTTGATTAATTTCATTACGCTGCGTCTGAGCATTCCTGCAGAGCTGCGCTGTCTGCATCTTTTTTTTTTTTTTCTTGTAAAAACACATCGGATTTCTTTAACTTTATCTAATTGCCCTCGTTTCATTTTCCCTCTCTCTCCTCCACGTCTACGTCATTCATCGCTGGTGGTTTTACTTGATTAGATTCATGCTTTGATGCAGGATAGCTGGGGGAAGTGCTGACATATGGTAATTTTGCGATGAGGATTTGAGGTCAAGTGATTTAAGTGTAATCTTTTGTGAGCATTGAAACAAACATGGCTGGACAGATTTCTGCTCAGATGTGGGAAATCCCACATTATTACAGCCTCACTTTCATTTGAATAATTTAATTTGCTGTCCTACTTTCTTAACAAAACGTCCCCCAACTCTTCCATTCCTTCGTGGGATTTCTTTTCTATCGGGTCAGCGTTTCGATTATTTTTATTTTTACACATGACATTTCCTCGGCACATAATGCATCTTGCTGTCACACATTTTGTCCACAGGTCAAAGCGGAAGGTCCTGGGTCGTAGGGAGTCTGAGGAGGACAAGTCCCGGGCTGGGAGCCAGTCACAGTCCCCACCAGTCACCCCGACTGGTGTGTCCTCAAGCCCAGTGTCCTCGTTGCCCCGTCAGACAGGCTCCATCCAGCGCAACCTGAGGAAGTCCTCCACCAGCAGCGACACCTTCAAGGCTCTTCTGCTCAAAAAGGGCAGTCGCTCAGAGACCAGCTTCAGAATGTCTGCCACCGAGATGCTACGCTCAACTGACCCCCGCTTCCAGAGGACACGCTCTGAGTCGTCAGCGCTGGATCCGCTCGCTTCTTCGCCCTTGTCACCTACAGCTCCACAAAGCCCCTGCACCTCCCCCGGGCGCAGCAAGAGGGCAACAGAGGAGTGGAGCCGCTATGAAGCCTTAGCTCTGTCCTCACCAACGTCACCATCGTTCTCCATGAGCGGGTTTAAATATGGCCGCTCGCGCACGCCGCCCTCTGCTGCCAGCAGCAAGTATAACGCACGTAGCCGCATCCTCAGCAGCCCAATGACAGTCATCTGTGAGCGCGAGGGTGAGCTGGCTGAGAGCGAGTATGGAGACACAGCAGAAAGCCCGTCTGGAGGCAGGTCTCAGACTCTCTCTGTGCTCAAGGACTCTAATGGCACTTTATCGGAAGAGAACAGAAGTTAAAGAGCAGGACACGCCCACAGGTGGGTGGAGCCAAACTCAGCCTTTGCGTAAGCACGTAGGGAGCAGGAGGAGGAGCCAAGCGTGGGCCCTTCTTAAGACTCTTCCTTAGTCCCACCCCCTCAGCGCTGCCTCTTAGGGAGACGAAGTGTTGGGTCCTGATGTGAGGTCAGAGGTCATCCATGGGGGGGGGCTATACATAGTCTGAAGTTGAGAACTGGTTCAGGTTTTCCCATGATTCTCTCCTTTGTTTGGTGACTCATCCTTTGTGTTAAAAGAATAGTGTTTCTTTTCAACCCGGCTGTTCTTAGTTTGTTTTTCATTGCTCATTTGCTGTCGTTGACTTCATCCCACCGGAGCTTCTTTCTAGCGGCTCTCGTAACACGCAGGAACCCTTTGGTGTCTTTCCAGGACGAGGTGAGATGGCAAACTGAGGTGCATTGAAGGAATTGAAAAGTCAAGTTGTTTGCTAATCTTTGCTGCTGTGGTGCTATGTAGCTGGACAGATGGGGGAAGAAAAAAAATGAGTGGAATGTAACTCTTAAGCTTCTGCTTCACTCCTGTTGGCTCTGGAAAGTGTTTGAGGGCACCACGGCTCGCAAGTGTTGGCTTCAAACAGCCCGTAAAACGTTGTTGAGAGAATTTAAGGACGTGGTACAGAAGACAGGACTATCCGCTATCGCCAGGTTTTTGCTTTCTGCTCGTAGGTCAGTGGTTTAGTTTGCAGATCTGGTGTGTTCAGTGGTCGATAGAAAACTCAGAGGGCTCGGTGCTGCCACCTATCGATGGACAGGAAGTGAGAAAAAAACAAACCAAAAGAGCAGATTTATTCTATAAAGAGAAAGGCTCATAAGACCTCTATTCATTGAATTTTTAGTTTGTAGATTTTGCACTGTGCATAGTTCTTTTCTTTGTTTGTGTATGTTTTAAAGAATGTTTTAATAAAACAAGTGATGTCATGACTTGTGTTTGGCGGTTAAGTATGAATCTGTCAAGAGAAAATCCGAAAATGAGAACTTATTTTCCAATGACTTTTAGCCATCAATCTGATCACAATCGGAGTGTGTGTGTGTGTGTGTGTGTGTGTGTGTGTGTGTGTGTGTCGGGTCCCTCCATTGCTTTGGTTTGCTGAGACCTTTTAGAACCTTCTAGGGCTTCAGTGATTCTATAGAACTTTACTCCTAAGTTTCTCCACATGCAGTTTTGTATTTGTTGTGTTTGTAAATACAAAGAAAACAAATCTGAATTTTAAGTAACATTTTGATTATTTTTCAAAGACATTGTACATTTTTAGTTCCATCTGTTTGCAGGTAAGGAGTGTTTTTCCTTTTTTTGGAGATTATATTTATTAAATCAAATGGGAGAACTGGTGTGTAAAGTTAAATGGCATCAAATAAAGCAAATAAGAGTGTAACACAGCAGCAGAAGGGAACATTTCAGCTCTAAACTTTCTTCAGGTGACCAAAACATCACCAAAGGCGTGCGTGCGTGCGTGCGTGCACTGTAAATCATTAAATGTCTATTAAAGCTAACAGCAGCAGGGTATGATGCTGTGCCTCGTGTCCTGTTACACTGTAGTAGATGATTAATGGAAACACATTACTTTGCCGACTTGGTCACAATTTCCCAGCATTAAGAAGGTGTGGGTGGGGGGGGGGCGACACACACACCTCCCCCGGGCCCCCAGGAGCCACGGGTGTAGATGCTTGTCATCATATTTAACTGATGGTAGAGTTTAAGCTGTGATTAATTCTGAAGTAACAATGTTATCTGCTACTTTTGGCTCCTGATTCTGACGTAGCTGCGGCGTCCGTCATGTGGGCGGAGCTAATGAAGATGCAGTGATAGGAGAAGTGTGTCTGTTTGCTGGCTTATCAACAATCTCCAGAAGTGCTACCCCCCCATTCATAGCCTCCACAGCCTCATAAGTCTGAGACAACCAGCTGAAACTGATGCGTTTCTCTCTGCTGCTGTGCGTTGTTAATTAAAAGATTCTTTATTTCACGTAGCAGAGCTGCGATTCAGCATCCAGGTCGCTGAACGAGGTCCACAGGGTCCCTTCAAAAATGCAATAATGTTAACATTTATGCTTCGGCCCACTAATCTGGAGTCGTGCCAGGGGTGCGCAGCTGAGTGAATGTGGTCACATCCAGAGGTGAGACTTCATCAACTCCCAGCAGCCATAACGTAGCTTTAATCACCTGTGAACAAAGTGTCTCCCAGCTCGCGGCCGCCGGCCCACCCATCACCGAGCACTTGAGGAATGTCTCAATCCCAGTTTGACAGACGGGGAAGAAGAAGAAGACGTAGTGGCGCTGAAGGCAGGCTGCTAACACTTGTGTGTGTGTGTGTGTGTGTGTGTGTGTGTGTGTGTGTGTGTGTGTGTGTGTGTGTGTACGTCTGTGTAATAAAACAAGGTGATAAGAAAAGATGGCGTCTCCGCTTCATCTCTCTCTCTCCCTCATTCTCTCTCTCTCTCTCTCTCCAGCTGCTTCTTACATAGTGATTCACGACCATCTGCCAACCCGACACCCCAAATCAGCACCTCATTAGCACCATCACCATGGCACCCGCTCTCGTCTGTCATCTGGAAAACTCCAGAGGCCATCATTTAGCCCTCCTCTTCCTCCTCATTCTCCACTTCCTCCCCCGCAGGGTCATCGCTTATGAGACTCAGCCCATAATAGACCCTTCTACTGAAAAACTGCTGAATCCAGAACTGTCTCAACATTCTCTGTCACAAGGACACTCTCTCTCACACACACACAAACACACACACACCCTGACAGACCCCTGCACCTGTGATTCAGCAGAGTCACTTCTCTCCATTCTCTCCATCCATCTGGCTGGCAGACAGGAATCAATACTAACTCCTCCCAGTCATAATCACATTATTGACACTCCACTGTCATCCCCCCCCCCCCCCCCCAACCATGGACGACACCGTGTTCGGCAGCGGTCCAGGTCACCTCGTATGACGCGACAAACACAAAAGATCAGCTGTATTGACGTGTAAACAGCAGCGAGTGCAGGAGGAATAATAAACACCTGAGCTCCAACTCCGTGACTCAGCTGTTTGTACGCTGAAATCTGATATTTGCTCTTATTCATAGCAGCGTAGCCACATATCAGAGGACTGCACTCAGGTCAGATGTCGGTAACGCAACCTATTGGACTATTAAAACACTTTCTTTACCTTTCTTTTTTTCTTGATTAATTTCAGATAGAACGTCAGATCCCAGTGGTGTCAGTGAGACGTGACGTGTGCAAGAAATATTCTGTCATTAACTTTGTTTTGTACAAGTTTTATTATCTTTTTTGAAACTTTGCAGATGAATTTCATCCTCACTTTAGAGTCAGCTGATGAGAGGTGTTGCATTCACTTACCCTCAGAAAATCAAGTTTTGATGATTTAAGAAAGAATGCTTTTCTACAAGTAGCCAATTTTTTTTGGGGGGGGGGATGGTGGAAGGATGTAGAGAGGGATAAAGTTTTATTTTGATTGTTTCTTTTATTGACTATCTTTATAGTTCTTCATTTATATTATATCTTGTGGTCAAAGATTAATGAAAATGAGTGAACAAATCACACCTTTTGCCCTCAAAATACCTAAATTTCATGAACAACCCCCTGATTCTAGAAAATAATAAGAAAAAGTCTCTTGGCTCTTTACATCAGAGGAACCTTCCAGACTTTTTCCTATTAGAACTAATTTTTTTTTTTTTTTTTTTTTACAAGTTTTGTCAGTTGACCTTTAAGAGTAGGGGCATCTATTCATGAGTTCAGCACAAGTAATCGACACATGGACTTAGAAGACAGACTCACCTTTAACACCTCAAACTATAAAAATCAACATAAATAGAAAGCGGCGGCACGGTGGTGCAGTGGTCAGCACTGTCGCCTCACAGCAAGAAGGTTCCAGGTTCGAGTCCCAGCTCCAGCACGTGATCTTTCTGTGTGAGTCTCCATGTTCTCCTGTTCCTGTGTGGGTTCTCTCTGGTACTCCAGCTTCCTCCCACAGTCCAAAGACATCAAGAGGGGACGAGGCTGATTGATACTCTAAATTGACTGTAGGTGTGACTGTGAGTGTGAATGGTTGTCTGTCTCTATGTGTTGGTCCTGTGATGGACACCTCTCATCAGCTGACTCTAACCTGTCCGGGGTGAACCCCACCTCTCGCCTATAGCTGCTGGGATAGACTCCAGCCCCCCCGCAACCCTTAACAGGAACAAGCGGAAGAAAATGGATGGATGATTTAAAGCATTATTCATCTGTTGTATCTACTTGTGATTCTTCAGACTTCACGTAAACACAGTTGTAACTGCTGTTGTACTGATGATCACTGTCCTCGAGTATCAAGTGCGCAAGGTTCATAAACAAAACCTGGTTGCAGTGAAATCAATATAAAAACATGTTTTCCAGTCATATAAATGTCCCTAAATCAGAGGAACACACACACACACCTCTTCAGCTCAGCCTAAAGCGCTGTGATTTTTAATCATATGGAACGTGGGCGGAAACCGGAGCTTCAATAAAGAGTGAATCACAATGTAGCGCTGCATAAAGTCACTCGTTGATCTGCCTCACAATGAAATGTAAATAACTTTGCAGCTTGCAATTTGCATCAAATTAAATCTAAAAGTTGCCACCAGGCTTGAGGTGTAGAGATAAAAAATTAAAATGGTCAGCTTCAGCATGTATTTCTGTACTGAGGTGTGAGTGTGTGTGTGTGTGTGTGTGTGTGTGTGTGTGTGTGTGTGTGTGTAGGCACACAAAAGAAAAAAACTGTTTCTGCTGAGTGTCTGAACATGATATCTGGAACAAAATCTGCCGCAAATAAACAGAATGACTCAGCAGAGGATGAGGAGAAGGTGAGAGAGGATGAAGGGGGTCAGGAACCATGACGAAGGATTACTGTGGCGGTCACTTAATGTTTGTGCTAGTAAACAACTCACAGGGAAACATTCTGCGGCACTTTTAGACTCTTGGTAAGAAAATCAAGTACGAAAACAGGAGGAAACCAAAATCAAAGCAATTGATAATTTGTTTAGAGTTTTATTAATTAGTACTGAAATCATTTTAAATTCTTACACGTCATTTAGAGGCCCAAATAGTGCAGAGCTTATGACATCATGTAGTATCCCTTCTTCAAGACTACAAACGAATCACACATCCCAAGAACGTAATGAGAGAAAAATGCAGCAAAGTCTCAAAAGGCTGAATGTTTATGAGTGCCTATAAACGTCAAATATGGAAAATAAAGTTCCAGTTGAAACTGAGAAAGATGTTACACTCTGTCGGGCAGGTGAGCAGACGCCTATCAAACATGGCCGACGGCTCATAAACCTGCAGGAAGGCTTGTCAGGTGACTGATTCTTAGTGGCAACAGAACAAGTGACTGTCTGAAGTGATTTCACTGAACTGAAGTCGCAGTTCACAGCAAGAACGATCAAAGCGAAGCCGACGGGCTTGACGAGTCCAATAAAGTGTGTGTGTGTGTGTGTGGTGAGGCACAAGAATGAAACAATCCCTTTAATCACACAAGCGAATAACAAGCGAAGCTTCGTTCTACACGCTGAAGGTGAAATCCCACATATTTGACCATGAAAAATCACAGAATAAAGAGCCATCTGTGCTTAAGAGTCTTTTCAGGAAGTACATGGGTCATTCTGGTTTTACTGGTGTATCTCCATAGCTTGAGAGGACCAAAAAAAACTTTGTTTTTTATAAAGTGTTTTTTTTTTTTTAAATCAACCACTCGAATGTCTCATTAACTCCGAAAAACAAAGCAGATTTATATCAGTAAATAATTATTATTTCAGACAACAGAAACATTTTCTTTTAAAGTAAAAAAAAAAAAAAAAGTTTTTCTGATTTATGAAGATATTTTTTCTGATAAAAAAAAATCATACTCTATACTGATTTTTCTAACCCGCAGCGGTAATTCAGAAAAAACAGAGCCGATTTAAAGCGAGGTGCTTCTGTATTTTTTTCAAAACTGTGAGGGAAGTTTTTAAAAATGTGTTTGCCCATGAAAAACAAACTGCGACCTGTATCAAGCTGTTACGGTGTATTCTTAAGTTTTGTGGCTTGATAAACATGTATTAAGGTAAATTAAAGTCATAGCTCAGCTGAAGCAGGGAGAATATGAAGATAATGCAAGTGGCTGTGCAAGAATTTAGTGCAGGTTTTCATGAATCTATAAAGAAGCACCTGTGAGATGCACCTGAAGGTGGAAAATATAAACTGACGCCATCTGCTGGACACAAGTCCTTACTGCGCCCACAGAAATGTACAAGTGCAGTTAAAGGAGGTAGTCATGACCCTTTGACCTCCTTGCACACACGTCAATCTGGGTGAATCTACACGTTGGGTCACGTGAGCATCGTCCCTCCTTGCTGCAGTGAGGAGGAGGTCTCTACTCTCCCTCAGGCTTGAGGATCCACACCTCGTTCCTGCGGTTGGTCAGTTTGAAGGGACTGTCGTATCCGGCTGCGTAGAACGGTTTGTCCTTGTATTTGACGCCGTCCCTCTGCAGACTCTCCGTGAGCTTCAGCAGCTCCTCTCGCTTCGACTTCTCGTTGGCAAACCCGCTGTACGTCCTGAACACAGCGATAAAAACACAGGAGCTCTACCAGACTGTTAAACCACAGCTATTGGGACAAAGAGGTCCTCACCTGACGTAAGCTGTGAACTCCTTCCTGTGCTCCACAAACACATCCGGGTCATTTGGCTCAGGTGGGTTCTCCTGATGCTCCTTTTGGATGTACAATGACACAACGAAGCAAGACTCGCCTGCGGGACTGTCCACCAGACACGAAACGGGAGTCGTCATATCCAGTTTAGCCTCTGAGGAACCAGGAAAGGAAGATGGCGTGACAGAAACACGGCAGGCGGCTCCAGAGTCTCTTTAACGACTCTCAAAGTTTGAAACGCGATCAGTTTTTGTGGATCCACGATCACAGCTGAGCAGATTAAACGTGCCCCCCCCCAACTCACTCACACACACACACACACACACACACACACACACACACACACACTGTTGACCTCGATAGTCATCAGCAAAAACAATACACATTCTCATAAGTAATGCCTCCACAAAGTGCTGACTAAGACAAAGCTAGTGACGCTGCTGCAAACTGCTGAGTCGGAGCAAAAGTGAAGTTTCTCTTGCATTTATTCATCAGCTCATTGAGTTCTCCATAATTTCACTCCAGAACGTTTCAACGTTATTCACCGGATTGTTTTAGTTTGATTATGTTTTCATTGCTTTAAAAAAAAAAAAAAGAAGGCTGCAAAAGGTTTTTATTCAATTAGCAACTCACTGTTTTTATTGTTGCCTTGAACGTAACTGAAGAGTTTGCGAAAGCCGGTGTACATGGCGGCGTCCCACTGCATCCCGCTCAGAGAGGTGCTCACCCACTTAGTGGCTTCGTAGGTGCGGATGTCATAGTCTTCTCCCTGCAAACACGTGCACACACACATACACACACACATATGAACTCACTCACACACACACACGGGTCTATAAAATCTCAGGTACCACTGAAAACCGCACCGAATGCGTCACCTGATCAAGAATGTCACATGTTCTGGTTTCACTTCGGTCGCAAAGAAATAAAGTGAGAAAACGACAAAACAGGAACAGACAGTTGAACCTGGTTAGCTGCTCTCTTCAGATCATTCCCTGGAGGATCAACAGAACCGTGGAAATGAAACGGATACCAACGGAAAAATCCTCAGGATCTCAACCAATGTGCAGGAAAAGGCTATTCCTTGCTATCTTTAACAGATCTGCCCTCAAAGTGTTGGTCCTTGCAAAAAATTCTCTCACTTTTATAGTCTGAAAGAGAGAGAGAGACCCACAAGGACGCCATTAGCTGTATCCTGACGTTACATGAGGGAGAGATCTCAGTAGCATGTGGGCCTTCTTTGGGCCACATTTGGACCTCGTTTTGGTAACTTTGGGCCAAATTTAGCCTTGTTTGGGCCACTTTGGTCCTCATTTGGGCCACTTTGGACCTCGTTTGGGCCAATTTGGACCTTGTTTGGATCTCGTTTGGAGTTGTGTGGGCCACATTTGGACCTTGATTGGACCTCGTGTGGGCCACATTTGGACCTCGTTTGGGCCACAGTTGGACCTTGATTGGACCTCTGGTGGGCCACATTTGGACCTTGTTTGGACCTCTTGTGGGCCACATTTTGACCTTGTTTGGACCTCATTTGGGCCACAGTTGGACCTTGATTGGACCTCTTGTGGGCCACATTTGGACCTTGTTTGGACCTCTTGTGGGCCACATTTGGACCTTGTTTGGACCTCATTTGGGCCACATTTGGACCTTGATTAGACCTCTTGTGGGCCACATTTGGACCTTGATTGAACCTCTTGTGGGCCACATTTGGACCACTGGCTCTAATGTGGGCCACATTTGGACCTTGTTTGGACCTGGTGTGGGCCACATTTGGACCTCTGGCTCTGATGTGGGCCTCATTTGGACCTTGTTTGGACCTGGTGTGGGCCACATTTGGACCTCTGGCTCTGATGTGGGCCTCATTTGGACCTTGTTTGGACCTCTTGTGGGCCACATTTGGACCTTGTTTGGACCTCATTTGGGCCACATTTGGACCTTGATTAGACCTCTTGTGGGCCACATTTGGACCTTGATTGAACCTCTTGTGGGCCACATTTGGACCACTGGCTCTAATGTGGGCCACATTTGGACCTTGTTTGGACCTGGTGTGGGCCACATTTGGACCTCTGGCTCTGATGTGGGCCTCATTTGGACCTTGTTTGGACCTCTTGTGGGCCACATTTGGACCTTGATTGGACCTCATTTGGGCCACAGTTGGACCTTGATTGGACCTCTTGTGGGCCACATTTGGACCTTGTTTGGACCTCTTGTGGGCCACATTTGGACCTTGTTTGGACCTCATTTGGGCCACATTTGGACCTTGATTAGACCTCTTGTGGGCCACATTTGGACCTTGATTGAACCTCTTGTGGGCCACATTTGGACCACTGGCTCTAATGTGGGCCACATTTGGACCTTGTTTGGACCTGGTGTGGGCCACATTTGGACCTCTGGCTCTGATGTGGGCCACATTTGAGCCAAACATGAATGTTTTATCTGGGTGTGGTTCAACAAATAACACAAACTCTTAGATTATCACTAAAACAAATGTGACATAAAGGAGGATTAAGTGGACGTGATAGCTTGAGAACATTACATTTCCATGTTCAGAATCATAGTTACCCACCTGCTTCAGGCATGTGACCCAAAGAGAGGAACGAACATCATTCCTCCCGTCAGGTGGACAATATTTACCTTTTTCTCGTGCGCTGTGAACTTGGGAGTCTGCAGCTCAGACGAGAAGAGAACTTGTCCCACAGCTTTTAACATGGTTGGCGTCCACGACACTTCAAACAGCGACACACGCTGAAATATACAGAATTAAGATAATTAATACATAACAAGGGGGAGCTGCCCGTTCAACACGGGCAAACGAGGATACTCAACAGCTTGTAAAACGACGCTGGAGTAAAAAATAAAAAATAAAAAAATCCATATTTGAACAGTTTCACTTAAAAATTAAGCGCTTTAATTAAAACACATTTCGGTATAAAGTTGCCATAAACACACATTTCGAATGACTTGCGCCAGCGTTAGTTCGGTCTTCACTTCAGTACACTTGTTTATACAACATCACTTCCTGTTATCAAACATGAGCAGCTGTGATTGGCTGAGCTCACGACGTTAGTGACAGTTGTCATGTGACCCAGTAACGCCTAAGCAGCCGCAGATATGGGATATATGGGACACGCCTCTTTTTGTATTGCATTTTATTGCTTTCTATATTTAATATGAATATTTTATTTATTGCAAAACGTTTTAGTTCAGATATTGAAGAGCTCCCCCCGCCCCCCCAGCTGTCATGTCATGTGACTTACCGACCCCAAATGTGAAGCAGTTATTGGTTGTCATTTTTTCTGTCCTTATAAATGAAGGTTTTTCAACGCGTGGTATCATGTAACCAAACTCAGAAGCTGATATTAGAATAAGAACCAAAGTATAGGACACATCCCTTTGTTGCATTTTATTGCCTCCTATATTTTATATGAATATGTTCCTGCGAAATTAATTGTTTTTTTCATATACTGCAAAATTAAGGTTTATTTTTCTATGGCTGTCATGCCATGAGTCACACAGACTCAAAATTAGAACCAGATATTACTACTACGTGGAAAGTATAAGAATTTTTTGTTGTTGCTGCATTTAATTCTCATATTTTATTTGAATATTTTTAATACAAAACACTCTTTTCCCATTCTGTAAAATTGCATCTTTTTCTTTCTTTTTTTTTGGGGGGGGGGGGGGCACCTTCCCTAGGATTTGAGCCAGAGACTCCAAATCAGCAGCAGATAGTACATCACAATTCTGGAGGCAAAGGACACATCTCTTATTTTGCATTTTATTGCCATATTTATATTTTTATGTGAAT